>NC_135572.1:245092630-245460130 GCF_965152235.1 Eretmochelys imbricata | reverse complement strand
TGTGTAGTAGCAGTAGGGAGATATGGGGAGAAGATGTTGTGGCAACCTGGCAAAAAGAAATGAGTATGGGGGAAGCAAGAGGAGACATGGCATATGCTTTCCCAGTGGCTTACACAACTATTTTCTAGATTGCTGCATTCCAATATTCTTCTACAGAGCCAAGCATGCAGCTTTGGCATATTTATTCTGAACTCTGAAAAGGTGGTGTGGATGAGACTTTGGGTCTGCCATATTTGAGTGGTAGATTCAAGTTCCAGTTCTTCCAGAACTGATGTGTAACCTCTTAGTTATGCCATCTGTGAAGTGGGGCAAGGGCACAGGGATAGAGGAAGGAAAAGACTGCCTACCTTTTAAGGTAGACTTATGAGAACTTGGTCAACAATAAGGGCTATGATGTGCACAGAATTATTAACCCCAGCTAGTTGAAGAGCTGAGATAGGAATTCATAGCCTCAGCCTGGCTCCAAGTCCTCCACTCCATCCTATAAGCCAAAGAGTATGTCACAGATACTGTGTTGCTTTTTTACTACAGAGAGTGCCATGGGACTGGGAGCACGCTCAAAGCAGTTAGCATGTAAGGAATTCTGGGGCTGGGAGCATGTTTAGTGAAAATGGAACATTCCAAGATTTAAGCAGCAAGCCTCTAACAAGGTTGCCTGATGTGCACATGCTGTGCCTGCAAACATCCAGAAGGCAAACCTCAGCAGATAATAAATTTGCATATATTTACATAAACATGCATACATTTATGTAAAGCAAACTGATGGAAAAGGGGGAGAGAGACCTTCGGCATTTCATTATTTTAAAAAAAACTAACCTCCCCTACCCACCCCCATTTACTATTTGCTCCATTTGCAGCTCCATCAGCACAGATCTAAACCAGGAGGAGGCAGAGAACTGGAACAAGGGCAGAGGGGGATTTTCCCTATAAGCTAGGGAGCCCCAATCCCATAGGCAGCTCTGCAGTAGTGATTTTATGAGGCTTATAACTTGATCAAATTGGGATGAATTTTCATGGAGATAACAAGAACCACCTTTTTGACCCCAGGACCTATCCCCTGCCACTTTTTAAGAGCCAGCTCTAAAGCATGGGGTGAAAGATCTCCTTAAAGAAACTGTAGAAATGTTTAAAAAACCATAGCAAAGGCTTTCGATTCTCCCCCCCGACACACACACTCACACCCTCCACAATATTCTCAGGAATAGATAAACTGTTTTTGCTGAAAACATAACCAAAAATTGATCCTGAGGCAGAAATTGATCCAATATGAAAAATGTTAACCCAAACTGTTAATGTTTGGTGAATTTATAAGCCACTGAAACCCAGGGCTTAGGCATCCTTATCTATAGGCATCACATCCAGCTCCACTTGTAATACTTTACAGATCTTTTGACAATAAAAAAGACTAAGAGAGACCATGAAAAGGATAAGGCACAGAGAGCTTGTATTTAACACTTAAATTATCTTTATTTCAACATTACTTAACTAGCACAACATGAACCAGTCTGGTGTTGACTGTAGCCTGCAGTCCAGATCCCCTGCTTTCAGTTTCAAACAATATTAGATTAATGCATGCAAGGGAAATAGTATGCACCGGCACAGTCCACGTGGGCCAGGTAGTGCACAGCACACTAGTATGCACTAGAACTTATACCCCTCTAGTGTGGACTAATACACAGTGTAGACAAGCTCTTAGATAGGCACCAGGAAGCAACTCGGGAAGGGCTGAAAGAATCCTCCCTTCAAGGCCACAAAGTAACAGTAGCGTGTTCCACAGAGGCTGCTCCAATCTGAAGGGTGTATTACGCTCTGCAGCCCTAGTGTGCTCCTTTCATAGTGGGGAGAAGCAATGGAAGATTGGGGCAGTATATGCTTTTAACTGAATATTTTAAGAATAGAATGAGGTGTCTGTCCATATTAGTGGGTTGAATACTAATGAATACACAAAACGAATATATGTGTCGCAAACAAAAATGACTTTTAGTTGACAGTTAAGGTTGCAGCAGGACACATGCCATCCACTCCAAACCTTAAAAACATAGAAAGAAGGGGAAAGAGGTGCTTTACTTCTCACCTTCGTATTCCCTTCAATGCTGTTGATAACATACTCTCGCACTCCATAAGGCTTTTCACTTCCATTTCCAAAAGATACCCAAAACCAATGGATATCCCAACTTCATTTAACTGGCACTCGCAGGCAAAACCTTAGCAATGACATCATATGCTTTTAGATCAGTTATATGTACAGACCAGCACATCTGAAGGTCACACATTCCATGCATAGTATGAAACTATTTTTTCATTCTTATACATACCTAATTTCAAAAGTGCACAGTAGCAGTAATAATCTAAGACCAAAATTAGGACAAGACCCATGCGTCCATGTAAGCTTTTCTCAGTCTACTGCAGTAAGCCTTTTCTTCACTAATTCCATCCAGCATGTTGAGAGGTTTGGCAAGAGCCTTGGCCAATAGGGCTTGGCAAGGGTCTGACATATTTAGCCAAGTCTTTCTCCCTACTGACCTTACCAATAAGGTTGATAGCTGCCAGGCCCTGTTGTCCTCAAATGGTGTTTTTTAAAGGTTCCTTTCTCAGCCTGTTGCCACTGACTGAGGAGTAGTGAGTTCTGGTTTCTGGGTCAGCAGTTTTGCATGTATCACATGCATTTGCCAGGACTCCCTTGTAAAATGTAGGCATGAAGTGATCATTTCTAATAAAAGCGGCAAAGAGTCCTGTGGCACCTTATAGACTAACAGACGTATTGGAGCATAAGCTTTCGTGGGTGAATACATGCATTCTCAGTCTATAAGGTGCCACAGGACTCTTTGCCACTTTTACAGATCCAGACTAACACAGCCACCCCTCTGATACTTGACATTTCTAATAAAGTCACTCAATGTACATGGCATGTGCAATATATAGTGCTTTCCTTTTGTTTCAAACAAGTCTAGTCTTCTCACCTGCACTGATATAGGCATCTGGTCTGGACATCATAAGGCCACCAGAATGCTGCTTATCATGGCTCACAGAGCATATGGCAAGAAGGTTTGAGAAGGTACAAAGATATTAACCCTCTCACTACCACCAAGAGGTGCAGAATTTCTTGGATCAAGTATTCACAGCGGTGTGTTGTTTCTTGGAGGGCCTTTATTTAGGTGAGGAATCATCTCTTCCAGTATGGCAGAACATGCTGTGGAGTTAGCCCCTGCCTTAGTTTTGGGGTCTCTCTGATATTTATTCATAGGGCTTCCCCCTCCTCTAGGCAGCACAACCTCTTATGCTGCTGGCTAGTGAGGAACTACTGTGTCAATAATTGGCTGGTTCTGAAACCCTCAATAAGTAGGCCACTCCCTTCTGGAAGGGTAACCCAATTCATCCTTTCCATAAGCTATTTAACCTGTCTTAAGGAGTGCTTATAATGTGTATAGCAGTGTCTAAATAACATAGTTTTTAACAGTGGCCATCTTTCTCTTTCATGGGTTGCCAGCCTCAAGCTCTCTTTTTTATCATCTCACTCAAATGGCCAGCCTTCATTATTATTAAATGTTAACTTTATGCAACCAGTGATCAAATTATCCAGTAGTACCTGTCTAAACTAGAGTGGCCAGAATCAAAACCCTGGACCTAAATATACACTGGTGGTCTTTCAATTGAGGAGAGAAATCAAAATCCAACCCAAATCTGGACATGAATTTCACATATGGCCACTCTCTGTATAATGGGTCAAAGAAAAAGTCTGGATCCAAACACCCTCAAACATTGGGAATCCAGATTCTCTACTTTACATCCATTTCTAATCTAAGGTGATCAATACTGCTCAAAATAAAGGACGTAAGTGATTATCTTTAATAGAAAGGATGTGATTCCTGAAGATTAGATCAAACGAGATGTAGGACCAAAATCAGCAATGACTGAAAACTGAGAGGCAGTGTGCCAGATTCCCCATAAATGGGGAAGTATGTTATTACATGTTTGTTTGTTTGTTCATATGGGGATTTAATTTGGCACTGAATATTAATGTAAATGCACAAAAAAGATAGATACAGGTAACCTTGGTTGGCTGTAAATAAGATATTTGGGAAGTTGTAGTCTTGGGTGATGAGCTAACCTTTGTTAAGAGGGAACTTATAGGCCATAATCCTACTACCACACTCTAACCCACTCACATTTAAAAAGAGGGAGGAGTTGTTATGATAAGAAAAATATGCATCTTTTTCAGTCTTTAAAACATCCCATTCTATGTTCACTCAAAATGCCACATTTATAGTAGTAAGGAACTAAAGAAGGCGTTGTTGTTAGATCTTTTAACCTGATATAATCCCTGTGTTTTAGAGCTCCTTACCTGCTAGAGCATCATGTTCCCATCTGTTGGTGAACAGGAGGAAGGTTACCTTTTACCAAGAACTCCAGGTGGACAAACGCTTCAGAAGGAAAGGAGTTCTCTGCCCCGATCTATTAGTGAACAAGGGGGACTATGGCTAAAGAGAGAGCTTCATCTGCATAAGCTATTTACCCAAAATTCTTCCAGTGACATTTTAGAAGTCATCACACTGGTGCACAAAATCAGAATTACTTGAGCAGTGGAAATGCTGTGAGAGAGGGGGGAAAAGGGTCTCCTGCCTAGTGGCAAGGACTCTGCTTAAGGGTCTATATGTTACAGGCTCTCTTCCATTGAGGGTCCCACTTGACTGGGAGAAGTCTTTGGTAGGAGATGTTGTAGAGGGGGCTGCTCAATGGTTCGAAAAGCAGAGAGCATTGTTTGTTGAAGCCGCAGAGGACAGCAGAAGAGCTGAGTGAACTCTAGTGAGGCTCTGCCTACCCAGCCTCTAAGGAAGGCTGAAATCACTGTAGCTAGGTTAGATGATGGAGCCTAAGGAGAGGACCAAGAAGCACTTCCCAAGGGACTGGAAACAGGCCTGCATGATTACACCGCAGACTCTAGGACTACACTACCCACTGACACAAAACAGTGAGCGGCTTTTAGCAGATGGGGAAGGGGGAAGTGGTAACGGGGCGTTTGCCCATTGGATGTTCACACTGGTGGGTAGAGAAACAAATAAATGGGCTGCTATCAAAATTACTATGGCAGAATGTTTTACTTATTCATTTAGATACACTGTTGCTGTGTTTCTCCAAGTTAATGCTGTGTTTCCTTTTCCCTAACAAAGTTTTTCTTGTTTCACACCCAAACCCAGCACTTGTGAGTGTGGAAATATTGCCTATTGGTTACACCCACGAAGGTGTTCGTGATCCCAGAAATTCTGGGTTGCGAGCTCAAGCTGGTGGCATTTATTACATTTAAGAGAGGCCCAGAGCTATTTCGATTTAGGCCTTCTTGCTGCTGCAACACCTAACAGAAGGGGTTACATTTATAATCGAACAGTTAACTTCATGCAGATTTATGCATAGTAGGAAACTAATGGTTTTGTGTTCAAAGTGGTTGCTCTTTAACATAAGCACCAGCAAATATGCTCCAGCTTATGCTTTATCTGAGCATAGTTCCTAGTGGAGCCAATTTCAGGGTAAGGAATTGTAGTACTGACATCCTGTTGTAATCTAGTGACTGATACAAAGGGCAAGCATCCAGTTTCATTTCAGAAATTTGTAGTAAAAAGGGGAAAGAAGTGAGAGGAAGAGTGTGGGGGGAGCATAGAGAAGGGAGAGAAGACAGAAAACAACAGGAGGAGCAACAGCAGAAAAGAAAATGAGACAATATATGTTGGCAGAAACAGCACCTCATGTTAGTCACCAACAAGAAACACTACCTCCATTAAAGGCAAGTCAGGTATGAGGAAGTGGCAGGAGACACATGAGAAAGCTGGGTCATCTCACCTCTGATAAACTAAAATGGAGGCACAATGCTTCCTGTTATCCCTCTCTTTCTTGTCCCTACTAGGGCACTGTCCTGCTTCATCTAATTTTCAAAATTAATGATTGGAATCAAAAACCAACTGCCCTATTTATAAAGTTAAGGAGTCTAGTAGCAATGGAGTGCTTTTCTGAGTGGATATAGTTTGGCTTACTGAGGGACACATTTTCTCTGGGGACAGGAGTTAATTTATCTTCATGTTAGCTCCATCTGGAAATTGTCATGAGCAGAGACAACAGCTAGTTGTACTAAACTGAGTATGTGTGTGCAGTGCTTTTATGGAATATACTGACAGCTAGTAACTGAACCTAATCCATCAAACTCATTTCACCTAAGACCTTCAGTATAACTCCAATTCTGATCTTTAAGGTAAAAGTGTCACAAAGCTACTTAATTCCTAACCTTTTGTCTTCCAGCATGTAATGCTTTTTAGCTTTTTTTATTTTTTTCTCCAAAAATACTGCTTCCTTCAGTCACTGGACTTCTGGTTTATGTTTTAAAAAAATTAGTAATAGTACAAAAAAGACTACTTGTTGGATATGACCTGCTGTAATGTAGACTTTATTCTCCTTTATGTAATCCAGTCCACCACACATTACACCAATGAATTTATACACCTGCCCCATCGTGGTGTATTGATAATTCAGCAGGTTCTTTCCTCTGAGTTCTTACTGTGGGATATTGATTAGATGGTGCTTTACTGGTGGAGGTACCATTTTTCAGAATGATGTGAAGCAAGGTCTTGATCACTTGTGGTCATTAAAATTTCTATTATGATTTTTCAGAATGATGTGAAGCAAGGTCTTGATCACTTGTGGTCATTAAAATTTCTATTATGACTTTTGCAAGAGCAGGAATCTCAGTTCAAGAACTGGCAAAATTCCAATGGCTGTGTCTGGCAACATTGGTACTAGCTGTCAATGCTAGCATCAAGGTCCTAACTACGAATGCTGCCTTGCTCTGTGACTGATGCCAGTGACAGCTGAGTGCGGTAGGAAAGAATCAAGCTTGGGGAAGACGTCTCACATTTCTTCAAAACAGCGCCTGCTTTCTTGCTCCACATCCACTTATAAAGACTTGTCATCCTCTCTCAATTGTTTTGCTGGGATAGGCGAAAACAGATAATTTTTTTTTAAATGTTGAAAATGATTAAAAAAAAAAACAAAATTAAAATCCAAGCAGGAATTGAATATGCAACCTTACTGCCACTCTGTGTTGAAGAGCTCTAGCACCAGCTGCTTATGCTTGCTGTTCCACACACTTTCCTAGAGTTTTGGTCTTGCGGCCGATGGATGACCATACATCAGATCCATGATGACAATGGGAAGAGCTGCTGGCATGGGTCTGCTTTTTATATGACCTGGGATCAGCCAGTGTGAGAGACTGCCTCTCATCCCATGATTTGCTGCCACAGTTGTGGCCAGCGGAGAGGATGATGTCACATTCCCACTTGATACAAAGAGTGTTTGGTAGGGAGCCTGTCAGGCTGCAGAGCTCTGGAGTGCTCATTAACCCCTGGTCCAAAATAGCCCAGATCTGGCTATTTTCAAGGACTTTCAGGTTTTATTTGCTTTTTACCTGGCATTTGTAAAGGCATAGGTGGAATGAAGTATTAGCCCATGTGTAAGCTTGGTAGATCCTTGGACTGATTTAATTGCATTTTTATTTTATTTTTCTGTAATTTTAAATAACTGGCATAGTGCTCAGAACTTTCATTCGCTGAATCATAGAATCATAGAATCACAGAATATCAGGGTTGGAAGGGACTTCAGGAGGTCATCTAGTCCAACCCCCTGCTCAAAGCAGGACCAATCCCCAATTAAATCATCCCAGCCAGGGCTTTGTCAAGCCTGACCTTAAAAACTTCTAAGGAAGAAGATTCCACCACCTCCCTGGG
Source organism: Eretmochelys imbricata (assembly GCF_965152235.1). NCBI lineage: Eukaryota > Metazoa > Chordata > Testudines > Cheloniidae > Eretmochelys > Eretmochelys imbricata. Next base: position 245,452,364 of record NC_135572.1, on the reverse strand, counting down.
TATCACATTCCAGTGTTTCACCACCCTCCTAATGAAAAAGTTTTTCCTAATATCCAACCTAAACCTCCCCCACTGCAACTTGAGACCATTATTCCTTGTCCTGTCATCCGCTACCACTGAGAATAGTCTAGATCCATCCTCTTTGGAACCACCTTTCAGGTAGTTGAAAGCAGCTATCAAATCTCCCCTAATTCTTCTCTTCTGTAGACTAAACAATCCCAGTTCCCTCAGCCTCTCCTCGTAAGTCATGTGTTCCAGTCCCCTAATCATTTTTGTTGCCCTCCGCTGGGCTCTTTCCAATTTTTCCACGTCCTTCTTGTAGTGTGGGGCCCAAAATGGAACACAGTACTCCAGATGAGGCCTCACCAATGTCGAATAGAGGGGAACGATCACGTCCCTCGATTTGCTGGGAATGCCCCTACTTATACATCCCAATATGCCGTTGGCATTCTTGGCTACAAGGGCACACTGTTGACTCATATCCAGGTTCTTGTCCACTGTAACCCTTAGGTCCTTTTCTGCAGAACTGCTGCCGAGCCATTCGGTCCCTAGTCTGTAGCGGTGCATGGGATGCTTCCGTCCTAAGTGCAGGACTCTGCACTTGTCCTTGTTGAACCTCATCAGATTTCTTTTGTCCCAATCCTCCAATTTGTCTAGGTCCCTCTGTATCCTGTCCCTACCCTCCAGCATATCTACCACTCCTCCCAGTTTAGTGTCATCTGCAAACTTGCTGAGGGTGCAATCCACACCATCCTCCAGATAATTAATGAAGATATTGAACAAAACCAGCCCCAGGACCAACCCTTGGGGCACTCCGCTTGATACTGGCTGCCAACTAGACATGGAGCCATTGATCACCACCCGTTGAGCCCGACAATCTAGCCAACTTTCTACCCACCTTATAGTGAATTCATCTAGCCCATACTTCTTTAACTTGCTGACAAGAATACTGTGGGAGACAGTGTCAAAAGCTTTGTTTAAGTCAAGGAACACCACGTCCACTGCTTTCCCTTCATCCACAGAACCAGTTATCTCGTCATAGAAGGCAATTAGATTAGTCAGGCATGACTTGCCCTTGGTGAATCCATGCTGACTGTTCCTGATCACTTTCCTCTCATCTAAGTGCTTTAGAATTGATTCCTTGAGGACCTGCTCCATGATTTTTCTGGAGACTGAGGTGAGGCTGACTGGCCTGTAGTTCCCAGGATCCTCCTTCTTCCCTTTTTTAAAGATGCGCACTACATTAGCCTTTTTCCAGTCGTCCAGGACTTCCCCGGATCGCCATGAGTTTTCTAAGATAATGGACAGTGGCTCTGCAATCACATCCGCTAGCTCCTTTAGCACTCTCGGATGCAACGCATCCGGCCCCATGGACTTATGCATGTCCAGCTTTTCTAAATAGTCCCGAACAACTTCTTTCTCCACAGAGGGCTGGTCACCTCCTCCCCATGCTGTGCTGCCCAGTGCAGTAGTCTGGGAGCTGACCTTGTTCGTGAAGACAGAGGCAAAAAAAGCATTGAGTACATTAGCTTTTTCCACATCCTCTGTCACTAGGTTGCCTCCCTCATTCAGTAAGGGGCCCACACTTTCTTTGACTTTCTTCTTGTTGCCAACATACCTGAAGAAACCCTTCCTGTTACTCTTAACATCTCTTGCTAGCTGCAACTCCAGGTGTGATTTGGCCTTCCTGATTTCACTCCTGCATGCCCGAGCAATATTTTTATACTCATCCCTGGTCATTTGTCCAATCTTCCACTTCTTGTAAGCTTCTTTTTTGGGTTTAAGGTCAGCAAGGATTTCACTGTTAAGCCAAGCTGGCCGCCTGCCATATTTACTATTCTTTCTACACATCGGGATGGTTTGCCCCTGTAACATCAATAAGGATTCTTTAAAATACAGCCAGCTCTCCTGGACTCCTTTCCCCCTCATGTTATTCTCCCAGAGGATCTTGCCCATCAGTTCCCTGAGGGAGTCAAAGTCTGCTTTTCTGAAGTCCAGGGTCCGTATTCTGCTGCTTTTCTTTCCTCCTTGTGTCAGGATCCTGAACTCAAACATCTCATGGTCACTGCCTCCCAGGTTCCCATCCACTTTTGCTTCCCCTACTAATTCTTCCCGGTTTGTGAGCAGTAGGTCAAGAAGAGCTCTGCCCCTAGTTGGTTCCTCCAGCACTTGCACCAGGAAATTGTCCCCTACATTTTCCAAAATTTCCTGGATTGTCTGTGCACCGCTGTATTGCTGAGGAAACTACAAGTCTGATAAAGGTAACTGTATAGATGTAGTAGACGAAATGATTAAGAATGGGTAATTAGCAGATCTCAAATAGTCATCAATGGGGAATCATCATCAAATGGGGATGTTCTAGTGGGGTTCACATATCAGTACTAGGCCCAACCCTATTCAACTTTTTCAGCAATGATTAGGAAGTAAATATAAAATCGCTCCCAATGAAAATTGCCAGCTGAAGCAAAAACAGGCGGAATAGTATATAATGAGAAGAACAGAGCAGTCATACAGAGTGATCTGGATCACTTGGTAAGCTTAGCCAATTCAAACAAAACGTGTTTTAATATAGTCAGATACAAAGCTATACATCTAGGAACAAGGAATTAAGGCCATACCTTCAAAATCGGGGGTCTGTATCCTGGAAAGCAGTGACTCTGAAACGCATCTAGAGGGACATGTAACTCGACATGCACTCCCAGTGTGATGGTGCGGCAAAACGGGTTAATGGGATCCTTGAATGTGTAAGCTAGAGAGGTAGTGAGTAGGAATAGGGAGGTAATTTTTACTTCTATATATGCCATGGGTGAGACCAGTACTGGACTGCATACAATTCACATTTTAATACAGATGTTGAAAAGTTGCAGAGGGTGCAGAAAACAGCCACAACAATTATTTGAGAAAATGCCATACAGTGAGACATTTAAAGAGCTGAATGTAAGAAGTTAATACATAAAAGAAAATTATGAGGTGACTTAATTACAGTATATAAGTACCTTCATGGAGAGAAAATACGGGGTACTAACGGGCTCTTTAATCAAGCGGAGAAAGCCATAACAAGAACCAATGGCTGGAAGCTGAAGTCAGACAAATTCAAATGAGAAATAAGGCATGCATTTTAACAGTGAGGGTGAACAGAACAGGGAACTGGTGGATTCTCCATCTCTTGATGTCTCTGGATCAAGCCTGGATGCCTTTCTGAAAGATATGCTTTGGCCAAACACATTATGCTTTAGTCATAATAATTTATTATGCTCAATACAGGGGTAATTGGGTGAAATGTAATGGTTTGTGATTACACAGTAGGTCAGACTAGGTGATCAAATGATCCTTTTTGGCCTTAAACTCTATGAACGACTCTATAAACTTGTGAGTGGACACTTTTTTTATTTATTCTAAATGTAAATAAATAATAACATATATGTTGTAATTACTTTCAGTATCCATTTAGATGATTACATTCTAAACTTTCCCCTTCTGTTTCAATTGGATACTGTATTCTTCACTTCCTGTTATATCCTATTGCTGTCTCCTATTTTGGATGAATGCTGCCTCTTTTGCAGATGTATTTGGTAAGGAAGAGGCTTTGCCTTACCATTTTTGATTTAAACTTGCAAAGGCATGGGGCGTTTTATTGACAAGGTTGCATCTTGTAGGAGTTTTCTCCTAAATCTCAGTTTTTCATTACAGAACTGTGCTAAATTGCTGTGCTTACTGTAATTAGTGCTATATATCACTAATGTTTTAAAAAAAAGTTAAGGTTGCAAAGTCAAGCATTCCAAAGTTTGGAAATGCCAGAATTAAGGTTGCCTGTGCAATCTTCATTTTTCTCTGTTATATGTATCCATTATGATACAGTCTTTAATTATGTGATCATATACTATTTTTTTCCACAGGACCCCTGCCTCATTCAGTGCACAGGATGGATGGGGCTCACTTAATGAACAGCTATTCAATTTTTTTTATCCTCATTGTCCAGTGTGTAGCCCTAGGCCTTGTTTACTGCAGACTATTGAAACCCTGCTATGAAGACAGAATTGTTAATTTCCGTGTGTGATTTTCTGTGGCACTTATCAATAGGGAGTTGGAGTGTGTCACAAGTATTAACAGATGTATCTTAATGTCACCCCTGTGAGATGAGTAGGTATTATCATAGACTGGACCCTGAGGCACAGAGATATTAAGGCCAAAAGTTTCCACTAATTTTAGGTACCCAATTTAAGATCCCAGGACTTGATTTTTTTTCAGAGGGCTTCGCATTGTATACTCTGTATATGCAAAGCACAGCTTCCAATGACTTCAACTGCATCTGCGAGTGCTCAAAACGTCTGCAAATCAGAGTCCTGGCTCTCAAGTCAGGCACCCAGAAATAAAGATCATTCATTAACATTCAGTGAATGAAAAGTTTGGTTTTCATGACTAGCCTAGCACCACTTAGGAACTCTGTGGCAGAAGCAGGGATAGAATCCAGTTCTCCAGGGATGCATTCAGCTGCTGTAAGTATAAGACCACCCTTTTATCTTCCAATTTAGTTTTGGGTGGGCCTACACTCACTTGTCTCCATTACTTCAAATAATATACACCTTCCAACTAATGCAACAAATGAAACAGGGGTACTACAGAATTCACACTCAGAAAAAGTCTATTTTGTGCACTGAATGAGGCAGGGGTCCAGTGAAAAAAATAGCATGTCCTCATCAAGAGGGAAAGTACAAGTTAAAAATTACTGAGACGTCTTTAAGTCACCAGGGCCTGATGAAATACATCCTAGAATACTCAAGGAGTTGACTGAGGAGATATCTGAGCTGTTAGCAAGTATCTTCAAAAAGTCATGGAAGACAGGAGAGATTCCAGAGGACAGGAAAAGGGCAAATATAGTGTCAATCTATAAAAAGGAAAATACAGACCAGACCGCTTAACTTGGGTACCCGGAAAGATAATGGAGCAAATAAGTAAGCAATCAATTTGCAAATACCTAGAAAATAATAAGGTGATAAGTCACTATCAGCATGGATTTGTCAAGAAAAAATTATGTCAAACCAACTTAATAGCTTTCTTTCACAGGGTAACAAGCCTTGTGGATAGGGGGAAGAAGTAGATGTGGTATATCTTGACTTTAGTAAGGCTTTTGATTCTGTCTCGCATGACCTTCTCATAAACAAACTAGGGAAATATAACCTAGATGGAGCTACTCTCAGGCGGATGCATCACTGGTTGGAAAACTGTTCCCAGAGAGTAGTTATCAGTGGTTCACAGTCAAGCTGGAAGGGCATATCAAGAATGGTGAGACTTAGGAATCTTGGGATTCTTTCCAGGTTCTAGAGGGGGCATATCATGTGAGGTCCCGTAGGGATCAGTTCTTGGTCCTGTTCTGTTCAATATCTTCATCAATTATTTAGATAATGGCATAGAGAGTACACTTATAAAGTTTGCAGCCGATAACCAAGCTGGGAGGGGTTGCAAGTGCTTTGGAGGATAGGATGAAAATTCAAAATGATCTGGAGAAATGGTCTGAAGTAAATGGAATGAAATTCAATAAGGACAAATGCAAAGGAAGGAAGAAACAATCAGTTGCACACATACAAAATGGGAAATGACTGCTTAGGAAGGAGTACAGCGGAAACGGATCTGGGGGTCATAGTGGATCACAGGCTAAATATGGAGATATTTTGGCCGAAATTGTTCAGACATATTTAGCCTGAGGTAGACACACCTGTCATGGGAAATTTTAGCCTGAACAGTTAGAGTTTGACAAAGTTATAAGCAATTGAAAACAGGTTCTGATAATCGGAAGTGCTTGGCAGCCTTAATACTAGGCTGCAACCAGTCATGCCTAAAATAATATCTGTGTCTGGAGATGTAGATTTTTTAAATGAAGTTTTTCTAAAAAGAAGATAAGCCAAGTATCTTTTCTAAGGTCACTCTCCTTTATGTGAAAAAGTAGTTCATTTAAATGTTACTAAACATTCACAAATAGTTTTACTTCAGTTTGTATTTTTCCTCTTGAGCCATTGGACAGCATGGAAGCAATAATCAAGACAATCTTACAAAGAGAAATGTATCTCATGAGAGTCTCAGCAAGCAAAATTTTAGATAAATAAATCAACCTCTTCTGATGCCATCAACCTGTGGCTCTCACAACCCACTGCAAGGGCATTTGAGGCATTATTTATGGATACTAAAGATCATTTCCACTAGGCACATGCCTCTGAAATGACCATTACGTGTACTGTGAATATTCTAGGTACTTCAGGCTTCACTACGACACTATGTCCTACTGTCTCCTTAGCTGGTAGCTTAAGATAGCTTTCTTTATATTTTACTTGGAACCCAGGAAGCCAAGGCTGGGCATTGGCTAACAAATAACACATTTGCCTTCACAGATTTGCCTGTTTACAACTAATGAATCACTGAGTGATGTGCTAGCCACTGTGTGCAACTCAAACTGTTGTTCCACTGAGTGGTGAAAGCTCATACTGCCCCCACTCAGTACTTCACAAGAGCGCCACGGAGTGAAGGATGTGTGACCCTGGCACAATCCTTTAAGTGGGTGCAGCATGTGCTCTTGGTCAGCTGTACTGACTGGTTTGTATGAGTGGACATGGCTACACCTTCTTCCTTACTCCTCTTCACTCCCTTTGGTGTAGGTAGTTGCACTAGCCATATGCTCAGGAGAATACAAGAACTAAGATTGGGCTTGGCCCCTATGTGGAGGTGTGCTCTTTGTGCTCCCATATAAGGGCCATCACCCACCCTTGTGCTCTGATGTTTAGGAAGGATGCAGTCTAACCCCTAAACCTTTATAGAGCGTGGTGAACACGTTAAGTGATGCTAAGTGATTGGATGAACTTGGAAGCTGAATGGTATAGATGAGTGTAGGAACTATAATAGGATATTTGGTTGCCAAGTCCAGAATACAATTGTGGGTGGAAAATTCCACTCAGAACTGAGGTTCTGTGTCTGCACTAATGAAGTTTAAGGGTTTGTTTGACATGGGCTCTTAGCAAGACAAAAAACCCTCCCATTTTTAATTAAACAAAATGGTTGAAAGAGGCTTCCTAAGCCCTACTCTGCAAGGATTGTTACCCATTTCGAAATATAATGTCAGATATACAGAATAACACCATTTTAAAAAGATGATTTACAGACCTGTAACCAAATTAGGACAGTGATATCCTCCTTTTGTATATGTATGTTTGTGCTGAAAGTATCTAGAGTCCCTCACAGTACTTCTACTTTGTCTGTTAAATTATATAATTTAAAGTGTTAGTTATAATTACAACAATACACAAGTCCTGCCTGAACTGTTTCACTAGAGACAGCCTGGGCAAATTAAGACCAAACCATACCAGCTGGTGTAATAGGTCAGTTCTGAATTTGACTCTCGCTCACACTTGTAACTTACATTTAAAATCAATATTGGTTTATTTTGTGCTAAACTTTTTGGTTTCTGGCAAGCAGAGAATGTTTTTGTTAAAAGAAATGGGCAACCCCATTCTCTCATCTCCCCCGGCACAAAAATAGCATATCTATACTTAGACCAATAAAGAATGCTCTGTAGATAAACACATATTGTAGCGGTAGAGTGTAAGGATTCTATTAATGCTTTAGTGATATCTTCAGTGGGGGGAAAAAAAAGAAAAAAAAAGCAAAATGGATCCTCTGCTTTTACTCTGCCAGGTCTGTATTGAAGCAGTGTTGTAACAGCTGCTGTCTTTTTTTTTTTTTTTTCCTGTCGGCATCACTTGCTGTATTGTAAGCGAAGAAAAAAAATCGTTATGACATTTCCCTCTTTTCTCTCTCTTTCTGTCTCTCTTTACTTTTTTTGTATAGAACAGTCTGCCTCCTTTTGTTACTGTTACGATGTACCTTTACCTTCTAACTCCAAGACTGAGTCTGAAATGCAATATGAAAATTTCAAATGCAACTGAGAAATATTAGCTTTATACCTCAGAAAAAGTGGCTTTAGCAGTATAGCTGAGAAATTATTGAATGTTATCGGTCATAGTGTGATTCATGATTTTACCACTGTGCTCTGAAAAGTTGCTAATACAGCTCAGAGATTTTGTACCATATTAGTATTGTCTGTGTGAGTTTAATTCCTAACACTTTGGCCTATCTAAGCACTGTAATTATTTGTACACCAGCCTCTTGAATCTCCCTCCCCCCGCCCCCCCCATCATCTAAGCATTCCATACATGCAGTAATTTGAGTTACTATTTTTATTTTGGTGTATCATATGGAAACGTTCTCACAAAGGAAAAGATGGCTGAAGGAAGAAATGAAAATTTGGAAACTGCATGCTCTGCATTTTGTATGTATTCCCTGCCATACGCCCATGTAACTCTCATTAATGCTAATGGGATTTAATACACTCTGCAAGAAGAAAATATCCTCATTTATTTTGCACTGTATCGAGTGGTAGTAAAAGTGCTGTATTGACAATCCTGGCCTCCTCTTATTTATCCACAGAACAGGCTGTGTAAGTGTAAGCTTCTTCATAGAGCCTGGTATCTCAATCCTGTTCTGGAGGGAGTGTCTGAAGGACAGTTCAGTCTCTTTTCAGTCCCTACAACTTCTGTTGAGACTGTCCTCACAGGGGCCAGTTTTGTGGTGGGAACACCGGTAAACTAGGCCTCAGCTGTCAGATATTAAATTTAGGTCAGATTTGGATGAGTGATGAAAGGTTCCAATAACCGATTATAAATTGCACATGTAGCTGGAAACATATGGCATCTGTTGCACTTGATTCTCCAAGCCTTCTACTAAGTAGGACTAAAGATGGTTGAAAATTTTAATTCTGAACCTTTCTTCACTGGAAAATTCTGTTTTATTAAAATTGAAACTTTCTGTGGAATTCTGTCAGTTCTGACGAAATTGTATTTACAACCCCTCCCCCCTCTGGGGAAAAATAAAAGCATTTTGATAAGGTCCTAATGAAATGTTTTGATTTATCTTTTTTCATTTAGATATGAATTGTTTATATTATACTAAAATTATAACTCAATATACAATTTTTAAAAATTGAAATTGGATTAAAATATTTTTCTTTTATCAAAAGGGAATGTTTGGATTGACCTGAAATTAAATTTTCTAAATTTTTAGTGGTAAATTTTGACATTTCAGAATTTTTTTTTCTAAATTGGAATGGAAACAAAACTTTTCAAAATTTCCCACAGAAGGGAAATTCTGAGTTTTGACCAATTCTAAACAGTATCTTTTTCTATGAGTAGTCTCAGATTTAAATGGGACTACTCTTGGAAAAAACTACTACTCAATAAGTATAAGAGTGTCAGAATTAGGCTCATAATATTTTGACAACATGTGATTTAATTTTTTATTGTTTGTGGGAGTATCTTATAGGCAGTAGCTGTGCAAGGAAGAAATTATTTCAGTTAAATAGGCTCAGATATGGAAGCCAGTTTACTGCTCAGCTTCCTAAAAGAACTGCATCACAGTTAAAAATGAGCATTTCTCTTGAAATCTAACTGCATATACCGGGGTGGCCAAACTTACTGGCCCTCTGAGCCACATATGATAATCTTCAGAAGTTCGAGAGCTGGGGCACGCCTGCTGGGAGCCAGGGATTGGGACTTTCGCTCTTCTCCTGCTAAGCCCTGAGCCCTGGGAGGTGCGCCTCGCAGAGCAGAAGCCCCAAGATGCCCCTCTCCACTGGGCAGAAGCCCCAAAACCCCTCCTCCCTGCTGGGAAGAAGCCCCTACTGCACCACCCCACTGCAAGGCAGAGGTCCTGAACTCCCCCCACCCAGTCTGGTAGGTGGAGAATGGGGAGGAATGGGCGGCTCCGTGAGGTGCATTTTAATGGTAAAAGAGCCGCATGTGGCTCATGAGCCACAGTTTGGCCACCCCTGGCATATCCGTTCAGTTAATCTATAACTCGTAAAACTATCAGTAATATTGCCTGAGAATATTATAGTATATAATATTAATTTTTTGTTAGTTACCTATCCAGCTGCCAATTTTTTGTAAGGGTTACTGTGACCAATACTTAAACAGTAAAAATCGTCCATTGTTTTACTCGAAGACCGTCCTGCTGCAGTTGTGGATGGGCTTCTCTCCACCTAGAGAGTGGTTTTCATCTTCAGATGCTCTCTTAATGCTGTCATTTTCAAAATTATATTATTCGGAGAGCTCTCTTCCAAACGATAGTGCTGTTGGTAATTATCTTGTAACAATTCACTAGACAGAGTGTCTGTTTTTGAGGCTATTCAATACTATCACTTTTTCTCTTCCTGGCTGGCAGGCAGTGGCATTTTGCAGAGAATATATTGCTTATGTAGGTGGTGCCAGAGTGTACATGTGCCAGCAGTGGTTTCTAAGCTTGCTACAACTCAAGCTCTTACTGCAAATATCCTTGGACTCAGTCAAGGTTGAAATAAGTCCCACGCTGTGGAAGTTCACTTTCTGAGTTCTACTACCAAGAAATCCTTTGCTGGATATGTCTATGAGGACACCTAAGAGAAAAGTAAGGTCAAAAGAAGGTTGCTATTCCGCCTCTATAGAACTGAAATTAGGCATACTGTGGGGTTTTATACTTTGCTCTGAAGCATTCAGTATTGGCCACTCTCCGAGACAGCATCCCAGCCTTCTTAAACTTCTGCTGTATTTAGTATGGAAATAACTATAGTCTGAGGAGCCCATTAATGCACAGCACTGGCTTGTTTTAAAGAAAAATAGTTTGTGAATTCCTCTGAGTGAACAGCTTTTGCTTTCCCTGAATAGTTTCACTCCATCTATCGTTTCTGTGCTGCTGACTCACAAATCTACCTTTCCCTACCTGTTCTGTCTTGTGCTATGCAACTGTACACGTGTCTCCAATATCGCAGCATCCTGGACGGTTTGCCCCCAGCTCATCCACAAAATGGCTGAAGCTGACCTCTGCTTTCTTCTTCACAACCTTCTCCTCTTCCATCTTTCTTCACTGGTTTTGACAACGCCATCACCCTCACTGTGTCTCATACTTGCATCTCAGTGTCATCATTGACTCCTCTCCCTTCTGCTCCTTCTACTTCCTTGCTGTAACCAAGTCTTGATGCTTCTTCCGACACCATATCTAGAAAATCCATTCCTTCCTGTTTGTCCCCAAAGGATCATCCATGCCCTGATTATCGCCAGCCTCAATTACTGTAATGTTTCATTCCCTGGCCTCTGTTATATCCATGTCACTCCCTTGCAGTACATTCATAGTATAACTGCTAAACTAAACTTACTCAGCTGTGGATTAGACCAAATCATTCCCTTCTTCAAATCCCTCCAAAAGGCTGACTCTTGTTTATCGAGTTTAAACTTCTTGGCCTTGACTTCAAAGCCTGTGCAGCTCTGCTCTGGCCTACGTATTTGATTTCCTTTCTTATCATGTTCTTGTTTTGCACCTTTTGGTCCACCAATGATGTTACCTTGATGCTTTATTTATTTCATTATATCATTGCTGTCTTTGTGTCTTTTTTCATACTGTCTCCTATTTGTGGATAAGCCTTGAAATTCCCACGTGCCAGACCCACAATCTTTCCTCTTTCAGATATTTCTTAAAATCTCACTTGTTGCATGAGAATCACATAAACACAAAGAGATAATTTCAGCAACATGCCATAATTTTACAGGAGGGGGACTACAGTAAATGAAAGTAAAAATTAAACAGGTCCTAAGTAAATACCATGCTTTGGGTCTCCCATTGCTTCTTGTCTAACATGTTTGTCTTTTAGTTCTGTAGGCAAGTCAGGTATTGTCTTTGTGGCTTGTATAATACCATGCATATTGTTGATGATTAGTAGCTAATAAATAGATGGTATTAGACATGGTGCACAACAAAATAAAACTAAGATATGTTTTAAAAGTTAGTTAGATAATATTTCTTTTCTTCTCTATTATCTCCCTGTAGCAGTCACCACTTAGGTGGGCCCTTAAGTCAACAAATACCCAAATGAAATGTGAGACCAAGTTATAAAATTCAGATCCAAACTTTACCAATGTGTGGGGATATTAAAATGAAGGTTTTTGTTTGTATAGGGACCACCCCAAAATTACATATCTGGATGCAGTCTTCGCTAATGTTAGGGGTGGTTCTCTTTTCTGATGTGTGCACACCAAAAAGTTGTTATAATGATTGTTACTTTGGAACTTTCACTTGGAGAAGTTTAGATTTCCTCTTTGTTTGCTCGTAATGACACTTCATGTTTAGGCAGGCTTCCATTGCAAGCCTTATGGTTACATTCGTTCTCATGATAAGACAAACTAGCGCTTTCACTGGATGAATGGTATTGTATCTTGTAGACTTTGAGAGGGTTGTTTGCCAGGCTTTTGTAACTCAGCAAAACAGTTCACTTCCACTCTACAATTTTTTTAATTAATGCTCTTCATCTCATTAGTAGGGATCTATCTTAGCCATCTACCATTATACAGTAAATTGCTTTAATGAATTCTATGATTCTCTCAAAATTCCCAATCAGATGAGAGGGCCCGCTAATATAGTAAGTCAAGAAAGTGCAGCTTTGGAGATTCATTAAATTTTATTTCTTCTGAATTTGTCTCTGAAAACTCTGAAGGAATCACAATGCTAAAAGGAGGTCATTATTAGACTTACTTGCTAGAGAAGAACCTGAACTACAAAGTTCAGTTCTGGATCTGAACTTCCTCAAAATGTTGAGATTTGATGTTTCTCTTCAGCTCATTATAGATGTGGGACCAACTGTAAAGTTCTGAGGAATAGGGTGCTCAGAGTCTGAATTTTGATTTGGGTTCATCTATAATGATATAGGGACAACTGTGATCCCAATAAAATCATATCAAAACATCTATTGGCTTTAGTGGGAGCATGATTTGGCCCACAGTATGTTTGCATTAAAGGTGCAGAGAACTTTGAGGAAAATAGAGTATAAGGTGGACAGTTCCGGGATATTTGTTCAATTTCTTCACAAAATTTACTTTTTTTTTTAACCCCTCTTCCAGTTAAGAAAACATTATAAAATGGTGGGAGGAAAAAAGGCCAACTTATTTTTGTTAACAAAGAAATGACAAATATGTTCTGACCAGCTAACAAAAATAGTCAAGATATGGAAAAAATTTTCATGGAAAAAAAATTCCCACTTCTTTTTATGAAAATAAATGTTTGGATGGAAGGTTTATATGTGTTTCAGGTACAATATTGTGACCGTTCCAAATTCTAATCCAAGCTATGCTCTTAACATGCGGTAGAGTATAACCTAGGGCAAGTCTCTTCACTTCTTTTCCTTTGTTTTCCCCATCAGAGAAAATAGGGTAATCACCTTTACCTACAGCTCAGGGGTGCTTGGGATTAATTAGGTAATGTTTGTACAGCACTTTGAACATATAAAGCACTACCTGCTTGCTAAGTATTATTTTGTTGTCAGCAGTTTCCTCTTTGAAGGGCAAGGCACTTACTAAAGGTGGCAACTGCTTCTTATTTATTGACTGAGCTTCTGTATAAACTGTTCCTGGGGTGTGATCAGATCTTGTGTGTCCAAAAAACAAGCTTCCATATTTTGACATGATGATTTTTGTGCAAAGTTAGGCCATCCCCTGAATCCTGGTAGTGCATGTAAATGTGCTCCAACATATATACAACTTAGTTTTCAATTAATAAAAAGCAGCTGCTCGGACATGATTTCACTGGCATGATTGTTTGAAATCATGAACATTTTCAAAATTCTTATTTTAACATGAACCAAAGTATTGTTGACTTTATGCCTCTAGCGTTTTAGCAGTCTCCTCCACATATGTTGTCCTTAACATGCTTGAATCAAACCTAATGTACTCTCCTTTACACAAATAATTAAGTTATTTTATAGTGTCCATTCTTCCCTCAAACACAAACAAAAAAATGACAGGGTTCTACAATAAGAGCTTCATACTCTGCAGTGTTGCAAGAACAAGCTGTAGTATTTTGGACCATTAATGTAATATTTTATGTAGTTTGGTGATGAGGCTAGTCAACTTTTCATCCCTTTCGTTACTGTTTTTGTACACTCCTCCTTTTCTAAAGTTCAGTTATACTCGGAAGAGGGACTATTTAAAAATAGCACCATCTTGCTGAGTAAATCTGCTCTCTGTATATTCGGAGTCATAGCTGCCAACTGTAGTGACAATAATAATAATTATAATAATAATAATAATAATATAATGTTTTGACTGGTGTTTGCTCTTCTCAACACTGCAAAGTTAACACTGCAAAGGAGAAGCACATTTTGTTCCATCTTGTGTATCAGCAACACAATTGTTCACTAGCCTACAATTGGTTACATCTATGCAACTCCAGTGAAGACACCACGGTTGCACAGGTGGTCCTGTGAGCATCATTTGGCCTGCAGATTCTTTATTACAGGTAATGATGCACAAGATTGCAAGAACTTATGCTTGGCTCCTAGTGACTGGGTTTATACGACAGGCAGGAGAAAAAAATCCTTTTACTTGTAAACTGAACATACCTGGTCTGAAAATAATTGAGAAGGAATAAATATGGAACCCCACAATACCATTCTTAGTAACTTTTCAGAGTAAACCTGAACATAAACCTTCAGTATGAAGACAGAGATGAAGATTATAGGTCAAATTCTGTGCTGGTTTACTTCTCTGCAGTCCCACTGAAGTCAATGGTGCGTAAATCAGCAGAAAATTTGCCTCTGTCCAACTTTCCCACATACACAAAAATACATAAGCAAACATAGGTGCCGGGGGAGCTGCCACATGCCCTTGCTTGAAATGGTTTCCATTATATACAGGGTTTATAGTTTGGTTTAATGGCTCTCAGCACCCCCACTATAAAAATTGTGCTAGCACCTCTGTAAGCAAGTCAAACAACTGCATTCCCCTTCCGCTCCTGTCAGTACTGCATACTTTGAGCTCTTTGATGCTCTTCATTCTTAGGGTTGTAGAATGATGTTCCAAGTTATAGTATAATTTCCCTTCAGCAGCAGGAGACACACTGCTGTATATTATGCCCTTTAGCTAAAAGAAAAATTGATTCTGTCATGTATAGGTTTATATCTCATCTATTTTTTTAAAGGAAATTTTTAACACTTCTTATAAGACTAGGGGAGGAAATAATAAAATAGTGGTACACATGACATGATTCTATCATCTAAGGAAGATTGTCCTTCTTGTGGAATGAGAAATTCAGAGGCAAAGCTAAACAATAGTTAAGCTGCAGGTTTGTTTTCTTTGTAACAGGACAGTTCCATAGCAATTACAGCACTGTGTGGAAACAAATGCTAGGGAGCTAAATGCAGCATATGTCAAGGGTATGGTACATCTTACTTTCTCAGTACTGAAATTTTGAAAATGATTTCTCCGCATAGGGCCAACTATGGGGTGCAGTTCATGTGGTGGTAGAGGGCATTTTAGCCTGAGAGGGCTGTGTACTGCCTCACTCTCTAGATGAAGGATAGCCTTTTGGTAAAGTCCCTGGACCAATCAGGCCATCTGGGATCTATTCTCAACCTTACCTATTTGATACTATCTGAATTCTTTGTGCCTCAGTTCCTAATTTGAAAAACTGAATAATATTTACCTTACCTCAGTGAGGTGGTGTGAGACCAAATTTGTTAATGTTGATGAGTAACATGGAAAGCCCTGTAAATAAGTAAATTAAATATTATGCTGCACTCCTCACCATAATATCTGAATGCTTGGTTAGAATGAGTGGTGTTGGTAGAGGAGGAGTCTTCTGCTGATGGGGCTCTGATTTTTTTCCTTTTGATAACAGCTCAGTTTTCGAGCTGATAGTTTGGAAGATCCCTCTTTCAGTTATGAGATCTGTTAACAGTGTTGCCAAGTCTTACGTTGTTTGATGTTTTACTCAAAGCCTCAGCTCTTGGAGTCACTGGATTTCATTGGAATCTCAGCTTTCATCTGAAAAAAAATTAAGGTATTAGCCCTCTTGGTTATGTAGAAAAAGCATGAAAATATGAACCCTAAAAGCTCAAAAAAGTCAAATAAAAACAATCCAATTATTAATTGGTAAAGTCTCATGATTTTTAAGCCAATATCATGATTTTGGGGAGGCCTGTCTCATGATGTTTCAATGCTGAAAATACTCCATTTAAATTTTCTACCCTGCAAACAGACAGCTGTGGGACAGAGGGGAATTACTCCTAGCTGGGGGGCTAGGAAGACATTGCACATTTCCAGTATTTCCCCTGATGTCACTCCCTCTGTAGCTAACCATAAATCAGACTGGGTGGAATCTATATCTCCATCCCTGGGAATGGAGAGGAATGTGGTAATATCCTCAGTTCCCAGTTTCCAGTCAGGTGGTGCCTTAGATTTTATGGCTGAAGAGCTCAGGTGGGCTGTGCAGCTCTAGAAGATGTTGCTCTATAAAAAGTAACTAAGCCAAGGATTTGGCCTGCACTTCATTTAAATATGGATATATATCATGAAAGCTAACTTGGCAAACTTTATGAAAAATGAGAACTGAGCAAACAATTTACAACAGATAATTTACCAGACAAATTTAGTCTTTCTTCTTGTGTAACTTGCAGGAGGAGGGCTGGATTAAGGCATAGGTAATACAACCCATCTGTAGATCCCCAGCTCCTAGGATACACAGTGTTACCAGAACCTCAGCTCTCATTTTAAAAAGAGTTAGTTTCTAGTAAATGGTCTTCAAAACATGACTTGAGGGAAACAGATGCAGGTAAGTCTGCCAAAGTCAGCAAAGAGCCTGAAACACTAGCTCTGAGAGGAATGAACTGAACTGAAATTTTACTGAAATGTTAAACGGGTTGCACTGGAGACGTTCCTTCTAACACCGTCCCAGCAGGGATCACTTGGGGGGCTGTTCTGCTGAGATGGTGTCAACAAGAGCCCCACAAAGGGGTGGGTGGAGGCTGCATTTTCTGTTTTCTGGACAGACCCCAGGTTGCTCGAAAACAGGGAACACACAGTGGTCTGGGAAGGCTCACCATGCTCAAAGATGAGACAAGGTGGGCTTCCAGCATATGGTTCTTGTGTAGTAAGCCCTCCATTGCCACCCCCAGAAGGGTTAGGCCACAGTGCTGGAGGCAAGGCCAAGGGGGTCACGTATGTGAGATGTGGTTAGGGCCGTAGGGCCAACCCTGTCTATCAGCAGATCAGGATTCACTTAAATGTATTTGTTATTCAGGGTTATTTTGCCATTTTCCCCCCTCCTCTACGAGTTGATCAGAGTTCCTTTCCTGTGGGGCCACCAAACAGCTGATGAGGGAAGAGTTCCTTGCAAGCTGCTAATTAGAGGAAGTGCCAGATGCAGCCAGCAGAGCTAGCCAGAAGCTCCTGCAGGCTGCACTCAGAGGGAGGGGAAGGAAAAGTCCCCTCCTTACAGCCTTAAGTACATGACATGGCAGGAGGCAGAAAACACCCATCAGCCCCCTCCCAGGGAGTTAGAGGAAGGTACTGTTAGAAGGGGATCAAAAAACCACTGCTGGGGAAATTGGATACAAATGGGGGCAAGGGAGGAGACCTGGGAAATAGAGATGGTTGGAAAAAAGGTGGTTTCATCTGTGGAAAACTTTGACAAAAAGTTAATTTTTGCCTCAATGTTTTGTAAAACAATTCAATTTTGGCAGAAATTTGAGAAAATGAAAAATGTTTGCAGGAAACAAAAAAAAATTGATTTGGCAAAGCTTTTTATTTATGTTTCGGCTTCCTCATGCTCCCACTTCAGGCTAGGTTCCCTGGTTGGACTACATCTTCAATGATGCACCATGGTCTCCCGACTTGGTGATGAGAAGTAGTGCATCATAGTAGTCAAGGTGCATCATGGAAGATGCTGTCGGAGAGGAATGGAGACATCTGGCAACCAAACTGCAGCTCCCACGAGGCACTGTGGCAGCATTGCCAAATCAAAATAACTGGTTTGGGCCAAAATATTATGATCTTTGGTCAAACTTTTCTGTGGAAAACAGACTTTTTTTGTGAAAAAAATAATTTTGTTGATAACCCAAGTTTCTGCTGAAGAACAGTTTTGATGAAAACTTTCAACCAGCCATGCTAGGGAATATAGAAGCCAGGATGGAGGACAGGATACAGGGAAAGAGTGTTGAGTGGAGATACAGTATTATACATATGTACATATGGGCAAAGACACATGCAGGTCACAGAGCCAGCCTAGTAGAGGTAGACTTTAGGGAGGAGAGGAACTGAGCTTTTCTATGAAGCCAGCTCCATGTCCCAAAGTGTGTTATAAACTATATACCACACAAACTTTAAGCCAGGGACATGCATCATCCCTAAACTCATGTGGGCCTGTTCTGTAGTCTTTATTTTTGTAAAGGTAACAATTTAGGTTAGCTTGAAAGCAAAGCAAACTAAGATTCTGGAGAACATACATTGGTTATTTTACTTTATTTTTGTGTGTGTGTTAAACTTAAAAAAACATTTAAAAATTTAATTTATCACAGAACCCCAGGGGCAGGAACCACATGTCACAGGTAACCAAATTACAAGTCCACAGGTTATGAGATCAGAAAACCCTAGAGAAACATTTAGCGGTATGTTTACTTAATATCTAACAGCATGTGAAGTTTATTTATTAATATGCCTCCAGGTTTCTCTCTAATCCCACTTCTCAAAGATGCTCACACATAGATGGACAAACCAGAAGGGGGTGAATTGCCCTGGTACTATTTCCATCTAATAGAATAATATATCGGTAAGAGAAAAAAGTGAGGGTACTGTAGGTACCTTTCTGACCTTGACAAATCTGAAGTCCTGTTTTGCACAGAAGCCTGTTGTGCGTGTTTACAGAGCATCAATAAACGCACGCGCAGCAGCTTTCCTTAAGGTTATGAATCTTTAAGGAGGAAGGGAATTTATTTTTTAACATAGCCAGAAGAGCAGTTGCTTTCAGTTAGGCAATGAGGGAGAAATGTATCCATCCTCCCACCAAGCCTGAGTAACTGGACTTGGTGCAACGAAGTCAACAGAGTTTGGCAAGATAAGATTCACCCCTCCAGCATATTATCAGGTCACAAGGCTTCAGCTCAGCCCGACAGAGCTCCTTTTCCAGCCTATGAGCTAGATGAGTGGAGATTGCCAAGTCATACTCCTTATCCAGGTGTTGAATCCAGGCACTAGTGGGTACCTTTGCCTATCTCTTGCCTTCCACCCACCCCTCATCTTAAGCAGTCAGGAGGTGCAGCGGCACTTGTGTCTCTGTTCTATGCAACTTCCTTCCTGCTCAGTAAATCTACACTACAGGGGATGCAGTGTGCCCTGGAGGATATAGCACAGGCTTGGGACTCAGAAGGGCTACATTCTATTCCTGGCTCTGCCGCTGGTCTGCTGGGTGACCCTGGGAAAATCATTTCACCTTCCTGTAACTCAGTTTCCGTATCTGTACCTTTGTAAAGTGCTTTGAGATCTACTGTTGAAATGCATTATCTAAGAGCTAGGTCTTATTTATTACATGGCTTAAGTGGTGCGAAGGGCCTTGTACCAGCTCTTTGTGTTTGGCAGAATTGTTTCTGCTACTGTGAACACTTGAGTTATCACATTGAAACAATAGATCAGTAGTGTTGCAGCATGGGTAATGCTCCTTCTATCCTATATGGGCTATATAGCAGATACCTAATTTATTGTCATCTTCTGTTGTGTGTATCTCTGTGTGTAATACAAAGCATATAATAAACCTGAAAATTAAAAGCGAGGGATATATTTTTATACTCTAGTTAAAATATCAAAGCTTCAGAAATTTTAGAAAATGGTGAGCTCTTTCCCTCTCCTGTGTCAAGGGCTGTTACGAGACTAGGTGCAGAGACAATCTGGACAGCAGCAATCTCAAGACAGATTCCATCAAGTTCCTATCTGTTAGAAGCTGCAGCGCTGGCATTTGGATTCAATATCTAACAATAAGGTGGTATTTTATAAACATTAGTGAGCATGATTTTGCACTGGTCAGCAGAGGTGAAAAATAGGTACTTTTGGAAAACAAATAAAAAAGAAATTGGAGCTGTCTCAATAACTCGTGCAAATTGTAAATTTCCCAAAGTTGAAGTCTTTTGCTCTGGCATAAGAAATTAAAGCTGGCAATTACAATATGGAGGAATCATGGAAGCTGGTTCTGCAGGCAAGGGCTGAAAAGTTACTTGACAGTAGTAATAGTCTTTTATTATGTGCAGCATTATACCCTTTGTATATTTAAAAGATTCCTTTTCTCCTCTCTGTTGCACCAGAAAGGAATTACCTCATACATTTATATCTGGAGTTTTCTGCCCCTTTTCATGTTAGACATGTCCTTAATACACAGAAAATGCTTATTCTTTTATGTGTATCTCACAGTTCTGGTCAACTATATTCCCCTTCTACAGTCTAGCAAAGGTATTCATTCTAGGCTTCTGGCTTCACAACTGTTCCCTCACTCGAATGAAAACCTGCATCTCTCTCCCTTCTGATCTTAGTATTTCAAGGCTGCACAGTCCCCTTGACTATTCTGTGATTTTTCTTACCAGAAGACAGACTGCCTAAATAGGCCTTCTTGCTTTCTCTTCAGAGATTAATAATAGTATAATTGCCCACAGTTACAAGTTACTGCACAGTTCTTTCTAAGCAAGCACATTTTATTCTTAAGGTAGAAGCATGACAGAGAAAACATAATAAAAACAATAAAAGACCCTACATGCATGCTGTCAGAAATCATCCCAACTCCAACGTGGGCTCTGGCAGGTGATTAGTCCTTCACGCTTCACAAAGGGGTCTCTTCTGTGACCACGAGTACATAGTAGCCTCAGCTCAGAACTAGCACACTCATAGTTTGGAGGGTCTTTGATCTGGGGCTTCCAGAAGCAGCTAATCGGTAGACAATGGAGTTTTCTTCTCAGGGCATAGCTTCCAAAGGCCTCCCAAGTGCCTCCTAGGAAACCCACTTTGTCCCAAACAATTCTTTGAGGTGCATAACATTTCCCCGGGGTTTACATTAGTCACACCTGCTAGAAAAGTTTCATACAATAACATAGAAACAATTTCATTTTTAATACAATGGACCCCCAAAGGTATTAAACTTAATTCAATAAAGTTTATGCAGGCCATTGCAAGAAATTGCCCTCTGTTACAGTGTTACAGTGGTTAGGAGGAATACAGAGCCCAGGCTGGCAGTCAGAAGTTCCTGGATTCTGTATTCAGCTCTGCCACAAGCTCTCTTTGTGAGCTCTCTGTGCCTCCGTTTCCCCATCTGTAAAATAGGAATGACAATTCCCTATACACAGGGGAGTTGTGAGGCTTAATTCACTAATGCTTGTTGGGTGCAATAAGTAGCACAGATATGCCTATAAATTTCAATATTCTAGTTAAGGATGTCAGTATTTCTATTATAAAACCCATTTTTCCAGAGTCTGAATTCAGTCCTCATTAACATTTAGCACATTCTGTCTCACCCCAATGGTGTAATTTGTTTCAAACCATAACACCTGTCATTCCAAAACAATTCCTAAACAAAAGCAAACATTTTTTTAATGTAGGTGTCCAAATCTAGACACCTAAATCCTTATTTAGGCACCTAAAGAAGGGGTCTGATTTTCAGAAGTGCTGAGCAGAATGTAATGTAACCCTTCTTGCAGATAGTGGCGTGAGATTTTTAAATACCACAAATAGTCTGGAGAACCTAGTATTTTATCTCTTATTCAAAATGTAAAGTATAAATATAGGCAGGTCGCCTTGGCACCGATATTTAGTGTGATTCCTTTTGGAAGAATATTTTCTTATGTGTCCTCATTTTCCATCTGTTCTTGTCTTTCATAAATTTCAGAATTCTCATCCATTTGTCCTTGATGTCAGCTTGTAGCCCTATTGTCTTCAGTCTTCACAACATATTGCACCTTTACAAAGAGCGTTAAGATGTTGGAAGAAAAGAGGCTATGTTAAAACAAACTATGTGTATAAGTATCAGGGGCTGGCTTCCCTTCACCACTTCCTTTTTAAAACTTTGTTTCAAAATCAGAAAACAGTACCATTGTAGGTTTACCATCAAAGACTAATAATTGTATTTGTTGAGATAAAATGTATAAAATAATGATACAAACAAATTGTACAGTATTCAAAACTAAATTATTTTAGTGTTTAATTTTAATAATTTAATATTAAATTTGGAAAGTGTCTGCTCACTGTAAAATAGAAATGGTTGAAAATTTTCAGTGTTTCAGGGATTGTAGATTTGGAGGTTTTTTTGCTGGTTTTGTATGTGCTTTGGCAGTGGCCAAAATTTTTAAAGTTTTAAATTTTAACAATTCTTCCCCAAAAATGTTTAAAAAAAGTTTCTGCATTTTTTAACCAGTTCTATTATGACAGGTGCAGTGCAGATCAATGTTTCCACTTTATCGAATAGCCACTTTTAAATAGAATCCGGATCTCTTAGAAATGTTTGTTGGGAAGAAGGTGAAGCATCAGGAGGATGAAGCGCATAGGAACCCTTTAGAGGACCACCTGAAAGGAAAAGGAAGGCTGTTAGAAAAATGCCCAATAGTTAGAAAATGTACTTCTTAATACAATTTTACCCAGTTCGGTTGAAACCATGATCAGCCAGTGGTTTCTGAGCTATTTTATCGTTGTGCTGGGTATTCCTGTTTTGGGTCCCAAAGTCATGAGTATTGCTTGTTTCAGCCCAAAAGTTTGGTATCCCCTCCAGCCTGGTGGCTGCATGCTGATAAAGGGACTGCTTGCCAGATATTGTTCTCACTGCTGTATCTAGGACTGGAGATGACCACAGCTAAAGATATTACAGTGTGGGACTTGAGGATGCAGAACTGAGCAATATGAAGGCAAGTAGCTTCTGGAAAGGGGACAGAGCCCAGATAGATGGCAAGATAAGACATAGAATTGAGTGCCCCAGGGGACTGTGGGAAGCTATTGGCAGACCATCATCTATCATTTGTTGTGATTGGTCATGCCTTTACATTTTCATTGCAGTCATATTGAGTTTGCAAAAAACAAGACAAGTTATACCTCAGAGTGTGGTAGCTGCATCATGGTATGGCACAATTGAGGGATGTTGGTGTCTGATCACTGAGCATGTTAAGAAAATGTGTGACTCATAACAAGTTAAATTTCTAGTGAAGACAAAGCTAGAGTCTTAAATGGTAGCACAAGCCATGCAGAAAATTGGTTCGCCTTGGAGGGGGTCAGGAAAACTGCTCTTGGCACAGTTTTCAGCTTATCCAGCCAACCCACACTGTCCCAAATGAAATCCATTGTAATTGCCTCTCTTTTAAAGAAATATCTTCAATACGTTTGTGCATTCTTAAATATGTGTATGTAACTGATCTAGCTTCGGGTGACAGTGGGGTTTGAATCTCGGAACCGTGAGCATTAAAAACACAAACCTCTAGCACTCGAGCTGAAAAATTAAGTTCCCTAACGCAGTGGCTGACTCCTACACCTCCTATGTAGACCAGCCACCAGATGGGGACAAAGACCCACACTGTCCTAAAGTGCGTTACACATACAAAGAGCTGTGGATGGGATCATACTCAGAACAGCTAGCTCATCCCGCTGCACAGGCCGTGGCTGCTACACTTCTGTTTTTAGTATGCTAGCTTAATCAGGGCTATTGCAGGTATGTCTCCTTAAACCGTAAACAACACCTTCCAGCTCCAGTGTTGATATAACCTTAAGGTATGTCTACACTACGGAATAAGGTCGAATTTATAGAAGTCGGTTTTTTAGAAATCGTTTTTATATATTCGAGTGTGTGTCCCCACAGAAAATGCTCTTAGTGCATTAAGTGCATTAACTCGGCGGAGTGCTTCCACAGTACCAAGGCAAGCGTCGACTTCCGGAGTGTTGCACTGTGGGTAGCTATCCCACAGTTCCCTCAGTCTCCGCTGCCCATTGGAATTCTGGGTTGAGATCCCAATGCCTGATGGGGCTAAAACATTGTTGCGGGTGGTTCTGGGTACATATCGTCAGGCCCCCCTTCCCTCCCTCCCTCCGTGAAAGCAAGGGCAGACAATCGTTTCACGCCTTTTTTCCTGAGTTACCTGTGCAGACGCCATACCACGGCAAGCATGGAGCCCACTCAGGTAACCGTCATCCTATGTCTCCTGGGTGCTGGCTGACGTGGTACTGCATTGCTACACAGCAGCAGCAACCCATTGCCTTCTGGCAGCAGACTGTGCAGTACGACTGGTAGCCGTTCTCGTCGTGTCCGAGGTGCTCCTGGCCGCGTCAGCTGGGAGCGCCTGGGCAGACGTGGGCGCAGGGACTAAATTTGGAGTGACTTGACCAGGTCATTCTCTTTAGTCCTGCAGTCAGTCCTATTGAATCGTCTTATGGTGAGCAGGCAGGCGATACGGATTGCTAGCAGTCCTATTGCATCATCTTCTGCCGAGCAGCCATGAGATGTGGATGGCATGCAGTCCTTCTGCACCATCTGCTGCCAGCCAAAGATGTAAAAGATAGATGGAGTGGATCAAAACAAGAAATAGACCAGATTTGTTTTGTACTCATTTGCTCCCCCCCCACGGTCTACGGGACTCATTCCTCTAGGTCACACTGCAGTCACTCACAGAGAAGGTGCAGCAAGGTAAATCTAGCCATGTATCAATCAGAGGCCAGACTAACCTCCTTGTTTCAATAAGAACAATAACTTAGGTGCACCATTTCTTATTGGAACCCTCTGTGAAGTCCTGCCTGAAATACTCCTTGATGTAAAGCCACCCCTTTTGTTGATTTTAGCTCCCTGAAGCCAACCCTGTAAGCCATGTCGTCAGTCACCCCTTCCTCCATCAGAGCAACGGCAGACAATCGTTCCGCGCCTTTTTTCTGTGCGGACGCCATACCAAGGCAAGCATGGAGGCCGCTTGGCTCACTTTGGCAATTAGGAGCACATTAAACACCACACACATTATCCAGCAGTATATGCAGCACCAGAACCTGGCAGAGCGATACCAGGCGAGGAGGCGACATCAGCGCGGTCATGTGAGTGATCAGGACATGGACACAGATTTCTCTGAAAGCATGGGCCCTGCCAATGCATGCATCATGGTGCTAATGGGGCAGGTTCATGCTGTGGAACGCTGATTCTGGGCTCAGGAAACAAGCACAGACTGGTGGGACCGCATAGTGTTGCAGGTCTGGGACAATTCCCAGTGGCTGTGAAACTTTCGCACGCATAAGGGCACTTTCATGGAACTTTGTGACTTGCTTTCCCCTGCCCTGAAGCGCATGAATACCAAGATGAGAGCAGCCCTCACAGTTGAGAAGCGAGTGGCGATAGCCCTGTGGAAGCTTGCAATGCCAGACAGCTACCGGTCAGCTGGGAATCAATTTGGAGTGGGCAAGTCTACTGTTGGGGCTGCTGTGATGCAAGTAGCCCACACAATCAAAGATCTGCTGATATCAAAGGTAGTGACCCTGGGAAATGTGCAGGTCATAGTGGATGGCTTTGCTGCAATGGGATTCCCTAACTGTGGTGGGGCCATAGACGGAACCCATATCCCTATCTTGGCACCAGAGCACCAAGCCGGTGAGTACATAAACCACAAGGGGTACTTTTCAATAGTGCTGCAAGCCCTGGTGGATCACAAGGGACGTTTCACCAACATCAACGTGGGATGGTCGGGAAAGGTACATGACGCTCGCATCTTCAGGAACTCTGGTCTGTTTCAAAAGCTGCAGGAAGGGACTTTATTCCCAGACCAGAAAATAACTGTTGGGGACGTTGAAATGCCTATAGTTATCCTTGGGGACCCAGCCTACCCCTTAATGCCATGGCTCATGAAGCCGTACACAGGCAGCCTGGACAGTAGTCAGGAGCTGTTCAACTACAAGCTGAGCAAGTGCAGAATGGTGGTAGAATGTGCATTTGGACATTTAAAGGCACGCTGGCGCAGTTTACTGACTTGCTTAGACCTCAGTGAAACCAATATTCCCACTGTTATTACTGCTTGCTGTATGCTCCACAATATCTGTGAGAGTAAGGGGGAGACGTTTATGGTGGGGTTGAGGCAAATCGCCTGGCTGCTGGTTACGCACAGCCAGACACCGGGGCTGTTAGAAGAGCACAGGAGGGCGTGGTACGCATCAGAGAAGCTTTGAAAACAAGTTTCATGATTGGCCAGGCTACGGTATGAAAGTTCTCTTTGTTTCTCCTTGATGAAACCCCCCGCCCCTTGGTTCACTCTACTTCCCTGCAAGCTAACCACCCTCCCCTCCTCCCTTTAATCATTGCTTGCAGAGGCAATAAAGTCATTGTTGCTTCACATTCATGCATTCTTTATTCATTCATCACACAAATAGGGGGATGACTACCAAGGTAGCCCAGGAGGGGTGGTGGAGGAGGGAAGGAAAATGCCGCACAGCACTTTAAAAGTTTACAACTTTAAAATTTATTGAATGCCAGCCTTCTTTTTTTTCTGCAATCCTCTGTGGTGGAGTGGCTGCTTGGCCGGTGGCCCCCCCACCGTGTTCTTGGGCATCTGGGTGTGGAGGCTATGGAACTTGGGGAGGAGGGCAATTGGTTACACAGGGTCTGTAGTGGCAGTCTGTGCTCCAGCTGCCTTTGCTGCAGCTCAACCATACACTGGAGCATACTGGTTTGGTCCTCCAGCAGCCTCAGCATTGAATCCTGCCTCCTCTCATCACGCTGCTGCCACATTTGAGCTTCAGCCCTGTCTTCAGCCCGCCACTTACTCTCTTCAGCCCGCCACTTACTCTCTTCAGCCCACCACCTCTCCTCCCGATCATTTTGTGCTTTCCTGCACTCTGACATTATTTGCCTCCACGCATTCGTCTGTGCTCTGTCAGTGTGGGAGGACAGCATGAGCTCAGAGAACATTTCATCACGAGTACGTTTTTTTTCTTTCTAATCCTCGCTAGCCTCTGGGAAGGAGAAGATCCTGTGATCATTGAAACACATGCAGCTGGTGGAGAAAAAAAAGGGACAGCGGTATTTAAAAAGACACATTTTATAAAACAGTGGCTACAGTCTTTCAGGGTAAACCTTGCTGTTAACATTACATACATAGCACATGTGCTTTCGTTACAAGGTCGCATTTTGCCTCCCCCCACCGCGTGGCTACCCCCTCAACCCTCCTCCCTCCCCGTGGCTAACAGCGGGGAACATTTCTGTTCAGCCACAGGCAAACAGCTCAGCAGGAACGGGCTCCTCTGAATGTCCCCTGAAGAAAAGCGCCCTATTTCAACCAGGAGACCA
Organism: Eretmochelys imbricata; assembly: GCF_965152235.1. Classification (NCBI taxonomy): domain Eukaryota; kingdom Metazoa; phylum Chordata; order Testudines; family Cheloniidae; genus Eretmochelys; species Eretmochelys imbricata. The sequence goes on along the minus strand of NC_135572.1, from coordinate 245,425,205 downwards.
TGAATAATATCTCACTCTCCTGAGGATAACACAGAGAGATAAAGAACGGATGTTGTTTGAATGCCAGCAAACATACACTGCAATGCTTTGTTGTACAATGATTGCCGAGTACGTGTTACTGGCCTGGAGTGGTAAAGTGTCCTACCATGAAGGACGCAATAAGGCTGCCCTCCCCAGAAACCTTTTGCAAAGGCTTTGGGAGTACATCCAGGAGAGCCGCGAATGCCAGGGCAAATTAATCCTTTCACATGCTTGCTTTTAAACCATGTATAGTATTTTAAAAGGTACACTCACTGGAGGGCCCTTCTCCGCCTGCCGGGTCCAGGAGGCAGCTTTGGGTGGGTTCGGGGGGTACAGGCTCCAGGTCCAGGGTGAGAAACAGTTCCTGGCTGTCGGGAAAACCGGTTTCTCCGCTTGCTTGCTGTGAGCTATCTACAACCTCCTCCTCCTCATCATCATCTTCTTCGTCCCCAAAACCTGCTTCCGTGTTGCCTCCATCTCCATTGAAGGAGTCAAACAACACGGCTGGGGTAGTGGTGGCTGAACTCCCTAAAATGGCATGCAGCTCATCATAGAAGCGGCATGTTTGGGGCTCTGACCCGGAGCGGCCGTTCGCCCCTCTGGTTTTCTGGTAGGCTTGCCTCAGCTCCTTAAGTTTCACACGGCACTGCTTCGGATCCCTGTTATGGCCTCTGTCCTTCATGCCCTGGGAGATTTTGACAAAGATTTTGGCATTTCAAAAACTGGAACGGAGTTCTGATAGCACGGATTCCTTTCCCCATACAGCGATCAGATCCCATACCTCCCGTTCAGTCCATGCTGGAGCTCTTTTGCGATTCTGGGACTCCATCATGGTCACCTCTGCTGATGAGCTCTGCATGGTCACCTGCAGCTTGCCACGCTGGCCAAACAGGAAATGAGATTCAAAAGTTTGCGGTTCACAGTACCCCAAATTTGACCCGGCAAGGCTGATTTAAGCGCTAATCCACTCGTCAGGGGTGGAGTATGGAAATCAATTTTAAGACCCCTTTAAGTCAAAGTAAAGGGCTTCGTCGTGTGGACGGGTGCAGGTTGACATTGATTTAACGCTGCTAAATTCGACCTAAAAGTCCTAGTGTAGACCAGGGCTTAGTGGCACGAGGAGTGACTACAGTGCTCTGCTCTTAAATTTTTCTGGCTGCCATTTTTATATGCAAATCATAGGATGCACAAATGAACAAAATGCAAATTGGTGAAGTTCTGTAATTGGAAGAAAGGCTCAGTTTAAAAAAAAATGAAGTTATACTGATAGTTGCACCAAACTGCACATTTACATGTTTAAAAGGCTTGAAATACTCAGTAAAATACTTATTAGGTATGGGGTCAAATTTATCTTTGGGGTCAATCCACTGAAATCAGTGATGAATTTGGCCTAAAATTTGCATAAGACTTTAGAGCTGCTAGGAAATTTTCTGCCAGCCCCCATTCTTCAACTAGTTCCATTAGGCATGTACCAAGTACTGGCCACATTTTTCAAAATAGGTCTCTGAATACATATTTAGGAAGCCTTAATAAGTAGCCTGATTTTCAAAAGTACTGACCACCCAGCAACTCCCATTGAAATCACACTGGGGGCTTCTAGGTGCTGAGCAGTTTTTAAAATTAGGTCACTTAGTTGCCTAAATACAAATTCAGGCGCCCAACTTCATACATCCATTTTTTTTTCACATCTTGGCTTCTATTTTCAGTACCTGATATCTTGGCTGTTGAATATTGCATCTGACTGGAAGCTGTCACACAGATTTCTTTTCTGCATTGCCACAAAGCAACTAAGTTGAAGTCAACACTTTTCATTTCCATAAGACCACCCATTTAAGATTCTCCACATGCTTTTGAGCATCAATTATAGCCTCATGATATCACTGTGAAATATCCTTGTTTTACAGATGAGGAAGCCGAGGCATAGATAGGTTAAATGAGTTGCCCAAGGTTGCATAGGTAGCTGATGGTAAGTGTTGAATGGAACATAAGCCTTCTGACTCCCAGTTCTGTGGGTTAACCACAAGACTATCTTTATATATTAATGACAGACTGGTCTTACAGAAGTGAGGGATTTCATTATTCATTTCATTATCTTGCTTACTGAGCTGTGGTGTCAAAATTCAAGAAAGGGAGAGGGACAAAGAAGGTTGCGTGTGTGTGTGTGTGTGTGTGTGTGTGAGAGAGAGAGAGAGAGAGAGAGGATGGGTGGAGAGAATATTCTGGCACTGAATTGCTTCCCTCCTTTGTCTTGTTGCTGGAACAAGCAATGGGTAGATCAGATGATGATTTGAGAGGGAGTGTTATCCTGGGTCAGTCCCCTTTCCCATTCTTTCTATTATGGATATATCTTGCAGCTCATTTCTGCCATTATTAGTTTTTATTGACAAGTGCAAAGAATCATAGCTATCCAAAATTCAATATGGATAAGGAAAATGTGGGAGGGGCGGGAAGGAGGCTGATCTTTTTTTCGTAGATGCCCTCAACTTTCCATTCTTCTAGTCAGTCAAAGTAGCTGTTCTCATTCCACTGTATGATGAAATTCTCCTCAGCCCCTGTTACTTTCATCATGCTGAAATGGGTGAGTTGGAACCTAAGCAACCATCATAGAATCCATGTGGAGACAGGAATGCAGCTACAGAGGACCGAGAATTGGAATTGTTTATCTATCACTAAGGAAACTTTATATTTTAAGGTACTTCTTTGTCAAATGTCATATTATTTGCAGTGTGTTTGGCCTACAGTGGCAGGAAACATAAAAGATAATCTCAGTTTTACCAGTTGCCTACTGGGGAAGATTCTCCTTTACCTCAAGGGGTGGAGCTGCTTGCTTTGGAATCCGTGATTTGTCAGGTCCAGCCTCAAGAGGGCCTGATTCCTCAGACTATGAAGTAGCATGTCTGAGTCAGCATAATTTTACTGCGATTTAGGAATATACCCTTGTCTACTGAAGAATCTTTTCAGATATAATTTTACATACTCCATATCAAGGAAAGCAATAGGACATGGTTCTATACTGTGTGAATGTGTTTAAAAAGCCAGCTAGCATGAGAAGCGAACAGGCTGTGTGCACATAGCTATACGTCACGACTGGTTACAGTGAGATAGAGGACTCTAAAGGATATCAGTTGCATTGTAAAGGTAGTAATACCAGAAGCAAGGGCAACTTGCTATCACAAAGTACAACTCAAGTTGAAAGCAAAGAACAATTTTCGCTGAAAATGACAATAGGAGGGGGAACAGAACTGGGAAAGAGAAGTCCTCAGTTTGTAACCCACACACCTCCAGAGTGTGGTGTTCGGTCCCATCTAGCGGCACAGAGACCAATTAGAGATTAATGAGTCTGCTCTAAAGCCTTAGCTAAGGGCCAGTTGGCTTTTAGTTCATGCAGTAGAGGCTCATGCACTAAGCTCCAGAGATCTCAGGTTCAGTCCCGCCTGCCGATGACCAGGAGTCTGTCGGTGTTACAAGTTTATAGGAGAAAGCAGGTAACAGCAAAATGAGCTACATCTGTGTGGTTCTGTTGCACAAGGGGGACAGGATGCATAGGGATTGTACCCTCTTTATGGGGGCTTACAGAGGGAGGTTTTGGGGGCCAAGCTATGAAAACTTTAGCCAATTAATCCATGGATTGAGGGGAGGATTGATGTAATCCTGAACCCATACTAGAGGCCATAAAGAGACGCTGCTGCTGTCTCAAGGCCTCTGGAGGAGAAGTCTGTCCTGCCTTCACCTCTAGGAAGCTCTTCTTACAGATTGTGCATTTACCTGGGCTGTGTGCAGGGACCAGAGTTTGGCCCTCTATAAAGACATCTGCGTAGAAGATGGGACGTTGGAATCAGAGACTAAAGAGGAAGGTGGTCAGACAAATGAGGATTCTAAAAGCAACACAATTAATGAGCTGCTGTTTTCCACCTTCCTTTAACAAAAAGAATGAGATGAAGTATACAAGATGAATTCTAGGGAAGGATGAATTGCACGCACTGTGATACCATTGCTAGTTTGTCTGCAACAGGCCTCTATATTCTCAGCCTGAAAGTTTGCCGCTCTCTCTAACCTTGCAGTGGTGTTTGCTCTTCTGCCAAGTAGTATATAGAAGGGGTTCTCTGCCAGGCCGTGCTGACAATGAGCTGTGACTGATGGTAAACGCTATACCCCCAGGTTTCTATGCAGACAAAAGGTGTTTGTAAATGACACCAAATATAGCTGGGAATGCAGTGACTAGTGGTGTCCCACAGGGGACGGTATTGGGTAACTGTTTTACTGAATGGCTGTTATAAGTGATCTGAAGTCTGAAGTGAAATACACATTCATTAAATTTGCAAACAGTTCTAGGCTATTGGGGCTACAGACATAAAAGAGGGCAGAGATAAAAGTCAAGTGCATCAAGAAAGCTGGAAAAATGGAGAGGGAAACATATGAAATGTCCACTGGCCAGCGAGCTCCTACTCTGATCTGATGCTATAATATACACTATACACATCAGTTCTGCCAGTGCAGTATTGATCTGTGGAGCCAGCTGGGCCTACGGGAGGTGAGGTCTTTAAAAACATTAATTCATGCTGTAAAAAACTAAACAGGGGTCTGAGACAAAATCCTGTCTTCAAATGGCCTGTAAACTTTCAAGAGTTCATAGTCCAGATTCATTTTTTTTAAACTTAGCCTATCTCCACTAAAAACTTAAGTTTGGCAGTTATTGGGAGGGATGAAAGCATGTGGTCAACTAATTCATAAGTAGATCTAGTCAGAAAATAGAATTTCTATTCTGTGGGAAATTCTAACATTTTGAAACTGGAAAGAAAAGTTGAATTTTTCCACAAAATAGCATAGAAAACTTTGAATTCAGAAACATCAAATAGTTTCATTTCAATAATGTCAAAACATTTTAAAATAACACACAATATTAAATATATATAATGTTTAATAGTATATTAAAATATTAATTTACTATCATATAAAAGTCAAATCAAAATGAAATGATAATGTTTGTTTCTACTTTATTGAAATGAAACAAGAAAGTCAAAATGATTTGTTTAGACTTTCTCCCATTGAAAACTTAAGCAAAATTGACATATTCCTTCAAACTGTTTTGATTTTTGACAAGACTGTATTTCTTCAATGGAAGATTGTTCCATCAAAAATTCTTTGACCAGCTCTCCTTCTAAGCTTATCATGGCCTGTCTGTGAAGGAGAAAGAATGGAAGGAGGCTCAGTTCACTCAGAGTAATCTTGTGTTACAGGTGGCCAATGATACATGCCTGTACATCTGATATCAGAATGCTGTCCTTAGCCTCTAAACAGTCTTGAATGCCTAGGCAAATACATTAAAACAAAACAACAAGGTAGGTTTGCACTGACTTTTGTCTGCACATGTTCTCCAGCTTCACCCACCAGCTCTCTACTCCCTAAATGTTGACGGGCACTATTATCATGCATGCCTTCTATTACATTTTCAAAAGGTTTGTTCTGCCAACCTGCATGAAATTCATTACCTTTTGCGCTGTAAATGGCCTTGTATTTGAATATCTTTTCAAATAATTCTTTGGTTTATATATATATATATGAAGAATATATATTCTTTGGTTTATATATATATATATATATATATATATATATATATATATGGAAATATATATATTTCCTGCCTTTTATTTATTGTCTTATTACATTTCTAACTGTTGATGTTTATTTTTTGACATTCGATGAATTTGCTCTGGCTCTACCCTTTTTATGCTGGCTGATGTTTTATAACCTATTGATTCCCAATATTTTAAACTGACCCACAGCTGATATGAGGATCTCACTGGGAAGTGAGATGTAAACATCTCACTATGAATAGCAGATAAACGGAATAATAAAGGTTGTCAAAAACTGAGAAATGAAGCACATCTGGTTCTCGTTTGCTCTCGAGGATATATGGCTATGCAGCTCAGAATTAAGAAACTTCAGAATGCAATGCAAGTAATTCTGGACCTTCAATTTCCCACTTTAGTCTATTTTATTGGTTAAGAAAATAAATTTTAAAAAAATCTGCACTGTACAGGTTTATAACTTTACCAACAAAATTGCACAAAGAATCTCGGTGCTGATTTTTTTCTACAATTTTTTCATGTAATCCCTTTTTAGATAATCCATGTTCTAATGAGCACATAAACGAAGGAGACTTAACTTTCTTTCCTTATTGTATTTGATCCTGATGACTAATTAGATACTTAGTATGTGCAGACAGAGCTACTGGCACAGATTTTTATTGGTTCTGCTCATAACTTTCTGCTCTATTATAATAGGCCTTTTGTTTTTGTTTTTGTTTGCATCTCTGCTTTTGAGGTACATCTATTTCCTATTGTGCTTAATTCCTTTTGGTATTTACTACAGTAACATTACTCATGAACTTATCTGGTATTTAATTTTGATGTAATTCCAATATATATTATCCTGAATTAAAATACTTATTTCATAGACAGCGAAGAATTATTTACTGATTATACCACGTGTGTGTGTGTGTGAGACAGAGAGTGTGCAGGTAGATATGTATACATTAAAGGTGACAAGTAATTTAAATCTGCACATTTTGCATTATTCAGTAGTTGGTTGCCAGCTGCTTTTCTTTTGTATTTTTGTGATTAATTTCATTGTCGGTAGATTTTATGTTTCCAGAGAATCTTTCACAGAACCTACACAGGACCCAATGAAGGGAATATGAATACCAAGTTGTCATTGGTGTTCTATTCTACCCTGATCTGCAGCACTAAAGTTCAACAGTCAGAGTTATAGGACAATGAGAGAGGAAGAGAAAAATGAACTGTAGCATTGTTTTAAAGATATATTTTATTGACTTTCATCATGTAATTAAAAAGAAAGAGACACATTTATTTCTGCTGAAAAAGTTTCCCTGCTTTGAGAAAAAAAAGGGCAAGTTAAGGGAATGCTCTGTCTGTATTTGCATGTGTTTCTCTATACGCTGAGAGCAATCTGTAACCCTGAAAGAGCACACAGCCAGCATGTATTTTAGCAGAGTTTAAAAACAGGACTTTGAAGCCTGTTTATGAACTGTGTTCTTGTTTGCTTGATTGGTGTAGCCTGAACAAGAACAGACAAAATGCCAAGACCAGGAAGCATAAAAAGACAAAACTCTTTACTCTCATTACTCATGATCAGTAATTCAGAGTGTCCAGGTAGGTTTTTTTGTTTTTCAAAGCAATTCAATAGACATTACAATTTTGGGAGGCTTTAGTCAAGGATTGCAAGTAAAATTTATGCTACATTTGTCAAAGGAGGTAAATTCCTCTTTTTTGTAGAGCATTAAGTCCCTCCCTTAATTAAGCCTTCTGGGGTTTAAATGTGTTGATCTCATTTTAAACTGAGCTCAGCACAATTAGACACACTGAAAAGATAAGAGATAAACAGCACATACAAAAACATTTCAGACATAAATGCTTCATCCTGCCAGGCCCAAAATTACTATTTCAATTTTTTTATGTGGGGGAGGAACGGGGGGGGGGGGGGGATTGATTATTTTCAGCTCGTCATACATCTCATTTGTAGTGGGTCAGACCTTCCTCATTCACAATTACCACTAGTTAATCTTATCAGAGAAAAATTCAATTACATTTATCAAGGTTATTCCATACACTCAAGTTATTGCCTCGGAAAAATCAGGTTTCAGTGTGAAGAATGTTTGCATTGTGTGTGTGTGTGTGTGTGTGTGTGTAGGGGAGAGGAGAGGAGAGGAGAGGAGCCTATCTTTTTTTTAAAAAATAAATAATTAAATCCTGCTTTTACACTGATGTTACTAATATATAGTTGTAATAAAGTAATATTTGACAGCTTTGTAAAAGGGATCATTAATACATAGATTATGGAAGTTTAGGAGGGAGGCTCATAACTGTTAATAGACTTCAATTCTCAGCCTACACTGACATTTTAAAAAATCTAGTTTCAAATTTGATAACAGATTACCAGCTAGGCTGGGAGCCAGCCACCTGATTAAGGCAATTTAAATGCTTGCAAAGTGGTGAGATTAAAATCAAATAAGTGCCGATTTTTTTCCTGCTTCACTTATCTTTCCCTGGATTCGTTCCTTAACTACCAGGTGGCAGAGGACTCTGGGTAATTTTCCTCTGCGCCAATTACCCCAGGATGGTTTTTAGGGTGAAGCAGAATAATTACTGCACTATCAATCCAAAATGGGCTGCTTAATGTGTTTAAGAGAGATTTTGAGCCTTAGCAGGGAGGCTGCCTGAAGCGTGCTATGCTTGTGGTGCCAAAGCCCACTCGGCCTACTCATGTCGTTAACTGTTCAGTGAGAAGGCAGCATACACCCAAGGTGAAAGAAAACAAGGAAAACTCCTGGGAAGCTGTGGGAAAGTTAATGAGCTGCTTCCAACATGTGGCAGGCTGCAGTCGCAGGTGGCTGACAAAGCTAGGCGGGTTAAGAAAATAATATTCATCATCCAGCTGCCAGGACCATCTTTATCAAAAGTCTTTCTAAAATCCATACAACATGAAGAAAAATGAGTTTAAAACAAGAAATAAAAAAAAAAGCAAATAATCCAGTCACCAAAACAGTGTATCCTTGATGGGTCATTTGCAAAGCTTTATATAGAAACTGATCTGATATGAGGACACATTGATTTTTATTTTTTTCATCAGTGGGAAGTAGGGGTTACAGCACAGGACTGGAGGCTAGTTCTGCTCCCCGCTCTGCCATGGACTTCCTGGGTGACCACTTAATGCCAACATTTTCCAAAAGGTCCACTGATTCTTTGGTGACCAGCCTGAGCCTGATTTGAAACCAAACACCTGCATCTGATTTGTTGATCTGAACTGGCATTGTGCATCAGGTCCTAGGTGTCTCAAATTGGGCACCCAAAAATTGCAGTCTCCAAAAATCGATGCCATTTTTGAGAATGTTGCCAAAACATTTCTGTGCCACAGCTTTCCCCATCTTTAAAATGGGGAGAGTAACACCTGGCTAACTCAGAGAAATGTTGGAAAGAACTAATCATTGTTTGTTAAAGTACTTTGAGAACAACGGATGGAATGCAATATAGAGAAGTCTAGGTAGTGTGACTGAATGAAAAATATCGCTGTGTTTGCTATTGTCAAAGTGGTATGGTATGGGGAAAGGGGTTTAAGCTTAATTGAAATCTGAAATGACATATTACTAAATGCTATACTGTAGCAGCCTCAAATTAAGCATTATCTTCTATCCAGTGCCTATGCACTGGATTTGTTGAGCTATAATTATCAGAATGTAAATTGTGAGTTTTAGCTAAGAATTCTGAGATGTTGTCCTATGAAATAGAAAGATAATTAAAAAAAAATCATTATATTTGTGAAGTGGTTGCTGCTATCACTTGCCTTTGAATGATTTGCTTACATAGTTTTCCATATGATCTCTACCTACTCGATGTACAAAGCTTTTTTATTATTTAATGAAAAATTGATTTATGATTTTGCTTAGCCGATGGTTTGTGATAATGCAAGTACTGAAGAGAAATTCTGTACTTTGAAACTGTTTGTGTGCCTAATTGTGCAAGGTGCTAAGGTTCTCATGTTCCATAGACTTCAGTTAGCTTTAAGGATTCACACGCTCAGGATCTTCCAGGATCGGTCCCTACATGTTTGTGTGTCTGGAAGTTGTAGCTTGTGAATTCAGATCCCAGAGGAGTCTCCCATACAAAAATGATTTATCAATGCAGTCATTCTTGGTCACCTTACCTAGGTAATAACTTGCATTCCCAAGAAACGAAAAGATAAATGAGAATGGAGAGAGCTGAATCCAGCTTTGGGATTTTGATGTGAGTTTTATACTGTCCGTTTTTAAAATGACATGATCTTTGGTGGTCGTAGGAAATGCATTCGTGTCCATCTCACCAGATGCAATAGTTTATGCAGAAGTGTTTCTTGTAAGACACACACAATCCATTTAAAGATTATCACATGAAACCATATTTACTTCAGAGGACTGTAATAATTACACCTTCACTTGAAAAATCCCCAGGACTTTGGCTGCTGTGTCACAGATTTATACTCAAACATTTCCATTTGATGCTCAAAGTGTGAAGTACTCTTTAGTGGCAAGACAATTATCTGATTCTACTAATAAATGAATGCACTAGTAGTCATTTTTAATTGAACAATTATAGGATATTGCACTGTCAGTTGATTATAGAAGTCATTTCATAAATGTCAAAAATCTCTTTAAATGAATTATGAAGCTCCAAAATAACTCCGGCAATCAGCCAGCAATAACACAATAATCTGTTTACCCTGTTGTCAGGCGAACTATCACCGTGTTTTTTTTTTTTTCTTTTGAGGGGGGACTGAATCTTAAGGATTATACTCCCGCGCAGACTGCTGCAACCACCTAGGCTTTAATTAATAAAGACTGTGAGTGTTGTCAAGAGCTTTGCCATGTATTAAATAGCAAGAGAAATTAGAGTTATTTTTGAAAAGACACCAACAGCAAGCATAAGGATATCTCTCTTCCCTGAATGAAGAAGGTTGAATCTAAAAATTTGTTAGTAACAGTACAGTGGAAATTTTCCCCTTTAAATGCTTCATTCGCTACTGCAACCTTTATTTTGGCATGATACAGAAGCATAATATTATAAGATTTACCTTCCTCCCTTGTGAACCAATACCTGTCTTTATTTTCCTTTTGGCAATAAATGCATACACACTAATGGCTGTCTTCATGCTAAGAAATAATCATGGGCCAGATCATACCCTTCTCTAACATCCATGTTGTGGACACTTTCCCCAGAATTTCTTTCTTCTTCTACCTTCCCACACAAATGAAAGTGCATGTTTGGCCCACAGGCCCCATGGACACACCAAGGTGCGAGGGGTCAGAGGCCCTGAGCCTCTCCATCATCTCTGACCTTGCTCTTTTACAGGACAGCTCTTTCACTGGTTGCTCCAGATCCTCTTTAAAGGGGTGGATCCGCATCGTGTAAGGTAGTCTCTGGTTGTATTAGAGGAATCTCCATTGGGTACAGAAGGGGGGTGGGCAATGCCTGTATGGTCAAGGAAAAGAGATGGGGGGGGACACTGCTGCAGAGGAGGTGACCCCAATGTGGGAGACAGTTGTGTGCAAAGTGGACCTTTTGCTAAAATATAGATGGCAATGCCGTCTAAAAGCATACAGTGATTTTTGGGTGACCCACTTTTTGGTGCTCAATGGGAGATGCCTTGGGTATGGATCTCAGAAATGCTGAGCCCTCCCTACTCCAAATAAAATTAATGACAGCAGTGAGTGCCCAACACCTCTAAAAATCAGGCATTTGGTTCCTCAAACTGGGCACCCCCAAAAAGAATGGACACTCTTGAAAATGTGGATGATAAATTTTGGGTGGGAAGAACTGGAGTAGCTGTGTCTCTGGCTTACTAGAGAAACCACAAATCCTTTTATCTCTTGACAATATAGGGAGGAACCTGCAACCTTGGGTTTTCTCCTTGGCACATGTATGGGTGCAGCTGTGCAGGATGTCAGATCATTTAATCCTCTAAGGCTAAAGTCCTCCAAAGCCACATACAGCTGGAAAAAAAAGTAAGAGAATTGAGTCATAGATGGTCTTAACAATTAATCTGGTATCTGCATGACCTCTGCACCTCTTTAAGCTATTTGGGGAGGCTTCACATTGGGAGCAGAAGAACCCTCCTTATCGTTTGTGCACCATAAACTAGCACAGAGGGTTGTGTTGGGAATGAGCCAGAGAGAGGATGCCACTGGAGTGGCACAATCACCTTGCACAACCTAGGTGTGCCTGTGACTGAGGCTACTAGTCCAGCCCTGAAGTTGGAGTAGCAGTTGAAGGACAGATATACTGAAGCCACTGGTTGGTTGGGGGCATCTATTAATACTCAGTCTTTATCCACATCACCCGCATTAAATCCAGTTTCTCAGGGGAAATGAAATCCACCATATGTGATCATTCACCCTGGGACTAGCACCATTAAATGCACACTGTCCAGTATATTGGACTAGCACTGTTAACACTACTATAAAGACTGTCAATGAAATCTAAATTAAATATTTTAAATATACTACATATGAAAATCTATGGTTGGAACAGATTTCCTTATCATCATGTGTATTCAACCCATTCAGATAGGCAAGACCAAACTAGTTTCTAACATGGTTGTGTAAGGGACCAGGGCTTAGGTGGTCTGGTCTAGTGACTACAGCTGGGCTGAGGTCTGCCTACCAGGGATGGTAGTTGCAAGCAGGAGTTGGAGGACACACAAGAGACAGGTTCTGTAAGCAAGAGTCAGGATCACAGTCAGTCTGGAGTCCGAGACCGGAGATCAGAGGTAGTACCAAATCTGGAATTAGGAGGCAAAAGTAAGGGTCAGAGTCGGGCTGGAGTTAGAGGCCTGAGGTCAGGAGAGCAAAAAAAGTCCAACATTTTAGCAGGCTGAAGATTGTTTGGCTGCCCGGACAACTTCCTGGGGCAACTTCCTGGGGTTAAATAGGGTGCTTGGCCAATCAGAGGGCTGCAGAGTGCCATTAGTCTGGGTCTCTTAGACAGCACTTCCTGTGGCATGAACTCTGCATGGTGCATCCTGGCTGCATCTGGTTTCCTGGTGGCACTGTGGGAATATCAACTGTCCCAGGCTCTGCAGGCCTGGATTCTAATCCCCAAATCCTTATAGACTGGGATACTGTTTAAACTAAATAAAAGTTCATGTAGAAAAGGCCTACAGGGACTGAGTTTTGTTCTCTTGGAAGATGCTAACATGGTTTCTGATCTAGACAGGAATAACATTTTCAAAAACACCTAAATAACTCTGCAGACACAGACTCTAGTCCCTAGGTCCTTACATCACCCTCCACCTTCTTCAGGGGTGCCCCTTTTCTGTCAGGGTAGGTTTATCTGGATGGTCTCGATGTAACCTTTCTACCAGGTGAGGGGCATGGACATGGGCAGCAGGTTCCTAGAAGCTTTCTTTGAGACTACATCCTCCCAGTCAATTAGGTAGTACAGTCCCCTCCTCTGTCATTTAGAGTTGAGGATTGCATCGACTACATATTCTTCATGTCCTTGGAGCTGGACTGGTGGGGTTGGCTTTTGGGATCAATCGGGAAAGAGGTCCTCCGTGTAAGCCTTCAGGAGGGATACATGGAAAGCGGAATGTACCTGAAAAGGTCAAAGGAGCTGTAATTTGAAAGCGAAGGGGTTGATTTGCTGACCGATCTGGACGGATCCAAGGAACTGGTGGTCTAGCTTGTGGGACAGCCCGTTTGTACGGAGGTGCTTTGTGGCAAGTCAGACATTTTGCCCTACCATGAGAGCTGAGCCTTCCTGGTTTGTGTACCACTTATAGATGAAGCTATGTTTTGGTCATGGGTATTTTTAGTAAAAGTCATGGACAGGTCACGGGCAGTAACAAAAATTCATAGCCTGTGACCTGTCCATGACTTTTACTATATACTTCTAACTAAAACTTGGGTGGGGGGCTGTGGGTGCTCTGGGGGGCAGTCTGGGACCCCTGTTGGTCCTGTGGGGGAGGGTTGGCGGGGCTGACAGGGGCTCCTTACCCAGCTCCACATGTCCCTGGCTCCTAGGCATTGGAGGGGCCAGGGGGATCCACGTGCTGCTCCCTCCACAAGTGCCAGCTGCTCAGCTCTCATTTGCCGGGAACTGCAGCCAATGGGATCTGCAAGGGCGGGGTCTGCAGGCACAGACAGCGCGTGGAACTGCCTGCTTGGCTCCTCCTCCACCTAGCAGCTGCAGGGCAATGCCAGTGGGAGCCAGGCAGCCCCCCCACCCCTAGGTAAGTACCTCTCGCAGCCCTAAGCCCCTACCTTAGCCCTGAGCCCCCTCCTATACCCAAACTGCTGCTGCTGGCCCAGAGGCTGCACCGGCCGCTGCAGAAATCATGGAAATCATGGAAAGTCATGGAATCTGTGACTTCTGTAACCTCCATGACAGACTCATAGCCTTACTTATAGTCCCTTTTCACATCTTTGAGGTGGTCCTTAAGTTCCTCCTGGATATGGTGAATTCATTGGACCCAGTCGGAAGCTGCAGGATTTGGGGAGGTGGCTGGCAAAGCCAGGTGGAAGTGAGGGTGGTAATCATAATTGTCAAAGAAGGGAATCATCATGTGGCAGGTGGGAGAATTAGTTGTCTTGATGGGAGTTGACAAAGTACCTCAGGTATTGCTCTAATACTTGGTTCACCCTCTCCATTTGCCCATCTATCTGGGGATGATACATGAAGGAGGTAAAAGCATGAATGTCCATTAGCCAGAATGCTTCACGCCAGAAGCGTGAGACAAATTGCAGGGCCTCGATCCGAGGTGACACAGGCTGGAAACCCATGAACATGGACCATATGAATCACTAGCCATTGAGTCTTTGTTTCACCAGAGGGCAGGCTGTTACAGGGGACGTAGTATGCTATCTTGGGTAGTTGGTCTACAACAGTCAAAACTTCTGTGTGAGTCAGGGAGTTCAACTATGAAGTCCAGGGTGATTGAGGCCCATGGTCTAGAAGGGGTCTCCAGGGATACTAGGGTGCTGAGGGACTTAGCATGTGGTGTGTTGGTGGGTGCACACATGTCACAAGAGTTAACATAGTCCTGAACTTCGGCCTGAATATGGGCCACCTGAAGAAATGAAAAGCTGTGTGGAAAGTCTTAAGGCTGTTGAATTGGCAGGCTGTTGGCAGGAATGGAGTGTTATGGCAGAGATGGAGCACTTCTAGCCGGGGGCACCCTGTTGGAAAGTATATGTGACCACTGAGGTAGATGATCCCTTCCTGTGTGGAGCACTGCCTCTTGGTTCTGTCTCTTTGCTCAGGCTGTTCCATCACCTCCTGGGCCAACAGATCACCCTGCAAAGCGGACCAGATTACATCAAGCATGTCTTGGTGTTTTGTGGCACTGAGGAAGTTGCAGGGTGATTCTTGGCTAGGCTCCTCGCTTTCTTGGTAGGATTTCTCTTTCGGGATAAGGTGTCAGTTTTCCCATTCCTGGTTCCCAGCTGCTAGGTGATGATAAAATCAAACCAAGAGAAAAATACTGCTCACCTGGGTGGTATTTGGTTTAAGGCTTGAGCCTTCCACTGATATTTGAGGTTTTCATAGTCTGGAAAGACTTGCACTGGTTCTTGGGCTCCCTTGAGGTGACAGTGCCACTCTTTGAAAGCTGATTTGATTGCAAATAGTTCCTTATTTAATATTTCATAATTCTGGTCAGCCGGGATGAGTTTTTGGGAATAGCAGGTGCAGGGTGCAGGACTTCCTGCAGATTATGCCTCTGGGAGAGTAACTCCAGGGCTAAATTGGAAGCTTTGGCTTCCACTATGAATGCCTGGACCAGGGCTGGATGTGCTGGAATTGGGATGGTGGTGAAATCAGCCTTGAATGGTTTGAAAGCCTGGTGAGCTTTGGGTGTCCAAACAACCTTGGCAATCTAGCAGGACCTGAGCCCAGTCTGGATGGCCTTCACCTTCTGAGGGTCCATCTTTAACACCCTCTGTGGAAAGGATGTAATCCAAGAAGTCCTCTGTGAAGGACTGGTCAAAGGTACAGTTTTTCCAGCTTCACAAATAGGCCATGCTTTCATAGGCTTTGCAGGATGGAAGAACCACAAGTGTGTCATGGAGATAGATCACTACGTACTGGTCCAGGATGTCACTAAATATGTCATTCATGAAGTGTTGAAAGATCACAGGTGCATTGGTCAGCCCAAATGGCATTACTAAATCTTCAAAGTGCCCATAGTGGGTTTGAAACACAGAATTCCATTTGTCTCCTGCCCTGATGTGCACTACTTTGTAAGAACCCCTGAGTTCCAGTTTTGTGACGATTCTGGCAGACCTTACGCAATCTAGTAACTCTGAGATCAAAGGCAGAGGATACGGGTTTTGGATCCTGACATGGTTTGGGGCCCCAATAGTCTATGCAAAAGCATAGCGTCCCATCCTTTTTCTTGATGAAAAGAGTTGGAGCCCCTGCAGGGAAGGTGGAGCACTGGGTGAAGCCCTTGGCCAGGTGTTCCTAGACGTAGTCATGAAGGGCTGCCGGTTCAGGCTCGGACATTGAATAGATCTGTCCATAAGGGACCTTCGCCCTGGGTTGCAGATCCATAGGGCAGTGATAATCTTGGTGCAGGGGTGAGCATGTCCATGTTCTTCTTTTCAAAAATGTCCATGTAATCCCAATATTTTTCAGGGAGATGGGGATTTAGGCTTGGGAATGATTCCTTCTGGCTAGCTGCCACCAGCTGGAGTCACTCCACAGGTGTGGTCACTTCCAGTTGGCCTTAGGAGCCTAGGACAAGAAGTTTGGGGCTAGCTCCTCTGCACAGGAAGACCCTTTGGCAGTAGTCAGAAGGGAAGTTGATCCTCTTTTCTCTCCAGGAGATGCAAGGGTCATGCTTCTCCAGCCAGGTGATGCCAAGAATTAGGGGAGAATGTGGGGAATGGATCATGTTGAACTGTAGCACTTCCCCATGGCCCAGGATTACAGCCTCTAGGGGCACTGTTTCTTGAGTCACTGGCCCTGAGGACAGGAGGGACCCATCAATTGTTTCTACGAGAACTGATGTGGACTTTAAACAAGGGAGATTCATCGTGCTTGAGTGGCTTTGACATCTCTGAAGTTATCAGTAGTCCTGGTATTGATTGAGCCCCTGGAGGGGGGCAATTGGCTTGGCCACATCCCAGGTATATAACTCCATTTATACTTGGAAGTGTGGGGAGGACCCATGTGTCCTGGATCGGGTTTCTTTTGAGGGCTGGGGATTAGTTCCTTAGCACAGCATCTGGGTGGTGCCCAGGCCTGCTCCCCCTAAATGGCCTGGGCGCACTTGTTTTCCAACTCCTTGAGGGTTCGAGGTTTGCAGTGGGCATGAGGTAAGAGCATGTCCTGGTGCTCCACAATAAAAACATAGGTTATTGTGGCATCACTGTTCCATTTCTTCCAAGATCAGGTGTTGGTGTTCCAGATCAACCTGCATCAGTTCCTGGTTGAGCCCTGAGGTTTTTGGGGTAGGGTATAGCTGGACTGGTAGCAGGGTGCCCCTCCTCTTCTCCTTTTGCTCATGCAGCCGGATGTCAATGTGGAGAGAAAAGGAGTACTTGTGGCACCTTAGAGACTAACCAATTTATTTGAGCATAAGCTTTCGTGAACTACAGCTCACTTCATTGGATGCATACTGTGGAAAGTGTAAAAGATCTTTTTCTATACACACAAAGCATGAAAAAATACCTCCTCCCACCCCACTCTCCTGCTGGTAATAGCTTATCTAAAGTGATCACTCTCCTTACAATGTGTATGATAATCAAGTTGGGCTATTTCCAGCACAAATCCAGGTTTTCTCACCCCCCGCCCCACCACACACACAAACCCACTCTCCTGCTGGTAATAGCTTATCTAAAGTGACCACTCTCCTTACAATGTACAAAGGAGGTGCTGTTGTCATCATGAATTGGTCGGAATATGAACAAGAGGCTGCTCGGAAGCTCTCCAACACCACTTTCTACAAGCCATTACCCTCTGATCCCACTGAGAGTTACCAAAAGAAACTACAACTTTTGCTCAAGAAACTCCCTGAAAAAGCACAAGATCAAATCTGCACAGACACACCCCTGGAACCCCGACCTGGGATATTCTATCTGCTACCCAAGATCCATAAACCTGGAAATCCTGGGCGCCCCATCATCTCAGGCATTGGCACCCTGACAGCAGGATTGTCTAGCTATGTAGACTCCCTCCTCAGGCCCTACACTACCAGCACTCCCAGCTACCTTCGAGACACCACTGACTTCCTGAGGAAACTACAATCCATCAGTGATCTTCCTGATAACACCATCCTGGACACTATGGATGTAGAAGCCCTGTACACCAACATTCCACACAAAGATGGACCACAAGCCGTCAAGAACACTATCCCCGATAATGTCACAGCTAACCTGGTGGCTGAACTTTGTGACTTTGTCCTTACCCATAACTATTTTACATTTGGGGACAATGTATACCTTCAGATCAGCGGCATTGCTATGGGTACCCGCATGGCCCCACAGTATGCCAACATTTTTATGGCTGACTTAGAACAACGCTTCCTCAGCTCTCGTCCCCTAATGCCCCTACTCTATTTGCGCTATATTGATGACATCTTTATCATCTGGACCCATGGAAAAGAAGCCCTTGAGGAATTCCACCATGATTTCAACAATTTCCATCCCACCATCAACCCCAGCCTGGTCCAGTCCACACAAGAGATCCACTTCCTGGACACTACAGAGCTAATAAATGATGGTCACATAAACACCAGCCTATACCGGAAACCTACTGACTGCTATTCCTACCTACATGCCTCCAGCTTTCACCCTGCCCACACCACACGATCCATCGTCTACAGCCAAGCTCTGCGATACAACCGCATTTGCTGCAACCCCTCAGACAGAGACAAACACCTACAAGATCTCTATCAAGCATTCTTACAACTACAATACCCACCTGCTGAAGTGAAGAAACAGATTGATAGAGCCAGAAGAGTTCCCAGAAGTCTCCTACTACAGGACAGGCCTAACAAAGAAAATAACAGAACGCCACTAGCCATCACCTTCAGCCCCCAACTAAAACCCCTCCAACGCATTATTAAGGATCTACAACCTATCCTGAAGGATGACCCAACACTCTCACAAATCTTGGGAGACAGGCCAGTCCTTACCTACAGACAGCCCCCCAACCTGAAGCAAATACTCACCAGCAACCACATACCACACAACAGAACCACTAACCCAGGAACCTATCCTTGCAACAAAGCCCGTTGCCAACTGTGCCCACATACCTATTCAGGGGACACCATCACAGGGCCTAATAACATCAGCCACACTATCAGAGGCTTGTTCACCTGCACATCCACCAATGTGATATATGCCATCATGTGCCAGCAATGCCCCTCTGCCATGTACATTGATCAAACTGGACAGTCTCTACGTAAAAGAATAAATGGACACAAATCAGATGTCAGGAATTATAACATTCATAAACCAGTCGGAGAACACTTCAATCTCTGGTCACGTAATTACAGACATGAAAGTTGTGATATTACAACAAAAAAACTTCAAATCCAGACTCCAGCGAGAAACTGTTGAATTGGAATTCATTTGCAGATTTGATACAATTAACTTAGGCTTGAATAGAGACTGGGAGTGGCTAAGTCATTATGCAAGGTAACCTATTTCCCCTTGTTTTTTCCTACCCCCCCACCCCCGACGTTCTTGTTAAACCCTGGATTTGTGCTGGAAATGGCTCACCTTGATTATCATACACATTGTAAGGAGAGTGATCACTTTAGATAAGCTATTACCAGCAGGAGAGTGAGGTGGGAGGAGGTATTTTTTCATGCTTTGTGTGTATATAAAAAGATCTTTTACACTTTCCACAGTATGCATCTGATGAAGTGAGCTGTAGCTCATGAAAGTTTATGCTCAAATAAATTGGTTAGTCTCTAAGGTGCCACAAGTACTCCTTTTCTTTTTGCGAATACAGACTAACACGGCTGTTACTCTGAAATGTGGAGAAAGAGGTTGGTTGATGCATCCAAATGCGTCGGGCTCTCAGTGCTGCCTAGCTAGTCTTTCACTTCCTCACTGAGCTCATGCTGAAAATGATGCAGTTGGGCGGCCTCGTTCCACTCAACATCAGCTGCAAGTTGCCAGAACTGGGCACCCTACAAGGCAGTTGGCCCTTCCCCCTTGCTGGAGCCTTTGCAGTGTTGCTTCCATGGAGCGAGTGTGATGAGGTCATCAAAGACTATGGAAAATGTTTGCAGGAAGGCATTCCAGTCCTTTAGCACTGGGCTGCTTTGGTCCAGCACGGAGGAGTCCCAGTCCAGCACTTCTTCTGTAAGCAAACTGGTCACTAATCCCACCCTGGACTTGTTGGTGGGATACAGTTGAGGGCGGGGCAGGAAAAAGAGACGACATTGGTTCAGGAACCCCCTGAACATCTGGTGGTTCATATCAAAATGTTCGGGTTGTGGTACTGTGGGGCTCAGTTCAAAGGGCAGTGGCCTACAGCATGGAATTGTAGGCCTGGAGCACAGACTTTTCTTCCTGAGACTGTGTTAGCTGTTCACAGAGTGTCTGATTTTCTGCTAGGATCTGAGCCACTGGGATGGTTTAGAGTTGCATGACCTGCTCGTGGGGAATCCAGTACCCCAGGGGGTTGGTGGGTGTTGGTTGACCTGCCCCTTCCATATCCCTGTTCAGGGGCTCCCATGCAGGGGGTCAGAAGTGGATGTGGGCAAACTGTAAGGGACCAGGTGTAGGTGTAGGTGGTCTGGCTAGTGGTCACAGCTGGCCTGCGGTCTGCTCACCAGGGATGGTAGTCACTAGGCAGGAGTTGGAGTAATCGCAAGAGCCAGGTTCCATAAACAAGAGTCAGGGTCAGAGTCAGGCCAGGGTTGGAGACCAGAGATAATACCAGGCTGGAATCAGGAGGCAAGAGTCAGTGTCATAGTTAGGCTGGAGTTCAGAGGCAGTACTAGGTTAGAACTGAGCAGCAGGAATGAGGGCCAGAGTCGGGCTGGAGTGGGAGACCAGAGGTAGTACCAGATTGGAAATAGGAGGCAAGAGTCAGGGTTGTAGTCAGGCTGTAGTTGGAGATTGGAGATCTGATCAAGCGAAGTCTGGTATTGCAGCAGGCCAAAATCTGGGTGGCTACCCAGACAATTTCGTGGGACAAAACCTGGGTTAAATAGGGTGCTTGACCAATCAGAGGGCTACAGGCTACTGTCACTCTGGGTCTCTTGGGCAGCATATCTCTTGGCACCTACTCTTCATAGAGCTCCCTGCGTGTGGCATTGTGGAACATCAGCTGTCTCAGGCTCTCCAGACTGTGGTTCTAGTCTCTAGATCCTTACAGGTTGGGATACTGCTTACACCAAGAACAATTTAGTGTAGAAAAGGCCTACAGGGACTGAGTTTTGTTACCTAGGAAGATGCTAACATGGTTTCGCATCTAGACAGGAATAACATTTTCAAAAACACCTAAGTGATTTAGGAGTCCACGTCCTATTTTAAAAAAATTATGTAGGTATTTTGGAGCGTAAGCCTCTTTGAACTCCTCCACTGAAAGTCCTCCTAAGTGCCGAAGTCACTTTTGAAAAATGGGACTTAGGCTTCTATGTCACCTTGGGTTTGTCTATGCAGAAGCGGCCGTCCATGCAACGCATCTAAGCACCTGTGTCGACAGACTCAGGCTTGTGCTACCGTACTAAAAAAAGCTGTGTAGGTGTTGCAGCTCAGGCCCTGAAACTTAGGGATGGAGGTGGGCTTCAGAGCCCTAGTTTCAGCCTCAGCCAAAATGTCTGCATAGATATTTTTAGGACAGTAACATGAGCCCTGGGAGCCTGAACCATCTCTATTTCATTCATATACGCTGGACACAGTGCATAGAAGAGCAGCTAGCGGCACTGGGGCTGAGGAATAGATCCCCTAGCCCACATGGAAGGAGACAGTTGTCAGAACCTCCTGTCAGTTAGAAGGCAGACAACAAACCGGAGCCTGGAGAGGAAAAGGAGATGCCCATTCCCAGGAGCCAGGGGAATCACCTGGGAATAGCAGAAGATCAGCTTTGTTTTAAATATTCTTCAGATTTCAGTTGTAAGGCTCTGATTTATATCCCTTGTAACTCCGCTGATTTAATGACACTGGATGGCGTGTAAGTCAGTGAAAGATTTAGCCCTATAAGCTGAGGGTCTTCTTCGCCACTTCCTTGTACCTTGTCGTCATTTACACTTTCGCCAAGTTGGTATCCATCACAGCCTGACTGACAGATTTAATACCTGCTTTGTTCTCACTTTAACTGACTCTGCAAGGCAGTGGAGAATTAGCCCCATAGAATTTTAATTGGTATTGAATTTAAATCATCATAAATTCCTCCACTTTAAATGTAGTTTTATTCCTTAAAATTGTTACACATGCCACTGAAGAGCCCTTGCAGGGACCCAGTCCTGGTATCTGTCTTGGTTAGTAAGATAAAGCCTTTGTAGTTAGTAGGTGGCTGAGACCTTGCCATATGCTGTTGGTAGACAGCAGCAAAGCTTTATCTTGCAATAAGCATACTACCAGCAATCTGTTAGGGGTTTTTTTTATATATATATAATGCACCAGCACATTGTTCAGTAATATGAATGTCAATTAACTAACTTGTAAGTAAAACGATTCTCCCAGGAATCACATCAACTGCACTGTGGGTAAGTTTAGATTTCAAAGATGCCCCGATCCCTCACTCTGTGATGAAGGAATTGAACAGCATTAACCTTTTCATGTGCACTAACAAAGACAAGTTCAGACACGATGTGCTGTAACTACTACACATCTGTGTTTTGTTTTTGCCCAGGGCCCTCTACAATTACCCAGCACTTCAGAGCTAATATCAGGAGCAAGTTTACCTTTTTTTTCTTTCAATATTTCTCCAAAATGACAGCCTCATTATCTGACAAAAGATAACCAGGTACAATATGGGGTATGTATAATATATATAAAGATTTTATAAAAGGATAGTCTAAGCTATTATAAAGAGATCTAGCAAGAAGATCCCTATCTTTATAAACTGAGCTGTGTTGCATTTAATATTGTGTTTAGGCCAATAAAACAACTAGAAAACAAATTGTGCTCATTTATACCCGGGGAGCCCCATTCTATGTCTGCAACTAAATGCACAGTTTGGCCCAAATACTGTATTTTTCACTGCCTTGCAGTTTGCATAGTCAAAGTGAGAACAAAGTAAGTATAAACTGCTCCCACTCGGGTTGGGATGGATACCAACTTGGCAAACGTGTAAATGACTACACAAGATGTAGGGAAGTGGAGAAGCAGACCCTCAGTTTATAGGGGCAAATTCTTCACTGACTTACATGCCATCCAGTGTCATTAGATCCAGGGAGTTATATGGGATATAAATCAGGGCCTTACCACTGAAATGTAAAGAATATTTAAAATATTTTTTTGTGTTAAAGGTTCTAAGCAAGAGCAGAACTCCATTGAGCTCGATGATCTAGACCGAGAAAGGGTGCGAGGAGAAACAGAGGTGAAATGTGTTGCCCAAGGTCACCCGACCAGTAAGTTGCAGAGCGAGGAATAGAACTCACCTGTCCTGACCGAGTGTCCAGTGCCTTATTTGCTGTTTCTTTGGATATATCTGCACTGCAAATAGACATCTGTGGCAGGCCTGTGTCAGCTGACTTGGGCTCAGGCTAAGGGGATGTTTAACTGCGGAGTAGATGTTCAGGCTTGGGCCGCAGCCCCAGCTCTGGGACCCTCCCCCGTTGCGAAGTCCTAGAGCCTGGGATCCAGCCTGAGCCTGAACATCTACTCCACAGTTAAACAGCCCCTTAGCCAGAGCCCTGTGAGCCTGAGTCAGCTGGCACAGGCCAGCCACGAGTTTTGAATTGCTCTATAGACACCCCCTCTGAGACTAGCTCAGGGGATTGATAATGGGAATCTAAAGGCTTTAACTCAATGTTGCTGGTTCAGACCTGACCCAGTTGGCCTATTTGAAATCGGTTAGTGATCTCAGTCTAGTTCCCAGTGAACAGGACACTGCATCACAAAAGTACTACTAGCACAATGGCACCTACTTGGGGCTGTCTCCACAGATTAGCCATTGGTATAATATTAATAATTGATATCTAGCTCTTACGTAGAACTTTTCAGAACTAACACAGTAACCCTAGAGGTGTTCGCTTTAGGTCAGGACTAAGGCACATGGTGGGGTGTTGTGAAGAATTCATAATGCACTGTTCCTATTCTAGGGCTAGCTATCCAGCATCTTTCATAAGCACCAGTCTAACTAAAAATATTTAGAAAAGGCTGCATGCACAAATACAATATACAATATTTATATATAAAATAACTGGACCCACACACGCATGCTGTGGGGAGAAATGGGAGGGTATAGTATCCTGTCAATGCAGATATGGATTATATAGTGTGACTTCTTAGTTGGCGTTGTAAATCTCTACCATGCTGATGTCATTTTAAATCCATAGATATTTTAGTAACACTACACGGTGATAAAACTAACAGAAGAAAATTGTGCCAGATGAATATAAGGTACAGCCCTTTGTGCACATGCTCGTTGCCTTATGCTGCCCATTTGTTCATTTTGTAGTCACACTGGATGGTAAACTTGTATTGGAGGCTGTCTGGGATGTAGACTATATTGAAGCAATCTTGTAATGAGAATAGATTACACCTATGCGATTTCTATTTGTCATTCCACTCCTGTGAATTCTCTGACAGGATGCCGTGCCTTTTCAAAGTATTCTGTATTTGGTATTTTGATCGGTTGCCCATTCTTTTCCTTACTAACAGATGAAGCTGTCCATGAGACAGGTAGGAAGGTAGATATGTTCAGAAGTTCCACAACATAGTCTGGTAGTATGTTACTATGCTAACCTGCTGTGCCCCCACTTTTCTTTTTGCTGTTTCAGAAGTGCCACCTCAAGCAAGAATCACAAAATAGATCAGTCCCCATTTAGTGGCATAATAAAATGGAGGTCCACGTTTGAAATCTGACTCTGGGTCAGTTTTGACTCTCAGTTGCACTGGTGTAAATCTAGAGCAACTCCACTTAAGCCCGTAGGAAAGTTACACTGGTGTAACAGGACAGACTCTGGCCCTCTGTCTACTCACAATTACTTTGACACAAGAGTAGGGAATATTATGGAGGCGACACCATGAGGCTTGTGATACTCAGCACAAATGTCAGCTAATCAAAAAGCAGCAGCATTATCGGAACTTGGAAAGATGCTGAATTTAGCCCACTCAGCAGGTAGATATTCATGATGGCGTGATTCCCCTCTAGTTGGAGGTAGACAGAGATTATACAAGGGGAATAAATAAGACATTCAGAAACATGCTAGTTTGATCTTGACACACTATTGCCTACACTCTGGATTTGTGACCTGTCTAGAGCACTGAACCTGTGTGTGGGCAAGTTTCTGGAGCCTCACTGAAGTCCGGCACAGAACTGGGGCTTTAGATTCTTCCTTTCATTGGAAAATCCCAATCCAAGGTTCTACCAAAATGGGTAGCACTAAGCGGCAGCAATTCTAGGTTGGAGAAACCTAACAGAGGTGCACGTGGCCAAGGGAGAGAATAAAAATAAAACAAAGCACAGGAGTTCTCATGCCATTTCATTTTTTTTCTTGAAGGTTCCACCTTTTGGACGTATGTCAAACTGCATTGGTTGGAAGGCAAGGTAGACATTTTGAGGATACCTGCAGGCATGTTAAGGTAACAAGGCATTTAACTGACATTATTCTTACCCCACTTTGAATTTTAAAAGAGGGTATTCTTCAAATGATTTGACATCTCCCTCCCTTTCTAATAATAAATATTGTACAGTTGAATCATCTTTAATGAGATATCGCAGTGGACAGCATATTATCTCAGATGACTCCTGCATTCCTGGATTATTTTGATTAAAATAGAATTTCTTCTCAGATTCCCAAAGCAGACTGGTTGAGATTTCTGGTTGAAATCAAGATAGTATTGGCATAGAAGGCGGAATGCAGGATGGAGCAGCAGCCAGCAGCGGAGGGTGGGAGGGCGGGCGGTATAGATTGGAATGTTTGTGGAGAAGAGGGAGGGGAATGGAATGTCAGTCAGGAAGTGATGATAGAGGAGTGGGTGGAGACACAGTTGGAGGGGTGGGAGAGAAGTTAAGTGGGAGATGTTAGCAAGGCCTGGAGAGGAAAGGAGGAGTGAAAAACTAGGAGGTGAAGCTAAAATGAGAAGTGGTTCTGAAGAACAGGTGAGGGGGAAGGCTGAGCAACCAAGGAAGGTGGCAGCAACAACTGAAAGG
The DNA here is from genome assembly GCF_965152235.1 of Eretmochelys imbricata. Classification (NCBI taxonomy): domain Eukaryota; kingdom Metazoa; phylum Chordata; order Testudines; family Cheloniidae; genus Eretmochelys; species Eretmochelys imbricata. The sequence continues at coordinate 245,399,343 of NC_135572.1, read as the reverse complement.
GGCAAGTTTGATTTAGATTGTTCTATTTACAGGATAACTACATACCTTTAGTGGTGGGCATGGGCTTCTCTCAAATCTAAAGTCAGAATGAAAGGAGTAAGTAGCAATCTGATTAGGAGACAGCCATTAAAAAAAAAAAAACAATCTGCAAAGACTTTAAATGACATCAAGTCATGTGCTGAAAAAAATATAAAAGAATGAAAAGGATATAAAACTTCATGCTTTGGAAAATAAGTCAATCCTACTTGACAGGAAGTTAGGAAGAAACTTTTCCTATGGACATGTTCTTCTGTTTTTGTCCAGTTGGTTTCTTGGATTTACCTTTGAAGTGTCTGATACTGGCCACTGCCAGAGATTGGATTAGATGAACCACTAGTCTGATCTGGTACGGTAAGGATGGTTAGGGCACCAGTCTAGGAAGTGGTAAACTGTGCTTCAATTCCCTGTGCACCACACACTTCCTCTGTGAATTTAGGCAAGTCCCTTACTTTTCTGTGCCTCAATTACCCATCTGTAAAATGGGGATAATAGCACTGCCCCACCTCACAAGGGTGTTGTGAGGACAAATACACTAAAAACTGTTGTGATGGTCTTTGAGATGTGCTCATGAACAGCTCTATATTACTATTATTAGTTGTAATTCCTATATCCCTAATAAAAATGATATTCACATGCATCTTGTCTTTTCTCAAAGAATTGGTACCTTCTGTATTCAAAGACCTGGGTTTAGATTTTCACAGCTATTCAGCTTATGTCAAACACCATTTAAATCCTTGTCATTGTGTCCCTAATAATGAAAATTATGCTAATTGGTGTCCTGATTAAGCAGCACATAAAGTAGCCAACCACCTTAAGAATGTTTTCTGTTGTTGTTGAATGAAAGTAACTGTGAAGCATTAATAAAATTGGCAGGTAGGAGGAAATTTCCCTATATCTTGCTTGGTTTCATAAGCCTTTCCTAGGGGTTCTTCAACATTTTCCTAGTGTGAAACATATCTTGAGAGTCTCTCACATGAACCACCCCCCTTCCAGTTCAAGATCGTGCAGCCACCTCCTCTCCGTTAGTCATCACATAGCATCCCAGTGGCAACTGCAGAAATTGCTCATATGGAAAAGTAACAAAAGGAAGTATTTAATGTATTTTTAGGTGTCTCTTAATGGAATTTAGCAGCTGGAAAACAAGAAGGGGAGCCAACACCATGCAAACAGCCATCTCTTCAGAGATCACCATTTGAGAACCACTGGACTATCCTGTTACTGCCACTGATGCAATGATTTCTAAGATTACACTCATGATTGCAGAGGTGTTGTATTAATATTGTTTTTTTTTCTGATTACGGCATTAGGCTGGGAGTAAGAAGATCTGGGTTGTATTCCTGGTTTGACCAAAGTCACAAATTATGTCTAAGGCAAATACATGCAGTTTCTCTGGGTAAAATTTCAAAAACTTCTAAGTAACTTAGGAATCTAAATCCCATTTTCCAAATTGACTTGGGTCCAGATATTTATATGCATTATGTGATGATCTACTCAGTGTTGCAAGACCTAAGTCTCATTTTAAAATGTGATTTCAGTTTTTAGAATCCTAAGTCTCAATGACTTTCTATATGTCACTTTCAGTGCCTTTGAAAATTTTACCTTCTCTCGCTCTCCATTTTACCATCTGTAACATGGGAATAATAATACCTGGCTACCTCTCAGAGCTGTTGGAGGAGTCTTAATTCAATTATGTTTATCAACACTGTGAGAGTCTCCTATGGAATAAGTGGAAAGCATGATTTTATTTATTTTTATTCAATCACTCCTTTATTGTATTCAGTGGGAAAGCTTGGATAATCCATAGAGTTGTCAAATACATTGGGGAAGCCGGAGTTCCTGATTTTGCCCACCATGCTTCTGGCAAAGAAAGGACCTGAGAGACATTCCTAAACGAAAAATATAAACAAACTCGGAAAGCTACTCAAATACTTAAATGATTATTTTTTTTTGAAAATATGCCTTTATCAAACAAATAAAATACATTTTTGCCTTCATTTTCCTCCCTGGTTTTGGTGGCAGGTTTCCCGAGGCATCAGCATGTGAGTAGTCACTCCCTTGCTCTATTGATCCTGACAAGGACATGTGTTAAGGAGCCCAGTCCTCCCTGAGGCAGTGACTAACTACAGATTTAACGGGTCCAAGCAAGGAGGAGGAGAGGTTCTAAAACTTGTCATTTTTCTGGGCTCATCATTTCACCCTTTTAATCTCAACTTCTCCATGTCTATTTCACATAATCATGGTGTGTTATAGCCAGGAGGCAGACTCCCAGCAACTCTGCAGAGCCCTTCCAGAGTTGGCTGATATGGAGGATATAATGCACAACTCTTCAGTAGGTGGGAAGTACCTGTAAGAGCAAGCAGTGCTCTCTATAAGCCAGGATACCCTGTGAGGACAGAAAATGAGGCAAACAGAGTCTGAAATAAGGAGAGAGAGAGAGAGAGAGAGAGAGAGGAGGACTGGGGCATCCCTTCCTATTAGCTGTAGGGGAGGGAGGTGATGCAACTTGCAAAATAACTTTTTGTTGGTTTATCCTGAAGTTTATCCCTAGCCACAGTTACCCAGAATTGGCTACGGGCAGATCCACTTTGCAGGCCTAGCACACTATTTTTGAAGAAGATGAGACTCTGGTAAGTGTGTGTGGGCCAGGGTTAGAAGAATAGTCTATGCCAGGGGCCCAAAGTTTTAATATTAGATGCTGTGAGCACATAAAAGGTGAAGCTTGATGATTGGGCTCCATTTATAGCTATTGTCCACACTAGGAAATTTTGTATCTTTTTTTTCAGCAACAGTTTTGGGTTCTGTTCTGAAGCTACAAATCATAGTTTTTAAATGAGTGGCAAAATAAGTTCTTCTACGTTTAGATTTTTTCTTGACCCACAAAATTATTATTTAAATAACTCTTTCCTGTTCTTGTCTAATCTATTAAATATGGTACGTCCAGTAAAAAGAAAATACCTTAATTAAGTGCCAGAAGTATGACCTAATAGAAGCACTGCAAAATACAATATGGATTAATACATTCAAATATTTCTGCATTCTTACAGGGTGTAAGTCATTGCACAATATGGCCAATGACTTTTTATTTCACTTACCAGCATTATGTTACCTTGAAAAAATAACATTAAATGTGCATCTGACAAAAGCAAAAAAATTCTGAGATTGTTTCCCCTATATTTTAAACTCAGTCTGTGTTGCATCTATGTATTGACCGGCAATAATACATACAGTATTTTACAATAGGGAACATCATTACAAGACATCTACAATATTTCATTATAGGCAGAGCAGCAGACAGAATGGCACTGTTAACTGTGACTTGTCTTCCTGTTATTGGTGTGCTAATCTAGAATCTTACAATTCGATGTTGTTATTCTCTGTGCAGCTTTGTAGTTTGCAAAATAACCTACGTATACAGTTTATATACACTTTATAATCTAAAAAGATACAAAAGCACTTCACAAATAGATACAGACTTTTTAAATGCCGTGTGGAACATGGCACCTGTTTAACAGCACACAGCATCCCTGTATTTCTGTCACTGGGTATTTAAAGAGGTAAAATACTTACCAATTAAAAATAAAAAGGGATTTTTATTTACTTATTTATTTTTGCTAGGAAGAGTGTGGGCACCAGGGATAAGCTGAGGAGGACAGGTTTTGATTTTGCAAAAACAAACCCTAAATCAGCCTTGAAGATTGTTCCTACCTCCTGAACATCATACCTTCTATATGCCTGAGAAATCACTTACATGGGCTGATCCTGAGAAGCACCGTATACTTGCAACTCTTTCTGGAATCTCAGAGTTGCAGCTGCTCAACACCTCTCAGGATGAGGCCCTTATGCTTCTTTTCTTCCATCTGGGGATAATACTACTCCTCAGGGTCTTTGTGAAACTAAATTAATGATTATTTGTTGAGTCAATGTTTATAAGGCACTTTGAAGATGAAAGGCTCAGTTATTACTGTAAAATATTTTAAGAGCTATTTGCTACATTACAGTTCCTTTGTAATTATTTTTTCTTTCTTTTAAGATTCTTACATGTATTTTTGAGCTGACTAACTGATAGTGTTTGCAGTAGAATCTTATTGTATCTCCAGCTAAATGCAGTACGGTAAAAGTCTACAAGAAAGAATTGATGTATCTGGGATTTTATCCACCATGTACTCTTCTGCTATTTGTGCAAACTGCTTTCATCATGCTTATAAGGATTTATCAAGATGCTTACCTGTTGGGAAACTCAGTGTGATTTCTTGAGGGTGCAATCTGGGGCTGAATTATGTGATCTCCTCTTCTGCTCCTCTAACTATTCATACATCAATGCCTCTACCATTGTAATTCTCTTTGGTCTCCTCTTTATTCAGCGGTTGCTGTACAAAACAAATGTATGTTGTGCTCAGAGAATACTGTATATCATATACTTGTATCCAGCCAATGAAAAGAGTATATTCAGTGCACATAAGCAAATTGTCTAAAAATGTCTTGCTAGGGAAAGCTAGTGGTAGCCTGTGCTTTATGTTGTAGAATGTGGTATAGATAGGAGTAGGAGCAAAGGAAAATTTTGGATGAATGTCAGGAAATATTTCTTAATAGTGAGTATCTTAGGCTTTGGAACAGTCTCCCTAGAACCATGGTGGAAATCCTTTTGCTTGTGTCAATTAAAACTAGACTGGCTTAAACTCTGGGGAATCTATTGTAGGGAACAATACTGCAGTAGTCACTCTCTCTCTTCCATCTGTAACTCCTGTGCTTGAACTTCTGAGTATTAATTGAAATGCTCTTATACACTGACTGCAAGGAGTTGAAATATTTTCTTTGGAATAGGAATAGGAGAGGCCTTTTTAATGTCCTCCCGCCTCCCAGCTTTTCTTGCCTTGTGAGGAAATCACTGGGTGAGAAGTTCAGCTTCATGAAGAAGCAGGGCCAGCTTTACAACTGGTTGATCCCCAAATGGCTGGACAGACTATTTGGGCAAGAAGTTTCCCCTCTCTGCACCTCTGCCACTGCAGTAGGAGTTTGTGTCAGACTGAGAGTTGCCCAGTCCTTTGATGTGAGGGGATAGTGCAGTCAGGTACCCTTGTCAGTATTACCCCCAGGACTGCTTAGATCAGGCCAGCCCTTATGGAAATCCTAGGCAGCACAGATGTTGTTTAGTTAGTATCAGAGCCATAGATCATTACAGGATCCTGTCAGTAGCCAGTGGTCACAATAATCTTTTTTTATATTTATTACAATGAAGTCCTCTCTCTTCTGAAAGTCTGGTCATTATGGGAGAGACAGGGTGCAAACCCAATTGATTGCATTACATTGTGTGTGAGACTAGCCCCTAGCACATTTTAGATTTTATTTCTTCAAAAAACCGTTGCAAAGCTGTAACATGACATTATTTAGAAATACAAAGAGACATTGAGGATAATCAGTGATGCATCATGGAGAGGCCCATTTGTTTCCATTTAACAAAGGAAGGTTAGGGTAGTACATCATCTTGCTGCTTCCATTTTGTGCATTTAGGAAACCGTCTGTCCCACAACTAATTGAGAAGTGAAACTGGTTTAACACGGTCAGTAAAGGAGCTGGTATTTTCCTCACTACTAATAACGGTTGCTGCAGTGGTAATACATACATATGTATATATATTCTCTGTTCCTTAAAAATTCTGTCAATCTCAATATGTGCATCTGTGATTTTCTTGCTACTGTTTCCTTCCATTCTCATGGTTGCCTTTTATTTGATCTTCTAAAGTTTCCAGTTAACTGTTCTATCCATATTGTGGTAGAATCTGGCCACCTTAACTGGATCAGGCCATAAAAGAAGTAATCACTGTATTAGGGTCTGCTTCTGTTCCCACTCAAGTCAATGCAAGTTTGGTCATTGACTTCACTGGCAGCAGGATATGGATCAGGGTTGAGCATTCTCAATGTGGGTGGCAGTAAAGAGAATTGAACCAAAATTCCAAATTTCAGCACTTTTGAAGTTTGGATACAGATCCAACTTTGAAAGCTGGGCCCATCTCTGTGAAAAGGGGTGATAGGTCTCATGTATATTTCTCTGCATCTATACCAGCAGTCCCATGTAGTGTGCTCCCTCTTTAATAAACAGTTCATAGTTTGCTTCTTCAGTACTGCCGATAGCCCATAAATTGTGAATCAGCTTCCTGAAATCTCTGTTTACAATTATCAGTCCTTCTCATATTCCCTATTCTATTGTCCCTGTCTACTTGCACCTCCTTTCATCCTAATGACAGTGTTTCTGTTGTATGTGAGTTGCAAAGGAGAAGCATGAACTAGTGGTGTCAGCACTAGTGCAGGCCAGGAATTTTTGGAGGAAACTGTTTTCTTGTCAGAAAATGCTGATTCGTTGAAACTGTTAAGGGGAAAAGGGTCTGTTTTGACTAATTTTTTTTTTGCTTTGAAAACATTTATTTTTTTTCAAAATAGTCAAAATTTCCTGTTTTGACAGTTTTTTTCATCAAAAATTCTGAGTTTTGATTGAAATAACTTTTCATTTTGAAATTTAAGTTAATTATGGTAAAAAATAAAAACAAAAACCCAAATGGTCAAAATCAAAATAAAACATTTCATACTTATTGTGAGAATATGTTTTCATTGACCAGAATTTTTTTCAGATTGTCAGTTCATGAAGATTTTAACTTTTCATCCCAATTTCCAAATCTTGAAAATTTTCCGAAGATGGGAAAACTCTTTCCTGCCTACCTCTTGTCAGCACTCCAGCAAGGATTCCTGAATCCATATCCTGAATCAGACACCAACTCCCTTTGTGGCCTTGGGAAAATCACTTAACCACTCTTCCTCAGTTACTTCATCTGTGAAATGGAGGGAACAATATATACTTACATCACGTGTTATGAGGCTTAATTAGCTGATGGCTGTATGGGACCATGAAGACAAATAAAGGTTCACTGTCTGTTAGATTATTAAACAATAGGGTGTTGTAATGCAAAGGGTTAATTTTGCCTCAGTGGTCAGTTCTGACCACTTCATTGAGGGGAAACACTGTGAGTTAAAAATTGTGAGGTGGGAAACTATTAACTTTTTCTTTTGTTATTAATCGTTCTGTTATTTATTGCCATTTACTTTGTAATTATTGCTTGAGAAAAAAAATCTATCATTGCTGTGTGCCAGCTGTAACTGCAGCTGCGGATTTAGAGATGAAATTCAGGCTTCAGCCTTTCCCTGGGGCTGATGGACTTCTCTTTTCAAAGTAGGACACTTCTATCTGATGGCATTAACCATAAAATCCCCCATTTCAAGTCTATGATATCCTGAAGGACAACGGCTCATTTCATTTCTTATCAAGAAATCGGGCAGATCAGTCATATTTCGTGAATCAAATGACATTTTCAGAAAATTCATTTGAACCAAAAATGAGGTTTCCTCTCCACAGACTCCAATTAGTCTAAAAGTGGTTTTCTGATGAAAATTCTCGAAATAACTGAGCTGTATAAAGGAAAAATCTATATCTGTATATGTATGTATATAAATATATGTACACACTCTCTCACAGTAAAAGCTACAGCCAGAGTACCCTATCAAGCAGTATAAATCTTTAATTTTGGCAATCAGAATTAATAGTGAAATACTTTAGATCTTTCCTTTGCTTCCTTTTATTTTTCTCCCCCTCATCCCATCACTCTGGCTATTCCAGTGGGAGAGTACTCACTCATTTGCTCCCTAAGTACACAAAATTAGCTGCTTATCTGTTGATCTTCTTACATGATCCTTTAAAAATCCTTTCTCTGTATGTGTGTCCAAGGCCGCTTTTGCCTTTACAGGAAACCAAGGCAAGCCAACCCCCAGACTTTTCCTTACCCGCTCACAGGAGGCCTGGGCCTAATTAAATTGCTCTCAAAGACAAGAAGGGATGAATTTCTTTCTGCCCATCTCCCTTGTCACCCATTTAACTCAGCTGAGATTCATTCACTTCTTTTTAGTTATGTTAAAAAAAAATACCGAGGGTGTTGATTTGGCATGATGGAAAGGGAGGGAGGAGGGGAGGGAACGGTGGCACATATACTTTTAATCTGATTATATTGTATAGGTGTAAAATGCTAGGAGCAAACAATGGAAGAAAAATCAAGTGCAAGAGTGCCAGAGGTGGGGTTTGATTTCTCTTGCTAAATAGGTCCTTCAGTTATTTCAGTTTATTATTATTTTTAAAAAACTTAAACTGGAGAAGAGCCTGGATTATTATTTTTTAAATATATACATTAAAGAGGTAAGCCTCAGTGCTTCTGTGCTGGCTTGCTCTCTCTTTCTCTTCCTCTTTTCTCTTTCCCTCACTCAGATTAATGAGGGAGGCCTGGGAAATTAGGATGAGCCTTGCCTGTTAATGCCGCGCTGCCTGACAGAGGCGGAAGGGAAGAGGCGGCCACTTTGGCTCGACTGCTATCGATTGCACCAGGAGGGTCACAGGGGAGACACCACTGCTGCTGCACTTCTGAGGGAGCGGGGAGGGTAGGGGTTGTGGTGGTAGAGGAGGGGGGGAGCTTCGGCTCTACCAAACAACAGGGTCCCCTGTGCAAGCTGAAGCCCAGCAAAGGCCTAAGAAGAGCTGAGCAATTAGCCTTTGAAGGTCATCCAAAGCTCCCCCTCCCCCATACACTCCCTTCTTTCCTTTCAGTACAGTATCCTCCTTCTCCTGCTCCTTCATCACCCAAACCCCAAACACATCTGAGGAATCCGTTCAATTAAATCTCTCTCAGCTCCAGCTGGCTCCTGAGTGAAAGGTCAGTGGAGTCCAGGAGGGAGAGAAACACACAAGGAGGAGCTGGAGCTGTTGCTGCTACCACTGCCTCTTCTGTCTTTCTCTCCCCTCCACTCCTCCCTCTGCTCACCTCCCCTCTTTAATGATACCCAATGGTCAATCAGTCCCCAGCAGAGAGAGAGATGCCCTGAAGCATCATTGTGGTCGGGAGAGATCGATCGGGTTTTAAAAAAAAGATTATAATGATAACCCGTGGATATAATGTCAGAGAGTTTGCGGTACCTCTTGGAGGCTGCTCTCGCTCTGTCTGCCAGGGCCAGTGAGAAGCTTGGAGGGGCCCAAGAAAGCCTTTCCCCCCACTGAGCCCACTTAGCCCTGCCTTAAAGACAGCTAATTAGATGGAGGGCTACTCTGTCTGTTTACACTGGTGGGGTGGGCGTAAGTGGCAAGGGAGGGTCTTAGACCAATGGTAAACAGGACTAAAGCAACCTTTGTCCTTCAAGTTAACTGAAGATAATCACATAGAGATGTAGATATAAATAATACATACACACATGCACTGCACAGTCCAGACACAAAGATAAAGATACTATGGTATTCTACAGTAATCACCCCAAATACTGCTTACTAGAGAACGTATTGTTCTGGGCGATAACTTTAAAACACCTTACTATTTTTTTAATGAGGACAGATACACACATACACCTGCCTATGGGTGGGGAGGAAAAACAAACTGCTGTAGTTTTCCTAAGGCACCTACCACCATGGAGTCTAAGTGCTGACAGATACATACAAACATTTTTAATTTCTTAGCATACATCTGAGTAAATTGGCAAAAATAGCAAATACTTTTGCTAATAATGTATTATTAGAAGGATTTCAGACCCTGATAGAAATGAACTCCCCCATACTTCATCCCAACATGTACTTTATTAAAAAATAAATAAATAAAGTTTGTGGACCTCACGCACCCTTTTAGAGGTTATAGAATAGATAACCCAATACAAATAATTTACGATCCCCCACACAGATTTTTTTTGTTGTCACATTATTTTCTGCTTCATTTGATGAACAAAACTACATTTTCCTCTGCACCTATTAAACTATTTGATGATGCTTTTTATTTTGTACTATAATTGGGAAAGCAATCATGTGATAAAATGTAAGTTTGTTATGAAATAAAACAAGCGACGTTGAAAGCATCCAGATTATATTGTCCAAGAAAGTTTCTCAGACATTATATCCATTTAGAGAAAGAAAGAGAGAGAGAGATTATAATATTATTATTTTTAATTTTTGCACATATAGGAAGAAATTGTTGAGTATTGGAAGATACTTGCAATAGACACAATAACATTATTGCATTATTTTGCTGTTACTATATTATAAGGATGTGCAAGGGGTATTTAAAATAGCTATAATATAAAATAGGACATTTCTCTTATTTCTGTTTTCGGACAGCTGGTTTGTCTGTGTGAATTTGGTACACTATATATAAATGAGCCAGTAGAAGAAAAAGCTGCCAGGCGTATGTATTAGCAAGATTGAAAACTTGGGTTAGCTTTATGGGAAACATACAGAAGAATGTTAGATGCCATTTATATATTGCACGGAAGAATCACAAAACACCCATTTGGATTTTCTTTAAAAAAACCCACTTTTTTCCTTTAATTAAACACAGAAGCATGATTCCAGAGAAAGAGCTAAAAAAGCAGTCTTACCTTTTTAGAAGCTACCAGACTTCTTCAGCAGGTCTGTCCTGTGTCCAGATTAATTAAAGAAATGCAGGTTTAAGTTAGAATATCAGTTGCAACGGTTTATTGTACTTTTATTGTTCCCAGGCCTGTGTATCAAATAGGAATCCAGCTACTTATATGGATGCAAGTTTGGACCTTATATAATTAGAATTCATTAACCCTTTACCTGTACGAAACACAATCTAGCATAAGTAGCCTGGATTTAATTACCATAAAATTTTATTTCTACAGGGGAATAAAACCTGTCTACTGTGCCCAGGAATCAGTTATCTGTGAATAACAGTGTTGTATGTAAGATCAAGGATGACAATGCTTTGAATCACCAATGACAATGTGCGGTGTGAAACCTTTTCCAGGGAAACACAGGAGATTCTCTGCAGTGAGAGTCCCAGTAAACAGAGAAAAGCTAAAAGGAGCAGTACAACTTGGTTACCTGCTGTGGTTTAATGGACTGAGTACAGAGCTGGGATTTAGAAGACTTGGATTCTGTTCCTTACTGTATGACCTCAGTTACTCCATTTGTTTACCATATCCTCCACACACTGCTTTTTAATCTTAACATCCTTCGCCCTTCCCTAGCTTCAACTGGCAAAGCCCTTTGACATCTGCAGATAAATAGTTCTCTAGACCTGATCCAAAGCTGTTTGAAAGATTCTCAATGACATCCCATCAGGCTCTGGATCAGACCCTATAGAAAGGCTGTCAAGGTTCCTCCCCTACTCTGAACTCTAGGGTACAGATGTGGGGACCTGCATGAAAAACCTCCTAAGCTTATCTTTACCAGTTTAGGTCAAAACTTCCCCAAGGTACAAAATATTCCACCCTTTGTCCTTGGATTGGCTGCTACCACCACCAAACAAATACTGGTTACTGAGGAAGAGCTGTTTGGACACGTCTTTCCCCCCAAAATACTTCCCAAAACCTTGCATCCCACTTTCTGGACAAGGTTTGGTAAAAAGCCTCACCAATTTGCCTAGGTGACTACAGACCCAAACCCTTGGATCTGAGAACAATGAAAAAGCATTCAGTTTTCGTACAAGAAGACTTTTAATAGAAATAGAAGTAAATAGAAATCACCTCTGTAAAATCAGGATGGTAGATACCTTACAGGGTAATTAGATTCAAAACATAGAGAACCCCTCTAGGCAAAACCTTAAGTTACAAAAAAGATACACAGACAGAAATAGTTATTCTATTCAGCACAATTCTTTTCTCAGACATTTAAAGAAATCATAATCTAACACATACCTAGCTAGATTACTTACTAAAAGTTCTAAGACTCCATTCCTGGTCTATCCCCGGCAGAAACAGCATATAGACAGACACACAGACCCTTTGTTTCTCTCCCTCTTCCCAGCTTTTGAAAGTATCTTGTCTCCTCATTGGTCATTTTGGTCAGGTGCCAGCAAGGTTACCTTTAGCTTCTTAACCCTTTACAGGTGAGAGGAGCTTTCCCCTGGCCAGGAGGGATTTCAAAGGGGTTTACCCTTCCCTTTATATTTATGACAAAGGCACTGTATTATTATTGCTGTTTTATCTTTGCACAAATATCTACCAACAAATGTAAACACATTTTTTCCCCTGATCCCAGCCTCTGAGACGAATCCTGTTTGCCGTAGTCAAATGAGTAGTCCCATGGGCCCAATAGACCAACCACGTGAATGAGGCGACGAAGATTTTGGCTCCCTAATAAGCTGTTGAACACCAAACACTGTTGGATATCATTGAATTATTCCACAGAATATTTCTTTCCTTTTAACAACACAGAGTAACAAGTTAGTTATACCATGATACCATCCAGTTAGAGAAATCATAGAGTGGTATTACTGTAGGTATGAAATTTCCAGGTGTACTCCTTTGTAAAAACAAATACGAAGCCACATGCTGCAAATTAAATATTTTGGGATGAAAGGTGTTTCTTCCTATTTTAAAACCTTTTTAAAGTTCCTATCCATGGGTAAGATATTGCAATATTCTCTTCATGAAGCTGTATTACAAGCTAGCATTGCAACAATAAATAAATTCAGACAGTGGTATCTCTCATTATGGTTCCTTTGTAGGTTTTTACTGCTTTGTATTTATGCTGCACTGAGCTGAAAAATGCATTTTGTAGACCAACATCTAAAGCACATTTATCTTTCCCGCTTTATTCATGTCTCCTCTTTTATCCCACCTTATCTTTAGACTCTTCAATGCTATCCAACACACTGTTTAGTTTCTGAGAGAGGTAAGTGGGTGCAATGCACTATGAGGATATTTTGATTCCATTTTGGCTACCAGACATCCCAGGAAAAATGAGTTAACCTTAACGTTGGAACAATCACAAATACTTCAAAATTGTCTGTGCATTGAAATTGCAAATTATCCACCAAAATATTGAATTGAGTACTCACTGTCTGAAGTGATAAGAGATTTTCAATCCTAAAATAGGTTTCTTTGTCATTAAAAGTCACTTTAATATTGCACTGCTTACACTGTATAATGTAAGTGACGCAGAATTGTGGCATAGCTAATGCATCAAAAGCCAAAAAAGTGACTGTGAAAATGACTTTGTAGGGTTCCATATTTATTTCCTCTCAATGACTCCATGTCATATTTACTCAGTTTACAAGCCAAAAGATGCTTTTCCAACTGCCTGCCCTGCAAACTCAACCTGAATAAAAAATCCTGCTGTATTCTTTCTGCCTCTTAAATCATCACCAGGTTAAAAAAAATCTAGTCACAATTTAGCTGACAATTCTGTTGATGATGCATGAGGCAGCTCTTCGGTAGCTGTACATGCAGCAGTAAAAAAAATGGTGTTGGCAGTAAAGCAAGCAGATATGACTCAGACATACAGATAACAAAAATGTTGAATAACCAGGTGCTATTTTTACATAGGGCCTAATTCTCCTCAGCTTTATGCATGGCTCCAATGGGACTACTTGTGGAATAAGGTAGTACACAACATGGGTAAAGCTAGCAGAGTAAAGCTAGTATAGAAAATGTGTTGATTATACTGACACTATAAAATATTCATGTACCGATAATAAAAAAAAAATCAGGCCACACCTCAAATTATAAAAATTAAACTAAGCCATGTGCTCAAACAGATTTTTACCTGTTGTCTGCTATTTGCATTTATTCAGTTACTGTTTCATAGAATCATAGAATATCAGGGTTGGAAGGGACCTCAAGAGGTCATCTAGTCCAAACCCCTGCTCAAAGCAGGACCAATCCCCTACTAAATCAACTAAATGTTTGGTTTTACGATATGCAAACAGAAGCTTAGTGCCTGATTTAAAATCACACTGTCATCTTCCGTCATCCTGTCTGTTCTTGCAAACTAAACAGTATTGGATGGGGTCAGTACATGAGTTATTAGGAACTAGAGCTGGGCAAATAATGGATTTTTTGGTTAGAGAGACAAGGTGGATGAGGTAATATCTTTTATTGGACCAACTTCTGTTGGTAAGAGAGACAAGCTTTCGAGCCCCACAGAGCTCTTCTTCAGGTCTGGGGAAGGTACTCTGATCATCACAGCTAAATGCAAGGTGGAACAGATTGTTCCATTTTCACAGATTTTTTGGTTCCCTGTCAAACAAAAAAGTTGGGGTTGAACTGAAAATGAATTTGTTTTGAAATTTTCAGCAAATCGCTGAACATTTCATTCCAGCCAAAATGGAACATTTCATTTTAATCTGAGCATTTTAGTTGTTTTTTAAATAAAATGAAAGAAAATTTTGAAACGAAAAGTCACTTCAAACCAAAAAAATCAGAATATATCATTTACAAAATGTCAAAATAAAATGTTTTGATTTTTCTGGTTCATTTTAGTATTTTTCTGCCAAAAATTAATCAAAATCTATACAAAGTTTCAGAACGTTTTGGCATCGCCAACTCTGCATTTTTTTGCCAAAAAAACATTTAGGGTGAAAAAATCCGATCACCTCTGCGAGGAACATTTCAGACATGATTTTCAGAAGTGCTGAGCACTTGCAGCTCCATTGACTTGAAAGGAAGCTGCAGATGCTCAGAACTTCTGCAGATCAGATGTGTGTAGACGCTAGAGGACATGTGTGTAGTGTGTAGACACGAGAGGACATGGTGATTCAGTTGTGGTGATGTCTTCTGGCACAGTATTGAATTACTTCACTGGCATGGTGTTAGGGGACACAGGAGCAGATGTCTTTCATATGAGATGTAAAACAGTAGTCCTGACCACTTGTCGTCCTTAGTGTGTGGAGTCACTGGACTCCTAAGCACACATTTTACTCTCACTCTGGAAAATACTAGTTCTAAGGGATTCACTTTTTGTAAGGATTAAAGGCACGTTAACCCTTCTTTCCCAGAGGGACCCTACCTAATCCTATGCTAAGTAAAGTTCTCTGTGTGTTTACAGTGCCATGTAAATGCTTAATGCAGTAATAATTTATACAGCAAGTTTTACTCCTTAAGGTTCCCAAACCACTTTAAGAATTTAAAACCTATGCAAATGCTAAAAAGGGATAGATCTGTATGAACTATTTGTAATGAATAATTTATTTGACAAATCTATCCCTTTTTCCCTATTTGCAAATTATCCAGGAACAGACTTTGATTCTTTTGTTCATTATTTGAAGTTATTTGACTAATGGTTTATGCAAAGAAATTTCAGCCTATGGATTGCCAGCAAACTGTTAGACGTGACTATTACTTTAAGTATTAGCTATTTGTAATTCACTGTTTGGCCTTTGAGATTGGTTACCTGCTGTAAATAACATGGTGTTGTTTCTTCATGCTCTCTAGGTGACTTTAAAAAGTCACTTCTGGCATGAACATTCATAAGAATAGAAAAAAAATCCTTGTAAAAATATTTGTGGAAAACGAATAAAAAGGACTGTGGATACCATTGAAATAAATAGGCAGTTTTTATCCAAATGAATATTTTGAATAGATTTTTGCAGAATTGACAAAGGGACCGTTGCTGCTACTGAAATGTAGCCACTTCTGAGTGGAACACATTTTAACAGCACGGAGCAACATCACATGGTTGGTGTAGGGCAAGAAACGGCAAATGCCACATCCAGTTGAGACTCCAGGAAAATTATAAAAATAGAATGAATCTTGTTGGAATATGGTGAGGGCACTTGGGCAAATAACCTAATCTTGAAAAAATTGCCACGAGACCTTGAATGACTACAGGCAGTCACAAGAATCTTCATTCTACATCTCATGTGGAAGAGAGCACCTGCAACAGCATAGCACCTTCTAGCACTTTGCTGGGACACTGTTGCAATACAAACTCAGACAGGAATTCCAAGCTGGGTAATGCTATGCTCTCTACCTCAAATTTGCATTGTAGTTTAACTGGGTTACTGTATTGTTCATCTAGTCTTGCCCTAAACTGTTGTGTAGTTCTACCTTGTTTCACCCAACATTTTAGTGATGTATGAAGCAAGTTCTTAGATATTTGGAATATCCATTTAAGATTATACAGTGTGTTGGGATCTTCTGAGTTCAAAGGCACTGTAGAAGTGTTTTATTATAATTGTTGTCAGAGACAATCTTTCTCAAGGCATCTTTGAAAAAGAATGACTTGTGTGTTATTGATAGATGCTTGGATGGGTACATTTAATGTACACTCTTCTGTGAATTGATGGCTATTAAAGGCATACAATTTAAAACACCCGGCAGCATGGCCTACTGAATATTTGAAGTATTCTACTGTATGTGCCTGAGGGGCTAGATTTTTAACTGCTCAGCACCCACAACTGGAACCAGATTTTCAAAAGTGCTCAGTTCCCATTCAGGCACTTCAATAAATTCAGATTTTCAAAAGTGCTCACCACTCAATATACTGACCTCTTTTGACCACCTGGTGGATGTGAGCCCAACTGTCCTTTCACTTGTGCTGTTGTAAATCAGGAGTAATTATACTGCAGCCAGTGGCGTTACCCAGTGTAAAACTTATGTGAACAGGGAATCAGGCCTAGAATATTATTTTGTATTCAACTGAAAATGAGATTGTTTTTAACCACTAAGAAGAAATCTAACTTTAAGATAAACTCTTTTAGCGATATAATAGTGGGTGGTAGGGACACATTTTCAGAGGGTGGTGTAGGGTTTGAAATAATGGGACTTGCATTGACTTTAAAGTGTGGGTGTGGTCAGAAAAGGGACCATGAAAAAATTGTAATTATTTGCCATATATCTGCTAACTGTGTATCTTCAGCATATATCTACGACTCACTTTAATGACAAAAAGAAAAGAAGGACTTGTGGCACCTTAGAGACTAACAAATTTATTTGAGCATAAGCTTTCGTGAGCTACAGCTCACTTCATCAGATGCATTCAGTGGAAAATACAGTGGGGAGATTTATATACACAGAGAACATGAAACAATGGGTGTTACCATACACACTGTAAGGAGACTGATCAGGTAAGGTGAGCTATTACCAGCAGGAGAGCGGGGTGTGGGGTGGGGGTGGGGAAACCTTTTGTAGTGATGATCAAGATGGGCCATTTCCAGCAGTTGTCAAGAAAGTCTGAGGAACAGCAGGGGGTATGTGGGGGGAATAAACATGGGGAAATAGTTTTACTTTGTGTAATGACCCATCCACTCCCAGTCGTTATTTAAGCCTAAGTTAATTGTATTCAGTTTGCAAATTAATTCCAATTCAGCAGTCTCTTGTTGGAGTCTGTTTTTGAAGTTTTTTTGTTGAAGAATTGCCATTTTTAGGTCTGTAATTGAGTGACCAAAGAGATTGAAGTGTTCTCCGACCGGCTTTTGAATGGTATAATTCTTGAAGTCTGATTTGTGTCCATTTATTCTTTTACATAGAGGCTGTCCGGTTTGGCCAATGTACATGGCAGAGGGGTATTGCTGGCACATGATGGCATATATCACATTGGTAGATGTGCAGGTCAACGAGCCTTTGATAGTGTGGCTGATGTGGTTAGGGCCTATGATGGTGTCCCCTGAATAGTTATGTGGACACAGTTGGCAACGGGCTTTGTTGCAAGGATAGGTTCCTGGGTTAATGGTTCTGTTGTATGGTGTGTGGTTGCTGGTGAGTATTTGCTTCAGGTTGGGCGGCTGTCTGTAAGCAAGGACTGGCCTGTCTCCCAAGGTCTGTGAGTGTGATGGGTCATCCTTCAAGATAGGTTGTAGATCCTTGATGGTGCGTTGGAGAGGTTTTAGTTGGGGGCTGAAGGTGATGGCTAGTGGCGTTCTGTTATTTTCTTTGCTGGGCCTGTCCTGTAGTAGGTAACTTCTGGTCACTCTTCTGGCTCTGTCAATCTGTTTCTTCACTTCAGCAGGTGGGTACTGTAGTTGTAAGAACGCTTGATAGAGCTCTTGTAGGTGTTTGTCTCTGTCTGAGGGGTTGCAGCAAATGCGGTTGTATCGTAGAGCTTGGCTGTAGACAATGGATTGTGTAGTGTGGTCTGGATGAAAGTTGGAGGCATGCAGGTAGGCATCGTGGTCAGTAGGTTTCCGGTTTAGGGTGGTGTTTATGTGACCATCGCTTATTAGCACCGTAGTGTCCAGGAAGTGGATCTCTTGTGTGGACTGGTCCAGGCTGAGGTTGATGGTGGGATGGAAATTGTTGAAATCATGGTGGAATTCCTCAAGGGCTTCTTTTCCATGAGGTCCAGATGATGAAGATGTTATCAATGTAGCGCAAGTAGAGTAGGGGCATTAGAGGACGAGAGCTGAGGAAGCGTTGTTCTAAGTCAGCCATAAAAATGTTGGCATACTGTGGGGCCATGCGGGTACCCATAGCAGCGCCGCTGATTTGAAGGTATATATTGTCCCCAAATGTGAAATAGTTATGGGTGAGGACAAAGTCACAAAGTTCAGCCACCAGGTTAGCCGTGACGTTATCGGGGATACTGTTCCTGACGGCTTGTAGTCCATCTTTGTGTGGAATGTTGGTGTACAGGGCTTCTACATCCATAGTGGCCAGGATGGTGTTTTCAGGAAGATCACCAATGGATTGTAGTTTCCTCAGGAAGTCATTGGTGTCTCCAAGACAGCTGGGAGTGCTGGTAGCATAGTGCCTGAGGAGGGAGTCTACATAGCCAGACAATCCTGCTGTCAGGGTGTCAATGCCTGAGATGATGGAGCGTCCCGGATTTCCAGGTTTATGGATCTAGGGTAGCAGATAGAATACCCCTGGTCGGGGTTCCAGGGGTGTGTCTGTGAGGATTTGTTCTTGTGCTCCAAAGAAAGACTGCTGAATTGGAATTAATTTGCAAACTGGATACAATTAACTTAGGCTTGAATAAAGACTGGGAGTGGATGGGTCATTACACAAAGTAAAACTATTTCCCCATGTTTATTCCCCCCCCCCACTCCTCACTGTTCCTCAGACGTTCTTGTCAACTGCTGGAAATGGCCCACCTTGATTATCACTACAAAAGGTTTTTCCCACCCCCCTCCCTGCCCCCTCCGTTCTCCTGCTGGTAATAGCTCACCTTACCTGATCAGTCTCCTTACAGTGTGTATGGTAACACCGATTGTTTCATGTTCTCTGTGTATATAAATCTCCCCACTTTATTTTCCACTGAATGCATCTGATGAAGTGATCTGTAGCTCACAAAAGCTTATGCTCAAATTAATTTGTTAGTCTCTAAGGTGCCACAAGTCCTTCTTTTCTTTTTGCGGATACAGACTAACACGGCTGCTACTCTGAAACCTTTAATGACAAAGTGTGGGATTTACAAACATGAATTAGGAGTACAGCTGGGTGAGAAAGGGTTTTCCCATCCTGTGAAATTTTTTTTAAGATTTCAACAGCTTTTCCCATTCTGCACTGGACCAAACCTGAGGCTTTTTTTCTTGTTTGGGGAGCAGGAACAAGAGAGACCCCAGAATAGCCAAGTGGTTGATTCAGATCAGGGACTTGAACCTTAGTCTCCCATATCCCAGGTAAAGGCCCTAAGTATCTGGCTATAGAATCTGTCTCTTCTGTTAAAGCTGTTCTACTTTGTTTAAATAATTATATATTCATTGGACCAGACTGAGAGAGAGACTGACTGTAGCCTGGTGTTTAAGGCACTTACATGGGATTTGTCTATCTAGTTGACTATTCTGGGATGTGGGATATCTCTTTCTCTCTCTGTTTCATTGAAAAATTCCTGACCATCTCTACTTAGGGGTTCAATTCCTTCTGAAAGTCAGTGGGACTTGAAAATCAATGGGATATGAAAATCAATGGGACCTGTGCTCCAAACTCACTTAGGTGCTTTTGAAAATCCCACCCCAAGCCAAGTTTTACTCCTGCCAGAAAATAGGAGCCAATACAGCTATGGAAGAGTGAGCTGGATTTTATCCTACCTCTTGGCCCATTATGAAGAAATAAACAAATAACCCCGTAATGTAACGTTTAGAGAATTGCTTTTCTGACTGTGGCTGCACTTTAATTGGTGACACAGTACTAAAAGTTTGAACAGCAATAAGGCCTTTTAAAGAAAAGTTTCCAGACCTGCAAAATTGAAACCTCTTTAAAAATAAAAAAAGTATTTTGATTACTGAAAGGCAGCTGAGCTATTGCCGAGCCCAACCGCAGAAAAATATCTTTAAAAGAAGTCCCTGCACATGATGAAAGGAATGAAGAACCAGTCTATGAAACTGGCTGCTCATCAGGTATTCATGTGCTGGAATAATATGTTGGTCTGAATTTTATCCATGTAATTTTTGACTAGCACAGTGAGAATTACAGCAACTCTCTGGCTCTGCCAATGACCCGCTGTGTGACTGTAAGCAAGTCACTTAACTTTTGTGCCTCTGTTTCCACATCTATAAAATAGGGATAATAATGTTTACTAAACTTTATAAACCACTTGAAGATCTATGGATGAAAAGCACCATCTAAATGCTGAGCAGTGATATTATTGCTTTTCTCAAGCTAATATCCATGCAGCTCTAAATCCTCCTTGCCTTTCTCAGGTGAGTAGTTTACAGAATGCAAAGTCACTCTGAATCTAGGATTAGAACCATCTCTAGGCAAAATTGGGTACTTCCTTTTTTAACTCCTGCGTGCTTTTTTTTAAAGGCAGTTTACCAAGTTTCCGTCCTAGTCCATCAAGGCGAGCAGATATCAGAGTGCTGACAATAGGTATGTCTATCAGAGTTACATTAGCAGCCCTGGTCGCTTCCCCATGTAGCATGCTCAGAAGAGGAGATGGAAAGACAGCTGGAAATGCTGACACTGGACAAGTAGCAGAAGCTAGAAAATTCACAGGAAAATTAAGTCCGAGGTGATATTTAAATGTTCCCCAACATGGTAGATTTTTAACAGTATGAATTCACCCAAAATTCACTGCACATTTAAAAAATGTCAGCATACATTTATATGTGGTGCCATCCCTCATTTCATAATAAGTAATGATGTATTAAAGTAATGTAGTATCTTACATTTACAGTGTACCATTCATTCAAAAGCACTTTCAAACTTAGACTGATATGTACATCATGCACAGGGATAACTTCATCCACCACTGTATGGCAGCCACATCTGGGGGTCGGCAGGTAAGTAACTTTGCAGA
This sequence comes from Eretmochelys imbricata, assembly GCF_965152235.1. NCBI lineage: Eukaryota > Metazoa > Chordata > Testudines > Cheloniidae > Eretmochelys > Eretmochelys imbricata. The sequence continues at coordinate 245,378,313 of NC_135572.1, read as the reverse complement.
ATATTACTACATAACAGTTTGGGACAGGAAACTGCCAGGAAAATTCAGGTATGCAGAATGTAAGTGTTCACACTGGATTTGGCTAGGCTCCTGGAGATAACACCCTTATTTACCATGTAGTGTAGTTGCAATTCTTAAAAGCATTATAGATACTATGTACCTAATCATTAAATATTTGAGGAACTATAAATGGTTATGTTCCTGCCCACCTTGGCATCTTCTCCCTCCTTCCAACACAGTCCTCCCTATGGAATCAAACCAGTAGTAAATTTATGTGAGAAATAACTGCTGGGAAAAGCTTTAAGGGCACAGTTACTATACTGGACTTCCATTTCCACACTGCTCCAGATCAAAAATGTAACTTCTAATACTGCTTGGCCTCTTCACATCTGTTGAAGATACCCTAGGGGTATATCTACACTGCACACTAAGACAAGGCTCTGACTCAGGTTTGAGCCAAAGCCCCCCCCTTCTATCCACACACAAATCAGCCTGATTTAGGTCAGCCAACACTCAGAACTCGGGTCCTAGGACCTTGCTGGGGTGGGGTCAGAGCCTGAATCCCACTGAGACTTGTGTCCAAGTCCTGTCACTTTGAAGTGTGGATGCAGTTCAGGCCCAAGTCAGAAGGTCTGTTTAGTGAAGTATGGATGCATTACCACGCTGTGAGATCCAACAATTGTAAACCCAGGTGTAAAATTCAATCTGTACATGGGCTTGGCAAAACTGAGTCCACAAGCCTGGATCCCCAGACCCAGTGCCGGGTAGAAATACCCTTAACTGACCTAATCTGTTGTTAGGAGTTTGCCTGAAGTGAGCAGGAGCAGGAGTGAGTCCTAATGTCAGTCTTGGCTAAAGGTCCAGTTGGCAATTTACTTGGGAATGTCAAATTGTGTGGTGATAAAAATCTAAATCTTTTACACTGGCAGTTTGTATGTCTGCTAATAGTTCAAATTTTGCAAATGCTTCTGAGTTTATTGCTAGATTTTTTGTTTTTATTTACTTTAAGATTAGTTAGTGTTAGATGTGATATTCCTGGTTTGGGAAAACTTGTGCCAATGCTATCAGTTTTCTAAGATTTCACAAGCCCTGTCCAGGGAAAAAAGAAAATAAAATAAGTAAGTAGTGATTTCATGCCAGACTTGATGATGCTTCTAACTTTTCTGTTGGAGATTTTCCACCCAACACAGCTCTATATGAAGAGGGCCCATAGGCGGAATTATAGTTGCCAGATTTTGTGATAAGCCATTTTTCCCTTCTATCTGTGACACAACTAATAGTGACAGGGTGAAACAGACAGGAAAGGGTTAAGGGCTGCCTCTCTGTCGCATTACTCAGCAAGGGATTTCAGTAAAGGCCTGTCCTCTTTCCAGGGTTAAGCCAGACCAGGGGAAAGACTCTAGAGTCTGCAGCCTGCTTTGGTTTGGGGAATTGCTTTGTTTTTTTTATTTCAAAAGATTTTGTGTTTAAATAATAAACTGTATCCTGAGGCAAGGGCCTGAAACGGACTCGGGAGTGGCACTGGTTCTTTCTGGGACTAGGGAGACAGTCCACCAATTTACACTAATAACTAAATGAAAGTACTGATAATTTAGGCCAGTGTTTTCATTGTAATTATAGAAGAATATCAATCTGGGGCCAAAATATTCCCTCAACTGTACCGGTTCTATCTTGCTGGGCCAAATTCTTCCCAGACTTACATTTGGTGCAATCCCAACCTATTTCCCGATCTGCACTCAATCAACTCAATTGAAGTCAATGACGGGCACACTGGGTGTACATCAGAGTAGAATATGTAACTGGGGGCACATTTTAGTCTCTGTTACACATAGAAAGTGGGGAAACAAATAAACAAGAAAACCAACAGCTTCCAGAGCGAGATTTTCAAAACTAGTGACTATATAGCACGTACAAATAGAAATGTTTACATGCAAATGAGCTCTTAGACACAGACTCCCTTTTGTGTAGGCATGCACAAATACAGGATTTGTACAGTAGATGCTGTGCTGGTGGGCTATAAAGAATATTTGCCTACTCTGAGCTGCATTTTTGACTTCAGTACTAAATAACATTAATCCTGCACTTTTACACTGGTTGAGACTCTCAGAATACTTCACAAATGTCTGGGGCCTGGGTTTCAGTTCTGTCACTCAGGCAATGTAAAGAGACCTTAGCATAGTTGAGAATCAGTCCCTAGCAGTTACAGTCTAAGACTTCAAAAGCACCCAAGTAAGATAGGTGCTGCATGGTAAGAATTATTATTCCCATTTTACATTTGGAAGAACTGAGACCGAAAAAGGCTGTCTCGTATTCATACACAGCTAGTCTGTGGCTGAACAGGGGCTAAAACTCAGCTCTCCTGGCTCCCCGTCCTATGCTTGAACCGCTGTACACGTTACTGTTCTCTAGAGAGTCCCTCCCCCCAAAAAAACCCCTCACCACCCTATTATTTCTGTTGTCCTACTGAAATGATTTTCTAGTGTCTCACCAAACTGAACTAAACAAAGGTCAATGCTACCACAGTCTCGTTAAAATCCATATGTTCACCAAAATGCCATCACTTATGTCTTGCAGTTTCTGAAACATTAGGTATGATGTTCACATTATTACTCGCTAAACAGTTTCTTATACCATTCAGGCCAATGCATATCAACATTCATGAATTCTGATGGTTACAAAGAGCTTTTAATGATACTTTCAGAGGATGAAATGTATAGGTTTCAAAAAGGTATGCGAAAATATGGATATTAGGCATAATGGTTAGAGGTAGGAGGAGCACACGAGATAAACAAGCTAGACAAGTTCAAAAACCTTTAGTGATTGTGTAGCAATCTGTAATGAAAATTCAAGTGCCTTCCCTTTAATGATCCATTTATCTCTTCGACATGATTTTTTATCATTCTAACTGGCAATGCTCCTGTTTTCTGGGTGTTTACCGTGAATTTGTTTTGTCAAACAAGTCTTTAATACCAGATAGGTTAGGCCGCTTCCTGAAGATTTTTACTGAACAAATTATCCTTTTTCAAAGGAAAACAAAGATACATTATTTTATATCTAAATTAGGAATTCTGACAGGCTCCTTGTTATTGAAGGAGGGAGGAATTTTAGAGGCTTTAACACCTCTCCCTGTGGTGGTAGGTGTATCTTTTTATGGAATCATTACTATAAGTGGCACTTCTAAATTCTGTTACATTTGTGCATAGATTATCATGTGAATAAATAGGTTTGGTGTTTTGGAAAATGGAGAAAGAGTCATTGTACAATTGCAACTCAGGGATGAAACATTGGACTATGTTGTCCTAATTTCAAGGGACATAAATTAAAAATAATATTTTAAATATTTTTTCTTGGATTTTAAAAGCATCTTTTTATTATTAAAGCTAAGAATTCTTTTTAAAAAATTGTTTATGGGACCTGATCCTGCATTTTGCAGCCTCAGTAGACTCCTTGAAACTTATCTCCCTCAGTTGTCATTTAAGTTAAATAAGTGAAAACATGTCTATAAATATTAAGTATGTTGATTCCTGTTTAAAGATACCTACCTAAGGGCTTGAACCTGCAACCCTTAATGATGTAAAAATCCTGTTGAGTTCAAGAGGGCCACTCCATAAGTGGTAGGATTACCCATGTGAGTGAAGGTTGTACCCTGAATTTGTGGCTTCATCTACTTGACAGTGTCTGTTTAATGTTATAAGGCCCAGTTTAGGTCCCATTGAAGTCCCAGTCAGAAAATGTGCTCCAGAACCATATTGCTTTTGGGGTATTTATAGATCTGGAGATTTAAGAATCTTCTAGTTTAGAGGCAGGCTCCGCTGGCACTAGTTAATTTTCAGCAATGCTGTGTATATAGTCCCAACTATTAGGTATAGACACTGGACATACATGACAGGTCTCAGAGTAGCAGCCGTGTTAGTCTGTATTCGCAAAAAGAAAAAGAGGACTTCTGGCACCTTAGAGACTAACCAATTTATTTGAGCATAAGCTTTCGTGAGCTACAGCATCCGATGAAGTGAGCTGTAGATCACAAAAGCTCATGCTCAAATAAATTTGTTAGTCTCTGTGGTGCCACAAGTCCTCCTTTTCTTTTTGCGGATACATGGAAATCCTCTCTACTGCAGGCTATAAGACAAATTCTATGATGAACAGAAGTTATGAGACAGCACCGTTGTTTACAATAAAATGGTCATTTTGACAGGTTAAACACTTCATTCTTTTTATTTAAATGGGAGATATGCCTGAATAAAGACTGTAGGATCACCAAGTAATCTTAAATTATCCCTCAGTATCACCAGGGACCAATTGTCCCAGTAGCATGATCAGTGCCTTGACCAAAAAAAAGGAAAAGAAAAAAAGAAGTGATAGTTATTTGATATAAACATTTATTGTACAATGTATATTTAGCCTGGTAATGGTAACAGAAAATTACTTCCTTCAAAACAGGTAATATGCTTTCCTCTATTATTTGCAAATTTTCTAACATTATGTTTTTATGTATTGTTCTGTAATTCTTATACATTATCATCTCTTTCTCACTCTCTCTCTGCCTGCCCCCCCCCCCCCACAAACTGATTTTTTTGGATTAAAAACAAGAATGATGACAAACAGAATACAGTTACTTGTACTCTGCCTCTGCAGGACAGGAGGAATTTTAAGGCACCTTCCAGTGTAGCATACGAGTTGTGCCTATTAATGAGGACCCTTGGTCCGTAGGTCATTCACAAGTAATTTTTTTTTTCAGATTACTCCTATTAAATTCTGCACTTTGTACACAGACATTGTCCGATGAGGGCGCTATAAATCATTTTGGGCCAGAGTCGGGTACCTGTATTCACACTAAGGAACATCTTACTGAACAACTAGACCCACTGAAGTCACTGGCCTTACTCCTGGACGATCAAGGTGCTATTCAGTAAGTAAGGGTATCAGAATCTTCCCATTACATTATAAAGGTCTGAGGAGGCCTGTGAGTCATTTTTAGAATTAATACATTGAAATCAGAAAACATGGAAAATACAAGATGGTGCTTGCAATATAATCACTAGCACACGGTACCTAATTTATTACTTTGATGTGATGTTTATATTATCACTCAAGATTTTCACAGATTAATCCAAAAGATGTGATTTAAAAAAAAGAGGCTGGAATGTTTGATTAAGGTAAATCAGAATCTCAAATGAGGGTGGGGAATATGTGTTGTAACAAGAGTCAGTTTGGAGCAATGAATTAAGCATATTTTTTCTCTTCTTTTTATCCCTCAACAATGCCCACATTCAGCAAAGCACTCAGACCTGTGCTTAACCTTAAAGCATGTGAGTAATCTCATTCCTATTCAGCAAAGCATTTAAACAGGTACTTGCTTAAGTCTCTGGCTGAACTGTGACCCACACCCCCAGTATAACAATAGTTAGGAGTCAGGACTCCTTGACTATCCAATACATATTTCATAAAGCACAGTTTTAACAATCACAGTACTTCTGATATTTTTCTAGTGATCTGGAAGAATGAATTTGAAGATTGTTTTTAATTGGCTAAAATAACCCTGCATTGTTTGACCTAGGTATATGGGCCATGGTTTAAAGCTGGAGACTTCAGAGGTAAGAAAAAAACAGTGAATTAAACTCTGTGGAGTTAAATTAGTAAATAATTTAGAGTGCTTAAAACAACAATGTTTACACATTTTTAATTTAAAGCTTGCTAAATCCTTTCAAAATTCATTTGTATTTGCAATTACTTAAACTGTGAGTTGTGCACCGGGGGGAGTGAAACTATAGATTTTAAGTACGTAGCTGGAGGTAATATATAAATTCAATTGATCAGTCTAGCAGAGAATTGATGCCACAATTTGTACCCAATAGCACTTTCTTTTTCTTACCCGACTGGCTTTAGAACATTATCAGAAAGTCAATATGATACGCCAATATAGTGATATACTTGCTGTCATAAGTCCCTTGTACAGATTAAACCTTAGGTGCTCACATTGTGGATTATAATGGACAGACAGCCTGACTCCATCCCACTATGAGTTGCTCTGAGAGCACTTGACTCGACTTAGCTCCAAGGTTTCAAATGGTTATCAATGGCCTTAACAGCCAGCCAAACCAGTAACACAGGCTGTCTGTCTCTACAAGACAAAACAGTGGGCAGAGGATAACATATATCCAACACTGCAGTCTGGCTGCAGCTCTCTCTCTATCAGCTGCCTGTCTCTAACTGGCTTTCAACTCCTTGTGATCAAGTTTCCTTTATAATGTCCCTTAGTCTCATGTTTTGGTTCTCTTTCTCTCTTAATTTATTAATGCTATCACCCCTCAGCATTATCTTTTGAACTCGTTCCATTCCATAAAAGTCCTCTTTAGGAACTCACAAGGAGCATCTTGGAAGCATGCCTTTTGGGAAAGTGATGTTTCTGCATGTAAATAAAATGGAAGGTATCGCTTCTGAATGTACTGGGATCAGGCCCTATATTTGTTATTTTTAAAGAAAATACAGAACATTTATTCAAACACAAACTCATAATCTCTGCTGTTACAGAGAAAATTAAAAGGCCATTCACAGCTGTGCCTATTACATTTTTTCCCCTGTGAAATCAGGCTGTATACAATATGTACAGCACCATCTACATTTTGCTGTGTAGGTTAATTTTCTGCTGAGGCAATGACCCTTTCCTCTCCACCCACGTAACATGTGAGGCTTAGAATGAGAGGAATCGGAGAAATATTGAAAAGGTCTATTGGCTCAACAGTTGTCTAGCTCTCTCTCAGCCAGTGCAGGATTGTTTCTGGCTGTACATTCACAAGTGCTTTGTTCAGTGTAGTTTTAAGTGACTCAGTTGATGGGAGCTTCCACCACTGTCCTTTCTGAAAACTGTAGTAGACTTCACTGTTGTTAATTAATTCTTGGTCTTCAGCCTAATTTATATGGAACTCTGTTTTATTACTTATATATCCTGGAACCACCCTAAACTTTTAATCTCCCCAGTAGTGTTTATTCCCTTTGAATCCTCATAAACAAAGTTCATACCCCTTTTCAGTTGCTGCTTAGCCAAACCATACATATTTAGTTCTTTAAAGGATCAATTCTGCTAGAACTCACATTAATTTCAATGGGAATTCTTGGAATGGAATGCATGCAGGATCAGCCTGTTAATTTTCCTTTATTAGTCAATACTTCCATCAGCTTAATCATTTCTTGCACTTCTCTGCAATCCATACAATTTGTTAATGTAAGAGTGACCGCTAGCTACTGACCACTGACATGTGACGGGAGAATTAACCTTTGTATCCCTGTCCTTGGTTGGATGACTGGGGACAGGAAATAAAGTTCAGTCACTCACTGGCACTCCTGTGTGTCACACCTTAATAACAATCAATCAATGCTTGATGGCAGGTGGAATTCTATGTTCAGCCATAACAGTTCTGTCTAAGAAGGGATTGCAGGATTGCGCCTCCTTGCTTTGCGACAAGATAATTCTGCAGCCCCCAAGTGTATTTATGTGGAGTTTATTTTTCTTCCATTATGAGAAAAATGTATTTCACATCTCTACTAATTTAGGCCTTGATCATGTCCAACAAGGGTGGACTCTACTAACCATCGGTGTTCAGTTGAAGCCTGTAGAGCTCTATGTAAGTACCAGGGTAACCCCACCTAAGTAAGGCTCTAATCCTATGAACACACCTATGCTTAACTTTTAGTACATGTGTAGTCCGACAGACATCTATAGTTAAAGTTCAGCATGTGCATAAGCATTTGCAGGGTGGGGGTAAAGAGTTCAGGACTGGGGATTGAGAGTGAAATTCATCTGCAGTGCAAGTCCCAATGCCGCAAGTAAGCCTGTGCCAAAGATTTAAGTAGAGTGTGGGTCTTCCACACTGGAGGTGAACTTCACCCTTAAGAAATTTAGCACAATGATATGCTGTCAGGCTTGTTTTTTCATTGGTGGTCTCTTCCACCTTTTAAAAAGCAGATTGGAGACAAAATCCTCTAAATGTAGATCTGATTCTACTCATGAAAATAAACCCTTTTTTGTTATGCTAAGATCAGTGAAGAATCTGCCTCCTTAGCCATTTGGATTTTCTATTTTTTGCACATTGATTGCTTATCAGGAAATTAATAAATGTGAAGGTAAAAGGACCTGCACACATCAGGGCAAAAAAGCAATAGCCGTTAAATTTGCAACATACAGTATATGCCCTTTCAGCAATAAGGACACTGCTTGAAATTGTCAGTGTGACAGATTTACTCTTAATAGCTTAAGCAAATTTCACAGTTTACCAGGGTAATTTTCAAGTAAGAAACATTAATGTGTTTGGAATAAAAATTAAAGATTATAAACTTCATTATGTTTTGTGTGTCTATTTGAACTATTTGGAATATTCTGGCTGGGATAGAAGCTATTGTTTCCGGGAAGGAAGCCACTTAACTGGAAATGTTCCTAGAATTTTACTATATGTACAATGTTTGTTGCTTTACCCCATTTATCTGAGGGATTTAAAGGACTCATTATATTAGGTGCAATGCATGGTATATACGGCTAGCCAGGGGCCCATGATTGAATTCAATTTATCTGGGAAAAGGTTCAGTCAACATGTTCAGGAGTAAAGTTTGCATTGAAATATGTGTTTACTATTTATGTTAGTGACAGTGTGTCGACTAGTCTGTTTTCTTTTCTTCCTCCCCAAACTTCCCATCTTGCTACCACCAGTTCATCTCCAATGGTGATCACACTTTGGAGACAGGGATCCAGGCAGCATCATGTTGTCTAAGCTTGCTCAGAGAAAGTCTGCTCAACAATATGTTTAAAACATTAGTGTGTACCATGGCTTGTGCTCACTGTCATTACCGTTGTTAAAACAAATAGTGAGATATTTTAGAGAAATAAGGCTGGCATAAACAAAGCTTTATGCTTCTGTACTGCAAGGTGTTCTATACAGAAAAGCAATTAGATCTGTGCTTCACTTCAAGTATTTCAGTAGTTCTTTTCAGTCTTTTCCACCTTTAATTTTATGGCTATGGTTTCTAGTTTCTAATGGTGTCTGGTAACCCATATTACTGTCACAGGTTGGAGTTAAGGCTGTGTCTGAATCAGACTTGAAGGAGTTGAGTGTGCGCATTGTGGGTGGGGTTGTACGTTGAAAGTGGGAGAGCATTCATTATAGGGGGCGTGACTGTGAGTGTGTTTGGGTGGTGAGATGTGAAGAGAGGTTGATCTGGATGTTCATATTTCTTAGATTTTTCCGGAACAAATTCTTTGCTGCTGTAATTTGGTGTAGCCCCCTCCATTCTATGGATCTAGATCAGTTTGCACCTGCTGAAATTCTGACAAGCACTATTTGTGTTTGAAACAAAAAATTGCCAACCTTATCCATAAATTAATTATTTGTGTGTGACTGTGTGTGGGGGTGAGATATATCTGTATGTACACAAACACACTCACAGACATACAGGGAAAACAGTAAAGAGATCAATTTGCCTCATTTCAGATGAATTAATTTCACATTGATTCAAAATATTTACAGGTTTGGATAAGGTGATCATGCTAAGGCTATGAAGAACAGTGAGTATTAAGGCACTCTGTAAGTAATAACATGTGCTGCAATTTCTCATAGAAAAATAACTGCCTGCAGCATCCACCCAACATTTAAATGGGTAATCACAAAAGAGATGCTTCGATTTTAAAGCTTGTTTGGGGAAAGGCTTAATCTCAGTTAAGATTTCTAAATCAGGGGGGCTGAGAATGAAAAGGCTGACTTTTTTTTCTTGAGCGTTAAGACTGATGCGAGAACTTCTCAGAAACAAGCTATTTTCACCATCTTTTTGATATATTACTATTTAACTACAAGACTGAAATCTCAGACTAATCTCATGCCTGGGAGAGTCTCCGATGAAGTAGTTATATTTCACCTGTGTAGGCCATTTTGGTTTTCTATATTTTACCGTGCCACCCTTTTTTCATAAGTCTCTAGGGCCATGTCTACTCTACAAACTTTGGACAACATCGGTATATCACTTGTCCGTGTGCATACTTGGCTGCTTGTGTCGGCACTGTGCCAGGGATGCTTAGGTCCATGCAAAGTGCACTACAGGTAGTTCTCCCAGTGTGCCACACAAACTGCTGTCTGGCATAGTGCCTTCTGGGAAGTTTTTGCAATCTATTGTGGAGTAGAAATGAGTCACCCGGGGATCTCTGGGAGTTAGGGATCAAGTTCCACAGCGTGCAACTTCCTTCATCCCATAATGCCATCCATATCCCACAATTTTCGCACCTTTGGAAAAAAAAATTCCACAAACCCACCCAGTACTTTTCACTGTCCAGCATTTCTGAGAGAAGCATGGAGCCTGCACATCTCTGCACTGTTGTCATGAACATTGCAACCGTGCATGAGCTTCCTGCATTTGCAGACCTGCAGGAAGAACCACAACAGCGGGGAGTTGTTGAGGACAACTACTGTTGAGGACAGATTGCTGAGAGACTAGTAAAAAACAATTCAAGGCTGTTGGTGGCATTCACAGAGCAGCTGAAGACCGTGGAGTGCTGCTTCTGGGCCTGAGAAACAAGCACTCATTGATGAGATCACATTGTAATGCTGACTTGGGACTATAACACAGCAGCATCAGAACTTTTGGCTGTGAAAAGCCACATTCCTGGATACATGTGCCAAGTTCAGCCCACCTGCCAGCACAGGGTCGACAGAACGAGAGCTGCACTAACAGTGGAGAAGCGAGTGGTGATTGTACTGTGCATTGCTACAGGTCAGTCGGAAATCATTCTGGAGTTGGAAAATCCATAGTGAGGGCCATTGATGCATCTGTTCTCAGAGCTGTAAATCATCTGCTGTTACACAGGACTGTGACTCTTGGCAATGGGCAGGATATAGTGGATGGATTTGCAACAGTGGGGTTCCTGAACAGCGGTAGGGTGATAGATGGCATGCATATCCCTATTTTGGCACCAGACCACCTTGCCACAGAGTACATCAACAGAAAGGGCTCCTTTTCTATGTCATGCAAGTGTTGGTGGATCACTGGGAATGCTTCACTGATATCGGTATGGGACGGTCAAGGTAGGTGCATGATGCTTGCATCTTTTATTTTTCTAAAAGATAGAGAAGATGGAGTATCCATGGGACCACACCCATAAAGTTGCTCCTGGACTGGTCAGGCAAAAGGACACATTAACAGCTTTTATTACCTCTTTAACCATGAATGAAGCCCAAAAGGGAAGCCCCAATTGAAACGGATTTCATAAGCCACTGTTTGGCCCCTACATAGTTGATTTCCTAATGCATAGCACACCTGGTTCAGTTTTTGGAACAAATGCACTCATTGCAACTGAAGGAGGGGAGGGGGTCTTTGTCTGGCAAGGGGCTGGGGCTCCTGTAAGGGTTCCTACTGCATTTTGGTTAAGATGGAGAGAAAATCTGTATACCTCGGGGAAGGAGAGGGGAGGTATTTGTATTCCCCACATTCTGGAAGGAACTCTCCTTCTCTCTCATCTGTCACTAATGGAGCAACCCCTCCCCCGTTGGGATCAGAGTGGGACTGAGTGTTTTATCATCGGCTATGGACATTGCAGGACTTGTCTTTTTTCTTCTGGGGCTAGGAAGGAATTTTTCCTTGACTCCCACAGCTGAGGTGGGGGTGGGAATCTTTACCTTCCCTACAGCAGGTGAGGGACCTGGTGGGGTAGGTGAGGGGGTTAGGTCAAGATGTTGCAAATTAGTAGGTAGCAAGTGTGGCAGGTGTCCAGTGCAGGTACTCATTACAGAGGCATTATGGTTGCCTGACAAACAGGAGTTGGAAGTGGATTAAGAAGAAGACATCCCCTAAGAAAGCTGGGAAAAGGGTGGTTTGAGTTCCTAACGGTGGGTTTTAGGGACGGTATTGGAACTGCATCTATCATCTAAGAGTGGGGTGTGGGGTTTTGTGGTTGTGCTTGCAGGCTAGGGGGCTCTGTAGCAAAGCAAGAGCCTATTTAAAGCAAGATTGGGGTGAATTTTGCCACTTTGCCTTAGGAAGCAGTTTGATTTCTCTCTGTTTTGGGGGTTTTGTGCATTGTTGTTCTGAATTCTAAGAAATAAAGCAATGTTATGTTGCAACCTTCCAACAAGACTTTTTATGGTTGTTCTCTAATTCTTCTGTATGTGTACTCTGAACAAAAATGAGCATCTGGTACAGCAGAGAAAGCTCTGCCTTTTTTCCAGCTCCCACAAACCCTCCTACATGGGAAGGGGTGTGGGGCTCCAGCAACGGGCTGGGACTATGTTGGGAAAGGAGATGGCTGATGGCCGCCTTCCCAGGGAAGAGTTAAGGAACCACGCTGGGCAATTTATTGCCAGGAATTCCCAGATATGTTAGGTGAATAAAGTTGTACTAGAATTAAACAACATCTACTGCATCTTCTGGCATGGCTGGGACAATGGCTGGGAAAGGCTCAATCTGAGTGCAGGAAACTTAGAAAAACTAGTTGCTGTTTGCAAAAAGAAAAGGAGTACTTGTGGCACCTTAGAGACTAACCAATTTATTTGAGCATGAGCTTTCGTGAGCTACAGCTCACTTCATCGGATGCATACCGTGGAAACTGCAGCAGACTTTATATATACACAGAGAATATGAAACAATACCTCGGACAAACTGGTTTGGAGACAAGAAGTTTTCCCCCAAACTGACTCTGTTGTAATGGTTTGAAAAGGTTGGGTAAACATTGTGCACTTGTGTGCAGTTATTTTTCATTTGTATATATTTGCCCACTTCTAGGTTCCAGCTAGTAACCAGATGAGCTGAAATAATTTACTGCTGGGAAAGCAACTTAAATAATATTTTCAGTCCCACCAGAAGTAGGAAGGACCAAAAATCTTGCAGTAGACCCTGGTCTTTATTGGAGGACTAGATCAGGTTTGCAAACCCAAGGTGTCCAACTAAGTTTTTATATATAGTATACAGTCATGTAACAGGATATTTTGAATGGAGTGGTGCAGATCTCATAACTCTGGTTCATATGAGTAGTTCTTTTTCAGGGAAGTTATCCCACCTGGGCAACAATTACACAGATGAGAAGGGATTGCAGGAATAGCCTCTATAGTCCCAATCACGTAGTGTGCTGAGAATGTCCTGGAATATAAAAGGAAATGCAGAACCTAGATTTAAGTTAGGGAAAAATAAGTAATTTGGGAAGCTACAGGCCTGTAAGTTTGATCTCAACAGAATGCAAGGTCTTAGAAAAAAAATTACAGAGAGCGTATTTAGGGATATAGAAGTAAACAGTAATTGGGGAAAAAATACAACATGGTTTTGCAAAAAGTAGATCATGCCAGACCAACCTGATCTCTTTCTTTGAGAAGTTAACTGATTTTCTAGACAAAGGAAATGCAAACATTTGATACAGTTCCACATGGGAAATTATTAGTTAAATTGGAGAGATGGAGATTAATACAAGAATTGAAAGGTGGGTAAAGAATTGGGTAAAGGGGAGACTAGAACAGGTCAGGCTGGAGGGAGGTTACTAACGGAATTCCTCAAGGATCAGTCTTGGGATCAATCTTATTAAACATTTTTGTTAATGACCTGGGTTCCCAAAGTGGGAGTGTGCTAACAAAGTTCGTGGATGACACAAAATTGTGAGGTATGGCCACAACAGAGGAGGACTAGAATATCAGACAAGAAGATCTGGATGACCTTGAAAACTGGAGTAATACAAATAGGTTGAAATTTAATAGTGCAAGGCACTTAAGGTATGTCTACCCTGCAATTAGACACCCGTGGCTGGCCCATGTCAGTTGATTCAGGCTCATGGGGCTCAAGTTGTGGGGCTGTTTATTTGTGGTGTAGACATTCCGGCTTTGGCTGCAGCCTGAGCTCTGGGACCCTCCCACCTTGCAGCATTCCAGAGCCTGGGCTCCAGTCTGAGCCCAGACATCTACATTGCAATTAACAGCCCCATAACTTTAGCTCCGTGAGCCCAAGTCAGCTGGCATGGGCCAGCCACGGGTACCTAATTGCAGGGTAGACATACCTGAGGGACTAACAACAAGAATTTTTGCTATAAACTGGGGATGTGTCAATTGGAAGTGACACAGGAGGAGAAAGACCTGGGTGTACTAGTTAATCATAGCTTGATTATGAGTATCCAGTCTGATGCAGCTTTGAAATAGGGAAGTGTTAGTACCATTACACAAGGCACTGGTGAGACCTCCTGTGGAATTCTGTGTGCAGTTCTGGTCTCCCATGTTTAAGAAGGATGAATTCAGACTGGAACAGGTGCAGAGAAGGGCTGCCAGGATGATCAGAGGAATGGAGAACCTACCTGACAAGAGGAACCTTAAGGAGCTCAGCTTGTTTATCCTAACAAACCAAAGGCTGAGAGAAGATATGATTGCTTTCTATAAAGATATCAGTGGGATAAACACCAGAGACTGGAGGTGGGGGTGGGGGTGAGATTTTTTAAGTTAAGGGCCAATATTGTCACAAGAACTAATGGATATAAACTGGCCATCAATATGTTTCAGCTTGAAATTAGGCTAAGGTTTCTAACCATCAGGGAAGTGACACTCTAGAACAGCCTTTAAGGGGAGTTATGGGGACAAAAATCCTAACTGGATTCAAGACTGAGCTTGATAAATTTATGGAGGGGATGGTGTGATGAGATTGCCTACGATGGCAGATAGCCTATCCACAACTGCTCTTAGCAAATTATCTCCAATGGCCAGAGATGGAACACTAGATGAGGAGGGCTTTGAGTCACTACAATGAATTCTTTCCCAGGTGTCTGGCTGGTGGGTCTTGCCAACATGCTCAGGGTATAAATTGGTTGCCATATTTGGGGTTGGGAAGAAATTCCCTCCCTCTTCCCCAGGTCAGATTGGCAGAGCTCCTGTGGTTTTTTTTGCCTTCCTCTGCAGTGTGGAGCACGCGTCACTTGTTGGTTTGAAATAGAGTAAATGGTGAATTCTCTGTAACTTGAAGTCTTTAAATCATGATTTGAGGACTTCAGTAACTCAGCTAGAAGTTATAGGTCTATTACAGGAATGGGTGTGTGAGGTTCTGTGACCTGCACTGTGCAGGAGGTCAGACTAGATGATCACGATGGTCTCTTCTGGCCTCAAAAGTCTATGGATCTATGCAATTGCTCAGCGGTAGTTGAGGGCATTCAGCACAGAATCAGGCGCTTTATCGATACACTTACCTACCTGAAGTAGGTATCGTATATATGCAAAGGGCTAAGCTGAAGTTGGTGAGAGCAGCATCTGTCTCAAAATAGCCGGCGTACACTTACAGGAATTTGACATTGCTTAGTTCTAGTAAATTATATTTAGATTGTTAATAGGGATAAAAAATCTCTGATTTTTTTTCTTCACTTTAATGACGCCAGGATCATTATCCAAAGGGAACACATCAGGTCAAGTGTTAACAATATGTGCTTTAAGAAAAAAACAAGAACCAACCATCTGTTCCAAAAAAGCTCTTACAGCAGCATCAGAGAGACTCATTAAGGATTTTTTTTACAAAATGCACAGTACAATTCCTTTGTTCAGTTTAATTTGTTTAAAAAAAATCAACAGATTTGTATCAATGAAATGACCCAGAATAATTTAAATGATTTCTATATGATATATATTTAAAATGGAATAATTTTAAATGGAAAATGCAAAATGCACAAGTCGTCTTCTACTATTGCTGATTTTGTCTGAATAACCCAATACATTAAATATTATTTAAGTCAAACACTAGTTTCCTTATATGATCTCTTACAAATGTGGTTTTATTAGTATTAATCAGTCCCTACAATATAAGGATCATGAAATTCCTACAAATGAGACTGGGTTTTTCATTTGTTATTAGTAAAGTGTTGCAGGGTGAGCAAACTACCACAACAGTCATCTTCAAAATCACTAAATGCTGGAAGGACAGAGCTTTATTTCCTGTTGGAAAATATCTCCATGATTTCTATTAGCCATAACAAAACTTGTGAACCTACCATTAACTCCTTTACCCGATTGCTTGCTAGTTGATCAGTTGTTTAATTATTTTATGTTGACAACAGAATTAAATGATTCTGGGCTGGGCTCCTGGGACCAGGAGATCCAAGTACCCCAATTCCTGGGGTAGCACTGTAGCATCAGCCTGCTGGTTCGGGCCCTGGCAGGGAAAGGAAGCAGCTGGTCATTCTCTGCAGTGACCTCAATGGTGCAAAGTCGTCTTTGAGGTGGATGAAAAGGTGAGGTAAAAAGTGATATGAAAGGAGGCTAGCCTGGTGGACCAATGGGACAAATGACTTATATATGAAATATCTTTTCAGATGATGTAGTAAATACAGTCAATGCATTTCAGGTTATGGAGTAAATAAAGAGCAGGTAATCATATCCGAGTATCCGAGTGCATGTTTGCTGAGTAAGTATCCGAGTGTGTGTTTGCTGGGAGGGCAGTGTGAGAGCCTGAGCGAGTGTCTGATTGGCTGGTAGCCTGCAGGGGGCGGGCACCGGGGCTGTCTGTTTGTTTGTTTCAGGGGAGCATGGCTGTTTAAAAATAGCCAGAGCTTCGCGAACCAGCTGAGCGGCGGCGAACCAGCTGAGCAGCGGGGGACAGCAGAGCAGCACACAGCAGGAGTTTGCCTGGGAGTTCGCCTGGAGTGAGCCCAGTGAGGCTTACATCTTGCCAACTTCTCTGAGGAAGCTCATAGTAAGAAGGTGATATGGAAGGGGGGGGCTCAGCTGTTGTGACCTGCACTGGATGTGCCATGTTTGTCTTTCTTCCACAGGACAGAAGCGACTTTGTGTGTACAAAGTGCAAGCTGGTCTCCATACTGGAAGAGAAGATTGAAGGTCTGGAGCAACAGATAACGACCCTGCATTGCATACGAGAAACGGAGGATTTTCTGGGCAAAACTCAGGATATGCTTCTACGGGCACAAAGCTCTAAAGATTTAGAGCAGGTTGCACAGCGGAGCCAAGAGACCAGAGAAGAAGCTTGGCAACATGTGACCTCCAGAAGAAGAAGGGGGAATGTCCAGGTTCCAGCAACGCGGACACAGGTAACTAGCCGCTTTCATGTTCTCTCGACAGGTACCATTGCGGAGAGTGGACCAGATGATATGTCTGGGGGGAGAAAGCAGAAGGAGACTCCGCTGGTTGGAAGGCATGAGATGCGCTGTCCTGAGATGGGGGGTTCCACGACCACCACTCCCAAGAGAAGGAGGCGGGTGGCGGTGATCGGGGACTCTCTACTCCGGGGGACTGAGTCATCTATCTGCCACCCTGACCGGGAAAACAGAGAAGTCTGCAGCTTGCCGGGGGCTAAGATTCGCGATGTGACGGAGAGACTGCCGAGACTCATCAAGCCTTCCTGCTTGCAAGCTATCCCTTCCTGCTTCTCCACGTGGGCACCAATGATACCGCCAAGAATGACCTTGAGCGGATCACTGCGGACTACGTGGCTCTGGGAAGAAGGATAAAGGAGTTTGAGGCGCAAGTGGTGTTCTCGTCCATCCTCCCCGTGGAAGGAAAAGGCCTGGGTAGGGACCGTCGAATCGTGGAAGTCAACGAATGGCTACACAGGTGGTGTCGGAGAGAAGACTTTGGATTCTTTGACCATGGGATGGTGATCCATGAAGGAGGAGTGCTGGGCAGAGATGGGCTCCACCTTACGAAGAGAGGGAAGAGCATCTTTGCGAGCAGGCTGGCTAACCTAGTGAGGAGGGCTTTAAACTAGGTTCACTGGGGGAAGGAGACCAAAGCCCTGAGGTAAGTGGGAAAGCGGGATACCGGGAGGAAGCAAAGGCAGGAATGTCTGTGAGGGGAGGGCTCCTGCCTCATACTGAGAATGAGGGGCGATCAGCAGGTTATCTCAAGTGCTTATATACAAATGCACAAAGCCTTGGAAACAAGCAGGGAGAACTGGAGGTCCTGGTGACGTCAAGGAATTATGATGTGATTGGAATAACAAAGACTTGGTGGGATAACTCACATGACTGGAGTACTGTCATGGATGGTTATAAACTGTTCAGGAAGGGCAGAAAAGGTGGGGGAGTAGCACTGTATGTAAGGGAGCAGTATGACTGCTCAGAGCTCCGGTACGAAACTGCAGAAAAACCTGAGTGTCTCTGGATTAAGTTTAGAAGTGTGAGCAACAGGAGTGATGTAATGGTGGGAATCTGCTATAGACCACCAGACCAGGGGGATGAGGTGGATGAGGCTTCCTTCCGGCAGCTCGCGGAAGCTACTAGATCGCACGCCCTGGTTCTCATGGGTGACTTTAATTTTCCTGATATCTGCTGGGAGAGCAATACAGCGGTGCATAGACAATCCAGGAAGTTTTTGAAAAGCATAGGGGACAATTTTCTGGTGCAAGTGCTAGAGGAGCCAACTAGGGGGGGAACTTTTCTTGACCTGCTGCTCACAAACCAGGAAGAATTAGTAGGGGAAGCAAAACTGGATGGGAATCTGGGAGGCAGTGACCATGAGTTGGTTGAGTTCAGGATCCTGACACAGGGAAGAAAGGTAAGCAGCAGGATACGGACCCTGGACTTCAGGAAAGCAGACTTCGACTCCCTCAGGGAACGGACGGGTAGGATCCCCTGGGGGACTAACATGAAGGGGAAAGGAGTCCAGGAGAGCTGGCTGTATTTCAAGGAATCCCTGTTGAGGTTACAGGGACAAACCATCCCGATGTGTCGAAAGAATAGTAAATATGGCAGGCGATCAGCTTGGCTTAACGGTGAAATCCTAGCGGATCTTAAGCATAAAAAAGAAGCTTACAAGAAGTGGAAGGTTGGACATATGACCAGGGAGGAGTATAAAAATATTGCTCGGGCATGTAGGAATGAAATTAGGAGGGCCAAATCGCACCTGGAGCTGCAGCTAGCGAGAGATGTTAAGAGTAACAAGAAGGGTTTCTTCAGGTATGTTGGCAACAAGAAGAAAGCCAAGGAAAGTGTGGGCCCCTTAATGAATGAGGGAGGCAACCTAGTGACAGAGGATGTGGAAAAAGCTAATGTATTCAATGCTTTTTTTGCCTCTGTCTTCACGAACAAGGTCAGCTCCCAGACTGCTGCTCTGGGCATCACAACATGGGGAATAGATGGCCAGCCCTCTGTGGAGAAAGAGGTGGTTAGGGACTATTTAGAAAAGCTGGACGTGCACAAGTCCATGGGGCCGGACCAGTTGCATCCGAGAGTGCTAAAGGAACTGGCGGCTGTGATTGCAGAGCCATTGGCCATTATCTTTGAAAACTCGTGGCGAATGGGGGAAGTCCCGGATGACTGGAAAAAGGCTAATGTAGTGCCCATCTTTAAAAAAGGGAAGAAGGAGGATCCTGGGAACTACAGGCCAGTCAGCCTCACCTCAGTCCCCGGAAAAATCATGGAGCAGGTCCTCAAAGAATCAATCCTGAAGCACTTACATGAGAGGAAAGTGATCAGGAACAGTCAGCATGGATTCACCAAGGGAAGGTCATGCCTGACTAATCTAATCGCCTTCTATGATGAGATTACTGGTTCTGTGGATGAAGGGAAAGCAGTGGATGTATTGTATCTTGACTTTAGCAAAGCTTTTGACACTGTCTCCCACAGTATTCTTGTCAGCAAGTTAAAGAAGTACGGGCTGGATGAATGCACTATAAGGTGGGTAGAAAGTTGGCTAGATTGTCGGGCTCAACAGGTAGTGATCAATGGCTCCATGTCTAGTTGGCAGCCGATGTCAAGTGGAGTGCCCCAGGGGTCGGTCCTGGGGCCGGTTTTGTTCAATATCTTCATAAATGATCTGGAGGATGGTGTGGATTGCACTCTCAGCAAATTTGCGGATGATACTAAACTGGGAGGAGTGGTAGATATGCTGGAGGGCAGGGATAGGATACAGAGGGACCTAGACAAATTGGAGGATTGGGCCAAAAGAAATCTGATGAGGTTCAATAAGGATAAGTGCAGGGTCCTGCACTTAGGACGGAAGAACCCAATGCACAGCTACAGACTAGGGACCGAATGGCTAGGCAGCAGTTCTGCGGAAAAGGACCTAGGGGTGACAGTAGACGAGAAGCTGGATATGAGTCAGCAGTGTGTCCTTGTTGCCAAGAAGGCCAATGGCATTTTGGGATGTATAAGTAGGGGCATTGCCAGCAGATCGAGGGATGTGATCGTCTCCCTCTATTCGACATTGGTGAGGCCTCATCTGGAGTACTGTGTCCAGTTTTGGGCCCCACACTATAAGAAGGATGTGGATAAATTGGAAAGAGTCCAGCGAAGGGCAACAAAAATGATTAGGGGTCTGGAACACATGACTTATGAGGAGAGGCTGAGGGAACTGGGATTGTTTAGCCTGCGGAAGAGAAGAATGAGGGGGGATTTGATAGCTGCTTTCAACTACCTGAGAGGTGGTTCCAGAGAGGATGGTTCTAAACTATTCTCAGTGGTGGAAGAGGACAGGACAAGGAGTAATGGTCTCAAGTTGCAGTGGGGGAGGTTTAGGTTGGATATTAGGAAAAACTTTTTCACTAGTAGGGTGGTGAAACATTGGAATGCATTGCCTAGCGAGGTGGTGGAATCTCCTTCCTTAGAAGTTTTTAAGGTCAGGCTTGACAAAGCCCTGGCTGGGATGATTTAATTGGGGATGGGTCCTGCTTTTGAGGAGGGGGTTGGACTAGATGACCTCCTGAGGTCCCTTCCAACCCTGATATTCTATGATTCTATGATTCTATATGGGACCAAATCCTGGAAAAACATGCACCGCCTATTTATATACGCTGTATGCTCAGGAAAGGCCCACAAATTCACTGGACCGAGGAGTATAACTTGGCATCTGTTATGCAGCCAGGTCATGAGTGGTTACTGCAACAGAATGTTGTTGCTGTGGTGGCCTACAGCTCCACATCATGCAGCATTTGATTTCATGGATTCTTGCTGCGTGCGGGTCAACTGGCCACACTCCATCCTTCCCGCAGTACATGTGTCCGCTGCTTGTTGGTCAGCTATGGAGAACTGCTATAGAGCTCCATGTCTGCAGTGCTCTGTGGTGTATGGTTTCCTTTTCAATAGCCTTTCTGTTGCCTGGCTCCTTTTTTGCAGAAGACATGGTGTTTCTGCTGTAGCTGCATTTTGAGACTGTATATTAATTACTTCTTCTAGGATGCGGCCTTTCAACATATTATTACAAAAAATATCACCGTTGATTAAAGGTTCAATCTTTAATCACTGTATGTGTTAAATTCTGATGTAGAGGTGGGTCCCTATCAATCCCCACTGCTTCAAACATCCACAGACTTGAGGGAAATTAGCATCTGCATTTGGAGTTAAGGCTCATTGATAATTTGAGGTACTTGTGAAGTCAAACTTCGACTCTCTGGTCTGTGTGGTCTGATCCTGAGGGGTGCTGACCTTTTGTAGTTTAGATGAAGCTGAGGTCCCTTGCATGCTCCTTGTGGGAGGGACTGTGTTGCCTTCTGCACACTGCACTGAGGACATTGTGTGCAATTTCTCCATATTAACTGGAATTTTAATCTAACAGGCTTGCTTTAAGCAAAGAAATAAAATGAACTGTCTGCAGATTGTGTCCTTGGCTTCTGAGAAATCTTCTGTTCCACAGCCACCTTCAATTCAAATTGTAAGTGTAAAAAAAATAATAATAAAGAAGGTTGATCTCCTTCCACTACCAAATACTGTATCTAACAATTAGATTTATTTAATGAATAAACAAACGTGTAGAAGGGACACAGATGTTTTGCTTAAGATTTTTAAAATAGTTTCTGCAAAACACAGTAAAATCAGTGTAACTGGCACAGGGACCCCAGTGGAAATAGAAATGTAAAAATCAGGGGCTCTGAAGAACATCTATACACCCTTTGTGTTAGATAAACAGCATGTGCCAGATCCTGAGCTGGTGTAAATTGGTATGGCTCTGTTGACTTTCAATGGAGATATGCCAGTTTACCCAAGTGGATGTTTTGGCCCTCCATTTGTGATAGTTGTGCTGGAAGGATTTTAATGTTCTTTGCCATTGTAAGACCTTAGCAAGCACAATAGAAAGGAAGAACAAAAGTGAATAAAGATCCTCACACTGGGAAATTGTTTTTGCTAACAAACATCAACTCAAACCCATTTAAAGTGTGCAGACAATAAGCACCCTTCCTGAGACTGGCTTAATGGCTAAAGCCCAGGCAGAGGATTCACAAGATGTTGGTTCTCTTCCTAGCTCTGCCACTGAGTAGCTGCATGACCTTGGCCAAGTCAGTTAATCAAACTATTGCTGTTGTCTCATCTGTAAGATGGGAATGATACTGTTGTTGTATAACAATTGTTATATAACATGTATAAAATGTCTTGGGAGACTCAGACAGAAAGTGCTTGAGAAGTGAAGTCTACAATTATTTATTATTAATTAGTCTCTGTGTGCCATTTATGGTTTTAGAGTCACTTGTATGCATTGCACATAATCTGTCTTCTGGCTATTGTGATCAATGATACCCATAAGAAGTTAATTTATAAATGTCAGCTCTCAGAAGTTGCTATGCAAATGTATTCTGTCCTCAGGGAGTGATCAGCCAATCAGAATTTGTTCTGATGGTACAATATTCGAAACGCCACATCCTTGATAGAGCTTTGGTAGATGGGATTATATAAAAATGGTTGTAGCTGATTTTGTGAGAACTCTCCAAAGCTAAGATTAAAAAAGCCACTTAAGAGCCTAAATATGAACATGGGTGTCCTGATTTTCAAAAGTTCTGAGCATCTAGCAGCTCCCTTTGACTTCAGTGTGAGCTGCTGGGTACTCAGCACTTTTGAAAATCAGGTCACTTCAATGTGTGCTTAAATATGGATTTAAGCACCTAACTTTAGGCTTTTTTTTTTTCTTCAATCTTGGCTCAACTTTCCAGCCTTTTCAGGTAATTGAATTAAATTAACTGAATAAAAATATTTCAGTTTTTAGTTTGTTTCCCAATTCTTGATGACTAATACTCTAGATGTAGTGGTTATGAGCCAAAATTGACCACATCTGGAATTTATCAAGGTGCTGCTGCTGAAGTGGATTTCACTGTATTTTATGAGCAACCAGATTTCTAAGGGTAACTTCAGTAAAAGGAAATCCATATGCCTCAGGCGTCTGACGTCACTGACAACTTTCTTTTTATGTGGTTAAGTTTGTAGTTAATTCCCCTGTTCCTCAGCACTGATCAAGAAGTGTTCAGCATGACTGGTGCAAGGGGAAATTGCAAAGCCCTTTCTGCTCCCTCAATTCTGGAATCAAGCTGCTCTGGCTACTCTAACTTACTAAAGCTCAGGACTGTTCTTATTTGTCCAAGCTGCCAGCAGTCTTAATGAACCAGGATGGCACCTTAGGACAAAAGTACACAATAAGCATTTCCCCATACTTTCCCTGTACCTCTGTAGGAGCCATTACAGCAGCTGAACATCACCTGAGAGCATCCACCTACATTGCAGTGATTCTCCTGTGGTCACTAAGCCGAATTCAGGACTTCTGTGGATTGATGAAGCATTGCAAAGTTGCCCCCACACTAGGGGGACTCTGGGCAGATTGTCTTCGGTATTTACATGTCTGTTTATATTTAGGGAAAAAACAGCACCAGAAAAGATGAAATCCAAGTTGTAACATTCTGCACATGACAAGCTTGAGGGTAAAAAGCCTGAATGTGCCTAAGTCCCTTTGTTAAAAAGGACATAGGTGCTTAGGAGCCTGTCAATGACTGTCAATAGGACTTAGTCACCGAAGTCACTTAGGCTCACATGAAAATTGTATCCTGGGAGTTTTGTGATTTCTTTGGGATCCTGAGATAGGAACTGTTCACTTTTCTCTATTGCTGTACAGTATTCCATATGTGATATGGTTCCATATCTTTTTAAAACATAAACTTTCTTGTGTCCCTAATTTTGTGTCTCCTAGGGTCTTTTTGTCTGTTTTTAGTTTTCTTGGCCTTATCCCATTGTTCTGTTCCCTCAGTCCCAAATGCTGATGGCTTCTCATTTAAAGCTGACCTTTGCAGGTGTCTGTGGCTTTCGAGAGTGCTTTACCCTTTGTTGAAGTGGACTTTAACTTCACTTTTTATTTTAAAAAAAGATCAGTTGGGAGACTCTAATGCTTCCAATTCAGCTTTTTCACTTATAGTACAAGTTAAAAGTCAGCCTGGCTGAAGAAAAGGGAGAAAGCTAGAGTGCATATTCATGTAGTAGAGTAGTGCCTGGGTGCCTTATTATTGAGGATAGCTCATCATTTCTATTACTAGTGGAGCTCTCCATCCAAGGAATGGATCTATTTCGTGTTAATCAGAGCCAAGTAACTCTGCCGTATGGTGAGTATTGAATACGTTATCAGTATCAAATTTTGCAACTCTTTCACTGCTAGGTATGCTTTTTTTTTTTTTTTTAAATCTTCACAATATGTATTGAAATATCTGTATCCGTTATTTAAAAATGAAACATATTTCCTTATTTTCTTCCAGCGCACCTTTGTTTATCTGCTGGCCTATAATGATTCTCTCATTTTCAACATTCAAATGATCATAGAATCATAGAATCATAGAATATCAGGGTTGGAAGGGACCCCTGAAGGTCATCTAGTCCAACCCCCTGCTCGAAGCAGGACCAATTCCCAGTTAAATCATCCCAGCCAGGGCTTTGTCAAGCCTGACCTTAAAAACTTCCAAGGAAGGAGATTCCACCACCTCCCTAGGCAACGCATTCCAGTGTTTCACCACCCTCTTAGTGAAAAAGTTTTTCCTAATATCCAATCTAAACCTCCCCCACTGCAACTTGAAGCCATTACTCCTCGTTCTGTCATCTGCTACCATTGAGAACAGTCTAGAGCCATCCTCTTTGGAACCCCCTTTCAGGTAGTTGAAAGCAGCTATCAAATCCCCCCTCATTCTTCTCTTCTGCAGGCTAAACAATCCCAGCTCCCTCAGCCTCTCCTCATAAGTCATGTGTTCTAGACCCCTAATCATTTTTGTTGCCCTTCGCTGGACTCTCTCCAATTTATCCACATCCTTCTTGTAGTGTGGGGCCCAAAACTGGACACAGTACTCCAGATGAGGCCTCACCAATGTCGAATAGAGGGGGACGATCACGTCCCTCGATCTGCTCGCTATGCCCCTACGTATACATCCCATAATGCCATTGGCCTTCTTGGCAACAAGGGCACACTGCTGACTCATATCCAGCTTCTCGTCCACTGTCACCCCTAGGTCCTTTTCCGCAGAACTGCTGCCTAGCCATTCGGTCCCTAGTCTGTAGCGGTGCATTGGATTCTTCCGTCCTAAGTGCAGGACCCTGCACTTATCCTTATTGAACCATGTCTTCACTGCCAGCCCTTTGGGCATATAAGATTCCCTTTAGGTCTTCTAAATGCTGTTGAGCTGGCAGGATTGTGGGTACGTGATTTTGAGACATTTCTCCAATAAACCAGCTAACCTCAGGGAATGACCAACAGGAACCAGATATCAAACCTGGATTTCCCTCACGGTAGTGTAGAGCATTCTGAATATTTCTTTAACCAAAGGACTGGTTCTTTACAGTCATATGTTTTATTCCTTTTGTGACATGGTGCCTCCAGATAACAATGGGGACCTTTTCTTGCAGGGTGGTTGCATTCCACACTGGAGTTGTTAATGTGTAGAGGGAAGCCTGGACTTTCCCACACCAAAAGTCTAGGCAGGCTAACCTCTCCAAAGGCATGAATTTGATCTGAGAGCTACTAAAAAGCAGAGGAGCAGCTGATCTGTCACAGACACATATTTTTTGTGCAAATAAATTAATAAAAGTACCTCTTTTGATGGACAGGAAGAGTTTTAAAATCCCAAGGCTTGCACATTGACCTGAATGTGCTGACAATAACTTGTTAAATTTCCACAGAAGGTATTAATCCTATTTTTCTAACATCAAAAGGAGCCTGATTCATAAAACATTGCTTCTATCAACGTTCTAGAATTTCACTGTAGATCTTTTATTTTGGAAATGGATGCATATTGTGTGTTGGATTGATTATAACAAAAAACCCTGAAGTGTTAGTCAGCAGTGGCCTGAGGGAATCATCTTGGCAAACACACAAATCTAAGTTATAAAATATCAAAAAGGAAGGATACAGAACAAAAAAGAAGAGTCCATAAAAAACATGAAACCGATGAGTTTCTGTAGCTGAAACAATAATATATCAACACTGTCAAAAATCATAATTGTCTCAACACTGTAACATTATTTATTTAATATTGAGAAATTATTGCAGTCTAGTTAAAAAAATCTCATCTTAAAAATGCATGAAAACAGTATTAAAATTAACATTAAACTGTACAGTGGGGAGACTGGGTGGCTCAGAAAATTGATAATGGGATATGGAGCCTTTCAACCCATGTCATTAATGCTTGAAAGTCATTACCATGTGCAGGATATTTGGTCATCTATGAAAAATGATATGGTAGTCTTCATCCAATTTCAAGTGGCAAATGTGTCCATATCACAGAGACTTACTCACACAAGTGGCACTAAATACTGTAGTATACTTTTGGCAAGGATTGGATACAGGTATAAAGAGTGAACTATACTCTTTTCCTCAGAGGTGATCCCATTTAGGAAGGCATATTGATGGGGCAGCATGGAGAGTTTTGTCATATGGCTGCCTATGCAGTAATTTTACTATGGATAGAGAAATGCAATACCCAGAACTGTCAGGCACGTTTCCACTATTACTAACCATTTATTTAATGTACAATTATTCGCGTTTATTATTACTGTTATTGTCATTATTTAACATTTATAATGCAGTAGTAGCTAAAGGTCACAATCAAGTCAGTCTGCATTATGCTAAGCACTGTACTGTGCAAAGGGCTCACACCAAACCTATACACCCACTTCAGCTCTCTTCTGAGGACTTAAAATGAGCTTTGTGCAGGTCCTCTGCAAAGAAATGAATTTTACCCTTATTGACTAATCCTGAGAAGAGCTGAGCGAGTATGTCCAATGGGAGTTGTGGTACTGAGAGCTTCTGATCAGGCCCTTATTTATAAATATTACAATTAGAGTGTGTTGTTTCGATGGAATAGGCAATTTTTTGAATAAGGGACTTGTTTGTTTTGTTTTACTTCTGTGGGAACAGTAGTGCAATTGTGAAATGGATATCAAGTATGTTTCATCTGTAGGATAAAGATGGTCTCTTGTTTAGATAAATTGTACATGTCAAAAAGAAAAGGAGTACTTGTGGCACCTTAGAGACTAACCAATTTATTTGAGCATGAACTTTCGTGAGCTACAGCTCACTTCATCGGATGCATACCGTGCATCCACGGTATGCATCCGATGAAGTGAGCTGTAGCTCACGAAAGCTCATGCTCAAATAAATTGGTTAGTCTCTAAGGTGCCACAAGTACTCCTTTTCTTTTTGAGAATACAGACACGGCTGTTACTCTGAAACCTGTACATATGTCATTCATCTGTAAATTAGGACTTGCATGTTTTTGTACCTGTTAGAAAAAAAATGGAAACATGTCAGGAAGTGAAGGGGAAAAAAAATCCTGAGATTTGTGACAAATATTATCGTCAATACATACAGCATTAACAATAATGACATTACAACTTTGTTGCAGGCAAATAAAGATATTTGAATGTAACTAACTTCTCTTGACTGAAACATGCTATGACAACTTGAGGTCATTGAATTTAAAAAAAAAATTACTATTATCATAATAAGAAAAGGAGGACTTGTGGCACCTTAGAGACTAACACATTTATTTGAGCATTAGCTTTTGTGAGTTTATGTTCAAATAAATTGGTTAGTCTCTAAGGTGCCACAAGTATTCATTTTCTTTTTGCGAATACAGATTAACACAGCTGCTACTCTGATACCTGTTATTATCATAATAGTTTTCCTCAGCAGTAAATATGGGAAAAGCTTTTTCTAAGTTACAGTGCAGTTTGGATGTATTTCTAATGCATATCCAATGTGCTTTCATTATAACAGGATGTTTGCAGTTGTAACTGTGAGTTTGCAGAGGCTGTTCACTAGACTTTCAAGTGCAAGGCCTGATTTTTTTAAAAGTGTGAGAGCATTTTTGTGTGTGCAAAGGTGGGGATTTGCATGCACCTATACTTTTGCACATGAACAACCCTGCCTTGAGCTCATGCAGTAGACATTTTTCATGTAGAGTTTGGGCATGTTCATATGCATTTCTAAAAATGTGGACCTAAGTCTTGTTTTGTTTGCCATTTCATGCAAGGATCTTAAATCACCTTACAAATTGACTGAGCTTCACAACATTCCTTTGAGATAGGAATTATAAGACCTCTTTTACAGAAGGATAAATGTAAAATGCCAATAGTCTAAGGTTCATAACAGATGAATACAAGTTGGACAGCAATGAGGTAAGTGGCTTGAAGATGAGACAGTGGCTTGAATGTGCATTATATAATATTAGCTAACAGTTCTTATGCCCCTCCACCCACAATTTTTAGTGTATCTGAACTCCATTTTGAAGAAACATATGAGAATTCATTGTTTTGAGTGGAAACTATAGGAATATCAGGAATTTTGAACTTGTTTTGCTTGTTTAGATCTAAAATTCAAAAGTAGAACTCCAGGGTTGAGAAGTCATATGAACCGAAACTAAAAGTGCTAGGCTACTACAGTGACAGCTCATCCTAGAAATGCTTAAGATGTGGGTGATGGAAGCAGTTCTTATCACAGTGGGGTCTATATTAGTAAGTGCAAGAGTAAAAACAATTCTCATCATAAATTTTCAAACACACATAAAATAGTAGTGTTGGAGGACCAGAGCAAATAATAATCCAGTAATCTGATTCTGCTGCTTTAGTGATAGAACTGGAGATCAAGCCACATTGTTCTGATCCAGAACGTTCATAGCCAGGATTTTCTTTCAAACCATTAGAAATAGTGACACACTGGCAAATTTCAGATCAAGATTCAGATTTCAAACACCCGCCTTAGTGCTACCCACTCTTCTTCATCCCCCCACAATTCAGATGTGTTCGGAACAAGGGTTTTCATTCAAGCCCATCTCTGCTAAGTGGCTATATGGTAGGTACAGTACTCTTTTTAAGACATGAATAAAGTGTTTTCTCTGAGCCACAATTGCTACTTTGAGTTCCCACTGTAGGGGAAAGTAAGACTGTGGTGTTCAAATGAAGCTTGACAGTCTGTTTAGAAGGCACCAGCCATCTGTGCTATGGCAGCACTGTTTGTATTTTAATGTTTAAACATACAGCAAAGATAATTAAGAATAACTATAATTAAAAATGATTACAACAAATTACTTTTCCCTCAGCAGTAATGTGTGACTGTAACTTACAAGTTACTTGATAAAGTAACCTTTTGGTAAGCTAAACAGAGTAACATTGCAATTCCTACCCTGTTTTTGACAATTTATAGATTTTCAGGGGGATGTTTTTTTCCTAAATGATAAAAGCATTTTACTTACTGGGCTTCACACACCCATTTGATGTGCAGTAATTATTGCTGAAGTTTCATCCTTCATATCAGCAGCTTCTCTTGCTCTCTTTTTTTCCATGAAAAGATTAAAAATAGTTTATTTCTTGGAGAATAGAAAGCCAAGTGATTGGGGAAAAAAACCAAGCAAATTTCTCTTTCGTTTCAAAGAGAAAATACTAATATTTGTCTCTGAAAAAACCAGCAACAACCCAAAAACAAAAACAAAATAATCCCCAACCTACATTTTAAATGGAGAAAATGTTAGAAAAAAGCTAGACAAAATTCTGATACAATGTACGCTTTCCAATAACACAAATACTTGCCGATTATATAGCACCTTTCCTCTAAGGCTCTGTAAAGTCCTGGTCCTACAATGAACTCCATATGGGCGCTCTTCTATTGACCTTGGTAGGATGCCTTGTAGTCACAGAGGTCTGTCTTCCTGGAGATTGTGGGGTACTGAGGTCTGAGTCGGACTTTCAAGCTACCACTTTGTGATGGAGAGCGGGATTGGTCCTGCTTGCAGGCTAGGGGCCTGTAGGAAAGTCTGAGATCAGAGTCATTTCTAGAAAGAGCCAGCTTAAAGGAAGGTGCCTTTTTGCCTTAAGGAGCAGCCTGTTTGCTCTCTCTGTTCCTGGGTTTTTGTGTGGTGTTGGTCTGCATTTTAAGAAAGAAAGTAGTTGCAACCTTCCAGCAAGAGAATTTATGTTTTTAATCTAACTTCTTTGTGTGTTTTCTGTGAACATAACAGAGAACAATGCAGGATGAGGCCCTAAGTGCTTTATGAATGTCAAAGGTTAAATGTTCAGAAGAGCCCAGGGCCAGGTATCAAGAGCTTAGCACCCTGCAGCTCTCACTGTGAAGACTTAAATGACCAGACCTTAAAAAAATTCTCAGTGCCAGAGCTGTTGGAAATTGGTTATTTTCCCACAGAAAATATTGGTGAAAACTCAAAATGTGAAATATTTCAGCCCCAAAATGAAATATTAAGATTTTGAAATGGCATTGTGGTGCCTCATAAGAGGAGTTATTTGGATTCCTCATTCTTCCATTCTTCTCTATAGCCTGGGCTCTATGATTGGACTACATCTTCTATGATGTATCACTGTCTCCCTTTTTGGCAAGGAGATGTAATGCATAGTGGCAGTCGCACAGTCCTACTGCATCACTGGAGATTTAGTCCACCTGGGTAGCCCTGGCCATAGGGGAGAATGGGAGCATGAGACACTAGAGCTACAAGTTTCATGAAGCACCACAGTGACATTTCAAAATCAAACTATTCTGGTTTTCAGCTAAAATATTTCAGTTTCAGTGTTTGGTTTTTCAGTAGAAAACCAAAATTTTCCACAGAAAGCAAACACTTTTGCAAACATTTTTGTTTAATCAATTTTCCATTGAAAACTTGGTTAGATGGGACATTTTTTATGAGACCTAATCAACATCTCGTGTGCTGAGCGCTGTTGAAAATCGGACTTGAGGTGTCACAAGCACTGTGAGGCTGGTAGTGTTATATGCATTTTTTTAAAAGAAAGATAAACTGAGGCCCTTAGAAATTGAAAGGTTTTCTTATGGGCACAAAGGGATTCTGTGGCAGAGTCAGAAAGTGAGTCCAAGGCTTGACCCCCGGCTTCCAAGTCACTGTTTTAACCTGTGTGCTTTAAGCACACTGTTAAGTAAAATGGGCGGCTGTTGTTCTGTTTTAGGTAGTTCAGCTTTTCAAAAGACAACATCATAGATTCAAAAACAGAGCGCTTAAAAGAAAATAAAGAACACTTTATAGCCTCACTAACTTACAGAAAAAGCACAGTTGTCATATTACAGAACACATAATTTAAATGCTGCTCCAGTGCAATCTAACACAGTGTTTAAAATTAATAATAAGGGCTACTGAAAACAGGCTTAGGTAGGCTTGACAGGTGAATTAAAATGCATGTGTTTCAGAACTGAGCTTGCTACCAGTGCATTCCTGTGCCTTGGAGGTGTTGCAGGTGCTACACCATTGCAAAGGACATGAAACTCCATACAAGTTTCATCACATGGTGGTCACTCAGATTAGCAGAATGAAGAGAATACTGAAGTGGGACATGAATAAAACATTGCAATAAAGTGAGGAAGAATCCCAAACTCTTTCCCAAACTAATGTTTTATTTTCTGCTTTAAGTAGTTTAGTGGTGTTCTGGCATATAATATTTGATAAGTGTTATATTTTATAAAGTTTGCATTGATACAATTATCTACCACTCTTACTGGTGAGCCACAAAATCTTCTTGCTTTAGAATAATATTATTTCATCAGGCTGGTTGAAATCATGTTTGAATGTATTTCATATTTAAACATGATGGGCCAAATTCAGCTCTGATGTAATTCTGCATATGTCAATGGAGTAAGACTAGATATATATTTGAGTTTATGGATTAATGTAATGACAAGTTAACAGCATGCTGTATAATCACATACTTTACAATGGGAAATACCAGTTAAGTCAGCTAGTCCATACCTGGGGTCCCAATTCAGAAAAGTTCCCTACAGTACATTCTTCAGTGCTCTTGTTTATAATTTTAAAGGACTCAAACAATAGCATTTCTGTCTTTGAAGACTATTCCATAGGCTGTCAGATCTCACGATTAGGAAATGCTTTTTGAAATCCAGCCTAAATTTTCCTGTGCATAATTTCAATCTCAATAAATTTAGTTTTAAATCCTGTCTTCTGCCACCCTAAACAATTCTTGTTTATTCTAAAGTAATTTGTAGGTAGATGTATTTAGGTTTTTTTTCATGAACTCCTCACAACACATGATATATACTATCAGACTCTGCTCTTTAGGTTCCCATACAGTCCGATCAGTGGACTACTTCCGGTTAAATAAGAATCAATCCAAACTCTTTATTTATCTTTAAGTTTGAAAAAAGTTTAATTTTAGAAAAGTGTTATGTATTCCCATCCTTTCTTTGAGAGGGACTGGAAACCGAAATACCAAAACACTGCAGGAAAAACTGCATTTGCTGAATTTCCAGCCTGGCCAAATCCAGGAAATACTAATGATTTAATGAGAGACTGATTTTGTAAGATTTGAGCTGGATTTCAAGGGATGGGCCCTATTCTGTAATTCCTTACAAAGAAATGATTTATAGTAAAAGTTCACTAGATTCATGTGCGGGCTGTGGTAAAATTCAAGGCAGGTCAAGCAATGGACTATGATGAATCTGAAAAGAATCCACATAAAAATAAATGAGGGAAACAGTGAAAACAAACGATAATGAAGTCCTAAAAGATTACTGTTAATGGTATAGTTTCTCCAAAGATTAACAAAAACTAACGCATTTTACTACTATTCTAGATGCATTCCTTACAAAGAACTGAGTGACAGTAAAAGTTCACAGGATTTGTGAGATGTTGCTGAGGAATGTAATGTGGCAAATTTATGGCCCAAGCCAACTCCTATTGAAGTCAATACGAAGCTTTCCACTGAATTCAATGGAAACAAGATCAAGCTTTTAAAATGTTTATTTTTTTAAAAAAATACCAAAAAACAAGATTGGAAACTGTAAGCAGCTGGGTCAGAATTGTGGTTCCACTGAGCTTTGCAGAAAAATGAATGGAGGTGATAGTATCAGGGAAACAGTTCTGAAGCCCTGATTTTCAAGGCCAGCACAAGCGGAAGGTGCTGCCAGGTCTTCCACTGCTGTGGCAGAGCTCTGCTCTGCCGTAACCCCAGCTTCCGGGCCCAACACATCCCTGAAATGCCTCTTCCTTCTTCCTACTCAGGAAAGACGGAGTTCAACAGTTGCAACACTGATAAGCCATGTTTTTCTCCTACAGGGGAATTCTTGTCTGGTCATTTACAACTGGTTTACAGTCCCTTGATGCCATTACAGTGGCAAGGAGCCATAACTCAACTTGTGAATCTGGCCCAGTGAATTTAGTATAAGTAAGAGCTGTTTGTTGGACAATACCTGGCAAAGTGCAGTTTAAGAATGACTAGCATGGACAGAGGCACTGAGGGAAATCCTTAATTTACCTACTAGACTACTTTCTTGATCTTACACTCATGAGAGGGAGAAGGTCAGTGGATAACACTTTAGATACTTAAAAACTTCAGACATTCTAATGACACAGCATAGACTGTTAAATTTGCAAAAGAAATCTGTCAAGTTTCCATATGACAAATAAATAACTAATCTAATAGGTTATGGAACAAGAGGAAGAACAGAGCTTCTTCAGATAAAATTGGTGTAAGGTGTTGCTACTTATTAAAATGTGTCCATCAATGTATTGTGTGTCTTTACATATTCCAAAAATAATATATGAAAAATTAAGGGGACTGGGTGGCTCAGGGTATTGATAGTTGGAAAAGGAGCCTTTCACTTCTAGGTCACTATTTGGAATCTAGATCAGGCAGTATAGTGACTAAATCTACTGGCCTATCTAAAATGAGTTGGTAATTAGGTTAACTTGGTTCCCAATAGATATGTGTTGTATCACAAAACCATCACCAGCACAATTGACACTAGTAGATATACTTGTTGGTAGCCAAAGACTGAATTAGCATGAAAACTGAATTATCCTTTCACCCTTTGGAGGTGGTGCCTCTGGATCAGTGTGTATAAACAGTGGTTGGAACATCTCAAGGAAATTTGTACCATTGCTACTCATCCTATCTTTCTTCTGTGAATGAAGAAGAGGCTTCAGGACTGTCAATTTGGCACTTTTCATGAACATTAAATTCACAAAAAGCCCAGGAAAAATGTATATTAAGAAGAATAATACATAAATGAACACCTAGCTCTTATACAGGACTTTCAGTAGGGCTCAAAGCACTTTATGAAGGAGCATCATAATCCCCATTTTACAGATGGGTAAATGGAGGCACAGAGAGGTGAAATATAAAGAATATATAAAGAAAAGAGTGTACCACTCAGAGAATCCATCACAGATTTTACACAGAGGCTAGTGCACACCAGGAAAGAAATTCAGGAGTGCAGTCAGTACTGTGTAGTGCAAATATGGTCAATAAAGTTCATAGTTGATATATCTCACTCTGGTGTCTCAGTTCTTTTATTTAAGGTAGTGCCAGTAGCCTGGGATACAACTTGTACCAGAGCACACAGATATATATGCAAAAAGAAAAGGAGTACTTGTAGCACCTTAGAGACTAACCAATTTATTTGAGCATAAGCTTTCGTGAGCTACAGCTCACTTCATCGGATGCATACTGTGGTTATGTGTGTTTCCACAGTATGCACCCGATGAAGTGAGCTGTAGCTCACGAAAGCTTATGCTCAAATAAATTGGTTAGTCTCTAAGGTGCCACAAGGACTCCTTTTCTTTTTGCGAATACAGATTAACACGGCTGTTACTCTGAAACCAGATATATATGAATTGTCAGTTTTCTTTATGTAAGGGGAGCTCAACATTATTAGTAGAACAATTTGCTAAAGTTCAAAATTGGAGGACCTGATTTTTAAACTAGATAGGCTTTAATTTGTACACGCATTTAACATGACAACACACACAAATCAAGTACCATATTGTTTGTGCAAGTAGGTAACAGGGTCATTGTTGTGCAATTGCAATATTTGGACAAAGAAGTTAGTTGCTCAGTGGTGCTGGGTTTGTTCAAAAATCAGGCCCAGAAAACATAGGGATGTTGACAGAAATGTTACATTTTCATGTTTTTTTAAATTGTGCTCCTGTGTCTCACTTGCCTCTTAAAGTTTGTCAATTTTTACAGTCTATGAAAAGTGCTGGAATGACTGGAGTCCTCTGTTGAGCCACAAAGTAGATACCACATGGGGAGTGCAGGTTCCTTCCCTCACCAAGATGCCTCAGCATTGTCCTGGATGAGAATGTCCTCAGTGTTCCTTCATACTTTAGCTTGTCTAATGGGACTGCCAAGAAGGGGGCCAATAGGTGGTGAAGTCTGGTGCAAATTTTCTGAAACTGGCACCTTTCTACTGTGAAATGGACTGACCCAAACAACTCATTTTATTTAGACCACCTAACAGATGGTTATCAGATGACAAAGCCTCTTAATAGTTAGCATCACAAACTAGATTTGAACTAAGCATCTATGGATGAAAAGCTGCATCCAGTATCCAGTTCCCTGAGCTATTGAGTCCCCATTCTCACTTCATATAAAACATTGCAATAATGTGAGGAAGAATCCAAAACTTTTCCCCAAACTAATGTTTTATTTGCTGCTTTAAGTAGTTTAGTGCTTTTTCTTGCATTTTGCCTTCCTTTACTGCATCCTGTTTCTTTATGGCATGATACTATGATTTATACTTAAGATCTAGAGCAGAGGTGGGCAAACTACAGCCAGCGGAACCGTCCTGCCCGGCCCCTGAGCTCCCCACCAGGAAGGCTAGTTCCTGGCCCGTCCCCTGCTGTCCCCCCTCCCCTGCAGCTACGCTGCCGCGCAGGCAGTGCTCTGGGTGGTGGGGCTCCGTGCTCATGCAGGTCAGCATGTCTAGCTCTGGCCGGGCGGCGCAGCTCCAGACATGCCGCTCTGAATGGCATGGTAAGGGGGCCAGGGGGTTGGATATGTGGCAGGGGATTCTGGGGGGGCAGTCAGGGGACAGGGAGTGGTTGGATGGGGTGGAGGTTTGGGGGGGACGGTTGGGGACAGTTGGATAGGTCAGAGGTTTGGGCAGGCAGGGGATGGGGAATGGAGGGGGTTGGATAGGGGGTGGGGTCCCGGGGGGTGGTTGGGGCAGGGGTCAGGGGACAAGGCGCAGGGAGGCATTGGATGGGTCAGGGGTTCTGAGCCGGGCAGTCAGGGGGCAGGAAGTGGGAGGGGGCAGATGGGGTGGGGGCCAGGCTGGTGGGGGGGGCACAGCCCTCCCCATAGTTTTGCACCCTGATGTGGCCCTCGGGCTAAAAAGTTTGCCCATCCCTGGTCTAGAGTCCTGCTTTCCATTTGTTTTCAATAACACATTTCTTTGATCTGACCTTTGCCTTAATATTTCTTCACTGATGTAGGTCAGTTTTTTCTTTCTTACACACACAATTTTTAATCTTATGTGAATATATGTTTTATATTTCCTTAGGCCCTAAGCCTGCTGCCTGCTTTCTATGCTCATATTCCTGCTTCAAGTAAAAACAACTCTAACAGCGCTCAGAGCCCAAACCTGAAGTAAAAACTGAGCAGAACTTGATGTATTCTTTTTTTTCTTTTTTGTTTGTTTGTTTGTTGTTGTTTTGTAAAATGGCTTGGTTGTTGACAAAACTCCATTGTATACAAAAGCACAAGGGGGCAGCATTACATTAAAATAAATGGTTGCGCTATCTATATGTATTGTAGACTCATACACACACTATTGCTGGCAGTTGCAGATAAAGTGATGTGATTTGAGGATACTCTGACATTTCTGAAACTTCTGTCCAATCGGTTTATTTGAACAGTTGGCATTGGAAAGTCAAAAAAAATGTTCATGTTGGAGCAAACCCTGTTTGCTGCCATAAGTTGTGGTGAGCTAACTTTTTCTTTCCAATCATTGTTTATTTTTTAAAGCTCCATCATTTTGTTTCAGAGGATATGCTGATTACTAGTTGGCATGAGGAAGAAATTCTCCCTTCCCAGAGTGAGCAGGTGTCTGGTTTTTGACAGGAACACCTTGTCGAAAAGGGATCCTGGCCGCTTCAGTCAGCACCACTGACTGGGCCATTGACTGTCCGGTTGGCGGCACCATGCAGCGGGGCTGGCAGGGTCCCTGCTAGCCTCTGCACTGCATGGCTCCCAAGAAGCAGCTTGCATGTCCTCCTTCCGGCTCCTATGCCTAGAGGCAGCCAGGGGGCTCCACACACTACAACAGCCCCAAGTGCCACCCCTAAAGCTCCCATTGGCCAGGAATCGTGGCCAATGGGAGTTGCGGGGGTGGTGCCTGCGGACAGGAAAGTGCACAGAGCCACGTGGCCATGCCTCCACATAGGAGCTGGAGGGGGGACATGCTGCTGCTTCCGGGAGCTGCCTGAGGTAAGCGCCTCCCAGAGCCTGCACCCCTGACCGCCTCCCAGGCCCTACCCCCTGCCTGAGCCCTGATTCCCCTTCCCATCCTCCAAACCCCTCAATCCCAGCCTGAAGCACCATCCTGCACCCCAAACCCCCATCCCCAGAGCCCACACTTGCAGCCAGAGCCCTCACCTCCGCTTGCCCCAACTCTCTGCCCCAGCCCAGAGCCCCCTCGCACCCTCCAAACCCCTCAGTTCCAGCCCAGAGCACCAGTCCGCACCCAAATCCCTCATCCCTGGCCCCACCTCAGAGCCCTCACCCCCCCACATACACCCCAACCCTCTACCCCATCCTGGAGCTCCCTCCCACTCACTGAACCCCTCATTTCTGGCCCTACCCCAGAATCCGCACCCCCAGCCCAGAGCCGGTGCCACCTCCCACACCCCAACCCCCTGCCTCAGCCTGGAGCCCCCTCCCACACTTAAAACCCCTCGGCTCTACCCCCCCACCCCAGAGCCCCCTCCTGCACCCCAAACCCCTCATCCCTGGCCCCACCCCAGATCCCACACCCCCAGCCGGAGCTATCACCCTCTATCATGTCCCAACCGACTGCTTCAGCCTGGAGCCCCCTCCCACACTCTGAACTCCTCATTTCTTGCCCCACCCCAGAGCCCACATCCCCAGCGGGAACCCTCACCCCCTCCCACACCCCAGGCCCCTGAGCCAGCCTGATGAAAATGAGTGAGTGAGGGTGGGTGGGGAAAGTGAGCAACAGAGGGAGGGGGGATGGAGTAAGAGGGGACAGGGCCTCGGAGAAGGGGTGGGGCATGGGCGGGGCAGGGGACGGGGCAAGGGTGTTTGGTTTTGTGCGAGTCGAAAGTTGGCAACCCCTATCCCTTCCCCAATGATACGCTACTTCACAATGAACTGCACTATGAAGGCTTTACGCCATCCCCTGAAACATTCATAATTGATCATTGATGGGCCATTTGGTACAGGACAGCCTAAGTGGTCTGTTCTGGGATGGCAATTTTTATATCAGATCAGTGTGCAGAAGGCACCTTTTCTGATACCACACCATAATGACTCAGTTTCTGAATGTTATTGCTTTGCTGTTAGAGATCACCCTCAGAAATGTTTTGATTCCTAATTGCAAGAATTAACATTTCAAACAGACATTTTTGTGTTATTTTTTGTTGTTTAATTAAAAAAGTCCCATCCAATTATGATAATTAAAAGTCCCATGTCTCTTTTTGTAAGAGTTAGGGGTATTAACCCCTCCTCTCCCCATCCTGGCCAAATTCTGACTCACACAACTACATTCTACTTCCCTAAATTTCCCCTGAAGTTTGCATTGGCTATAGATGCTGACTGTCTACCGGTTTGCATGTCATTTACTCCTGTGCAAGGAGAGTATAGAATGCTCCAATTCTGATTTGCAGTGAATGTCAAGCATTACAAACAGAAGAGGTTACATAATAATATATAAATCCTTAAATGCTGAAACACATTGTCTACGTTTTGTACTGCAGTTAATACCCCCACCTAGTTTAACAATTCAGCCATGCATGAAGGGTCAAATTCTGATACCACTGGCTTCAATAGGGAAAATTCCACTGATTCCAATGGGATCAAGAACTCGTCCGTAAATAGACAGCAATCCCAGCCACCTACTTTTGGTTTTCTCATCCAGGAAAGCTGGAGTTTTTGTGCTCTTGGGCATCACCTGTTGAAAGTATTTAAATGAACACCAACCCACTTGCATGATTGATTGTTTCCACCTGTGTTAAAATACACAATCCCTTTAATACTCCTCCACACCATTTGCTTGTTGAAAGGAAGGTTAAAAAAAAGACTGTTTTGGGGCCTGATCATGTGAGATGATGAGCCCCCTCAACACCCAATGAAGTCAATAAGAATTGAGGGGACTCAGCACCTCCCAGGAGAATGCCCTTGGAAGATAAACAGAAGTTAATGCACACATATTTACACCTGTTTAGCTGCTATATTACTGATGTGAGGTGTAGGAAAGTGGTGCCTTCCCACCTGGATCTCAGCCAGATCAGTAACTAGAAATGCCATTAATTGTTGACACTAGTCAATCCTCCAGCTAAGAAATTGACTGTCTCTTCCCTTCATTTCTGGAGCCAGGACTGAACTCTATAAAAGTGAAAAAATAATAATACATTTTAATTTTTTTTCTCATTCTCTCTCTATATATATTTTCAAAAACCAATAAGAAAAAGCTTAATTGAATCTTGAAATTATTGATATTTACTTTCATCCTTAACTCAAGGAAAAACGTTTTTACAAAAAAAGATATAGTTTTTGTAAGAAGTCAGGGAATTCAAAGTTAAAATCACACACACAAAAAGGAAGAAAAAGGGGAAAGTATGAAATTTCACTGTTTAGGTCACCCAAATAACCTTAATTTTGCCCCCATATTCAAGTTCACATATCACCCCAAATCAAGAAACAACTTTATTCCTGAACATTGTACTTAGAGCATCCAGTGATTCATTTTCCATTCCTAAAAGCCATCTTAGTCTTTCATTGTTTCAGTAGATTCACAAGCTGATACCTTGGCTAGTTAAACCCTATTTATGGAGCACTGTTTCAAGATTTTTGAGACATGGGTTCTCTGAGAGCACTTGTGCAGCTCATCTCCTTTATATAAAAAATAAAGAGCACCATCTCCCAGCATTCTCCATATCTAGCTAAATCAGCATCTTGGTGAAGAGCAACTTGGATCCAAGAAAGACTGGTAGGAAGGTGCTTTGGAGAGCTTGCTTTCTCTACAGCATCCCCCATTATTGAAGTCATCTGCCTTTAGGTTATTACATGGGTGGTTAACTGCAGGAATCTTTTGGACTAACCAGTGATATCAAATGCCTGAAGAACTTTTGTGATTTTTTTTTTAAAAAACCCACTTCTATCTACAACAGGCCAGAAGATTATGCCCCATCCTATCAAATACAAACCTGGCCATGGTGCTCAACGCATGCAACCTATTATAACTCAGAATGACATCACACACCCTGAAAAAGCTCCAACTGGTACAACACACAGTAGCTTGCCTTCTTAGCAACACACGTCACCATTAATTGTACTGTGTTCTGTTCTGTTCTATTCTATTCAGAGTCTTATATCTAGGGCCCTACCACATTCACGGTCCACTTTGGTCAATTTCATGGGCATAGGATTCTAAAAATCGTAATGTCATGATTTCAGCTATTTTAACCTGAAATTTCACGGTGTTGTAACTGTAGGGATCCTGATGCAAAAAGGAGTTGGGGGTCACAAGGTTATTGTAGCGGGGGTACTGTTACCCTTACTTCTGTGCTGCTGCTAGCAGCGGTGCTGCTTTCAGAGCTGGGCAGCTTGAGAGCAGTGGCTGCTGGCCAGGAGCCCAGCTCTGAAGGCAGAACTGCCATCAGCAGCAGCGCAGAAGTGAGGATGGCCTGATATAGTATTTCCACCCTTACTTCTGCGCTGCGCCCTGCAGAGCTGGGCCGTCAGTCAGCAGTCACCATTCTCCGGCCACCCAGCTCCGAAGGCAGCGCAGAAGTAAGGGAGGCACTACCCCAATCTCCTCCACCCCATTAAAATATCCTTGTGACCCCTTGCAACTCTCTTTTGGGTCAGGACCCCCAGTTTGAAAAATGCTGGTCTTCCCCATGAAATCTGTCTAGTATAGCGTAAAAGCACACCAAAAATCAGATTTCACAGGGCAAGACCAGATTTCATGGTCTGTGAGGCTTTTTTCATGGCCATGAATTTGGTAGGGCCCTACTTAGATCAGACTCATCACCTGAGTATGGTCTGAGTGCCCACGAACACATCACTCCAGTACTCCATTCCCTGCACTAGCTTCCCACTGAATGCAGAGTCAGTTCAAGTTCCCTGTCCTAATAGTCAAAACATTCATGGGACTGGCATTAGCTACCGGAGAAAGTGCCTCTCCTGTAAACATGAGCTTCTGCTGTAGCTTTTAAATGTCCCTCATTTTGATGGACATCACTCATTCTAGTCTGAAAGTTATCTATGTGTCACATGAATTTGCTGTCCCCTGACTTTTATCATTGACCATTGTTTCCACCAGATATTCAGAATCATGAAACTGAGGTTACAGTAAGAGTTGCTAAAGCAACTTAAGTCTCCCATTTGGATATATTTGCTCTCATTTTGGGCCTATGTCACACATGGCATCTCCTATTTGGGCTTTGGGAGTAGAGAGGTATCCCTTCCTTAACAGCTTTATTCCACTGTAACAATGAAACTGTTGACTAAGTGGTGGAGGAGGGCAGGGGAGGGAAGGGGCTGATGAGCACAGGAGACAGAGGGGCTGATGAGCACAGGAGACAGAGGAAAGGTGGTCCAATCATTAAGGTGTTACAGTGTAAAATGAGAATAATAGTACTTCCATATCTCACCGAGTCTTGATAGGAGGATAAATAGATTAAAGACTGTGATGCATTTAGATTCTATTGTAGTGGGGGCCATATAACCACCTAAATGAGGGATATAGAACTTTCACAGGAACTTGACTTGGATTGTGTGGCTTCCATCACATCTAGTGGTGGAACTAAAAACAAAATTAATTTCTTTGACTTATTTTCCCTTTAAATCTCTCTCTCACTCACTCACACACACACACACACACACAGAAAGAGGACTGTTGTTGTTTCTATTAACATCTGAGCATCACCCAAGTATTAAGGTGATGAAGGGCCATATAAGTACATAGAAAAATAGAAGAGCTAGATAAGCAACTTAAATGTGAATAATAATCTATTTTTATTCCCCTCAGGCAAAATCACCCTAGTCTTCAAGTCAAAAATATTCCATTTTTGTTTTTCACTTTATAAGAATATGCCCATCATAAAGCCTGTGAGCCCCTTTAGGGTATTCATATAAACATTAATTATCAAAACAACCCAACAACATTGACCAAACTGGTGAGGAATTTCTGAGGTTGGCGACTGTGGGAGATGCCAAACAAACAGAGCTTCAGCGTTCTATACCAGTGACAGAAGCTGTGGAAAATCTCTGGGTTCAGAGAGGCTTCCTCCCACAGGCATACTAGCTGTCACATTTTCTGTCTCCGAAATGTGTCAAGCAGTTAGGCTGAATGTCTTGCTCTGGAATAACTTTGTATTGATTTTTATTGCCAGATTGGTCATCTGCTTTCCCCTCGTTCCTCCCAGTTTGTCAGATAAGACCCTACTATGCTGTTCCTTGACAGAACCTAAAATGTATGTGCTGCTTTGCTTACAACAGCTTGGAGCTCTGACTAACAACTTTCCCTGACATATTCCATGCAGCCTAGGGCCCCTTTGGGCTAGAGCTGGCCGAAGGGCAACAATACCATTTCGCTGCAATTTTTGAGGTTTCAAACAAAATTTTAATTCCAGCTTGGAACTAAAACAAAACTTTTAAAACATTTTCATAAAAATAGAACTGGGTTGAAATGTCAGTTTTGAGATCAAAAGCTGAGCTTTTTGGTTCAGGAAGAGGTGTATCTGTCCTGGAGCTTAGGACAGTGGCCTGGGATGTGGGAGCCCTGTGTTCAAATCCTTATTCTGCCTGTTTCAGAGCAGAGAGTTTTACATCCCAGATCAGAGGTGCTGGGACAATTTTTATAGTGGGGGTGCTGAGAGCCATTGAACCAAACTATAAACCCTGTATATAATGGAAACCACTTCAAGCCACGGGTGAGGAAGCACCCCTAGTTCCAGCACCTATGTCCCAGATCACTCTGAA
Organism: Eretmochelys imbricata; assembly: GCF_965152235.1. Classification (NCBI taxonomy): domain Eukaryota; kingdom Metazoa; phylum Chordata; order Testudines; family Cheloniidae; genus Eretmochelys; species Eretmochelys imbricata. The sequence goes on along the minus strand of NC_135572.1, from coordinate 245,335,175 downwards.
CAAGGCAGAGCAGGAACTTGGGCTAGGGTCTATCACATCCTAGACTAGTGCATGAGGCAGGTTACAGAATCTGAATCTCTCTCTTATAAACCTTCCTAACAAAAACTTTATCAAAACTGATATATGTCTGTTCAAAATAATTTTGATATTGACAAAACAACATATTTTAACTAAATGGAATTTCAAACAGCTCTATTGGGGCATTATCTGGCAACAAACAAATTCAAGAGAAGCCTTCCCTCAGATGTGAGGGACCCCAATATGCTGGGAAAAGTGCCCTTGGAGATTATAAACTAATGAGATTTTGCTAAATACTTTCCCTTTCCTTTCTTAGTGTGACTGACACAGACGGTAAGGCAATGTGAAATATACTTTAACAAGGGCTTTAATCCAGCAGTATGGTCCCCATCATTGCACAACTTTCAAGTCCTTTCCATTTTGACCACTTTTCCTATGGCCAAACTCTATTACTGAGGCATTCACTGAAAGCAAAATCTCACGTTGTCCTGGAAAGAACTAATGTAAATGGAGGCTAAATGGTGCACGGCCAATGATTACAATGGTAAGACTTGTCATTCATTTCCTAAGATTTTGGGGAGTAAAAGTGTTGATCTACTTAGACCATTTTTTTTCAAAATTAGGTGCATAAAACTAGGCTTCTGAGTTCATATTTAGGCACCTAAATAATTGGCCTATTTTTCAGAGCTGCTGAACACCCAGAACTCCCCTTGATTTCGGGTCACTTATTTAGAGGCCCAAATATGGGTACAGGCGCTGAATGCTCAGCACTAGTTTGAAAGTTGTATGGGGGGAAATGAGCTCCCAAAACATTTTATTTTCAAAATAGCTAATTTTTAAGCCTTCCTTTTCTCTCCATTCGATGGTCTTGCTGAGCTTATCCCAATCTGATCTGCTAAGGGAACTTGCAAGATTGTTTTATGCTTTTTTCTTTTCAAAGAAGCAAGCATGCTGGCTAGGCAGGTTTCTCCCAAGTTTTTTGAGCTTCAGTAAAAAGTGGTAGGACTGGGGCAAAATGAATAATTCCATTCTGTACTGCATATATTTTATTTGATCTGCTAATAAATGTAAAAGGCTGAGTCATATAAACTCAAATGTTCATTTACACTAGAAGGAGAGAAAATCAGCTATAGATTCTGTCCTGCAGCTAAAACACATAGGTGCCTCTAACCTACCTTTTTGATTAAACTAGGTGAAACAGAAACATGGTCTTTTAATGGCTTGGTTCTAGGAGTATGGGCAAAGATCTCCCTAATAGAGACTATTAAAGCCCCGCTTCTCCCCCACAGCTATGGCCAACAGTCTGAGCCAACAGGCTGTTTTGTAGCTCTAGTGTAGTGTGACAGGGTCAGGCCAGATGGCTATAGGAGATTGACCCTATTGGGGTCCAGGAAGTGGGCTTCCGCCTGCCCATTGCTAAAGAGTCCTCCCCCGCAGCCTAAGGGGGGGGATCCACAGGACCTGGAAGCCAAGTGATTTTGGGGGACAACTAATAAAATAACAGGAACAGGAGTGTGATCAAAGGGTCAAACGAAGGGAACCTGATGGGGACACCGAGCAGAGAACCTCAGACAGCACCCACTGCTCCTCGAAGGCATCAAGGGAGTCGGTGGACACTGCCCAGAGGAACTCTGCCCGGATGCGTGAACAGATGGAGGATCAGAAATAGTCCCCACAGTCACAGGAGTCTCCATCGGCCAACCTCTCCCTGGTTTTATAGATGACCATTTTAGCCAGGACCAGGAGGAGTTTGACCAGGAGGTCCTGCAGCTTTGTGGGGCTACGGATAGGAGTGCATAGATAAGGAGGTGAGGGAAAAAGTGTAGCCAGAAACGTAACAAAATATTTGTGAGGAGGTGGAATAGGGGCTGCAACCTGGCACACTCCAAGTAAATGTGCGCCAGGGTCTCCCTCATGCCGCAGAAGGGGAAGGTGTCTGGGATAGGGGTAAACCGTGCCAAATACACACCAGTGCTCACAGACCCATGAAGTAGCTGCCAACTGATATCCCCAGAGGGTCTCGGGACCAGCATGGAGTATAGGCTGGCCCACCAGGGCTCCTCACCCTCTAGAGGTGGCAGGAGGTCCCACCACTTTGTGTTGGGGCAGGACACGAGGGTGAGGATGTGAAGGGTGTGGAGCATGAGCGCATATAGGTGTTTCCTTGGCACGGTCTGGAAGTGTACTGGCTGCAAATTGTGCAGCTGGCTCCCGGTGGGTGGGTGGGGTGTCGGTCGGCGTGCCCTCTCGCAGGACCCGATCGAAGTAAACCCGAGCAGCGGGCGACAAAGCGGCCCTCACCTCCTGAAGTACATGCCGGGGAGTACGAGGCCTGGAGAGCTCCATGCACTGAACGAGTGTCAGGGGATCCAGCCAGTCTCCCTGGTCATAGTCCAGGAGGTCTCTGACTCTGGTGACTTCTGCCAAGACCAACCTCTAGCACACCGAGCGGGACTCTGCCACCTGCACATGGAGCTGGGGGTTGTGTAGTAGGGGTTCCATGAGATCTGCTCCCACGGTGGAACCCACGGACTTGGTCACTGAGAACAGTTTCCAGGTCTGGAGGAGGTCCTGGTAGAAGACCGGCAGCCCAGAGAGGTCTTGCGGCCAGAAGTCTGCCAGTCATATCGAAGCCCTCAGAAGCGGCACAGGAAGGCATGTGCCAGTATGCTCCATGCGAGATTACCTGCACCATAAAGGAGCCTCTGCAGGGCGTGGAGGCAGAAGACATGGACTGGAGTGTGTAGACACTTCAGGTCCTGCCCTCCCTCCTCCAGGGGCAGATGAAGAACCCCTGCAGAGACCCAGTTCAGTCCTGACCAGGAGAACTCCAAAATTGATGTCCAGAGGTGGGCCAGGAAACCCGGGGCCGGGACCAGGGTGTTGAGCCAGTATCAGAGCATGGACAGGACTAGTTGATTAAGCACCAGTGCTCTCCCTCGAAGGGAGAGGCACCGGAGTAGTCCTGTCCATTTCTGGAGCCTCTCTGTCACCCTTCCCTCTAAACCGTGCCAGTTCTCCAACGGAGATGGATGCATGGCAGAAAGGTAAACGCCAAGATAGAGCAGCGGCCCCGTGCTCCACTGGATGGCCTGAAGCGTGGGTGGAAGGGAGCTCTCCTGCCACCCATTCCCTACCACCAGGCCAGAGCTCTTGACCCAGTTGACCTGGGTGAGGAGGCTGCCGAATAGATGGCTGGCAAGCCTCCACATGCGCCAAGTCGCCCGGGTCCTGGACCACAAGGAGCACATCATCGGCATATGCCAACAGGACCAGCCGCAGCTCCAGCTCTCGCAGCACCAACCTCGTCAACCTCCTATGGAGGAGACAGAGGAAGGGCTCGATTGCCAGAGTGTACAGCTGGTCCAAGAGGGTGCACCCCTGCCATACTCCTCACCCAAAGCTGATCGGCTCAGTCAGGGTCCAGTTGAGCCTGACCAGACACTCTGCAGAGGCATACAGCAGCTGGAGAAAACCCACAAACTGGGGTCCGAAGTCAAATACTCGCAGAGTGCTTAGGAGATACCCGTGGTCCACCCTGTTGAACGCCTTCTCCTGATCCAGGGACAGGAGGGCAAACAACCGACCATCCCTACACCCGAGGTCCCGGACCAGATACAGGTTGTCAAAGATGGTGCGGCCTGGGACAGTATAGGTCTGGTCTGGGTGGATCACATCCACCAGCATGGACCCTAGCCAAAGCAAGATGGCTTTCACTACAACTGTGCAGTCCGTGCTGTGGAGTGAGATGGGATTCCAATTTTGTAAATCGCGGAGGTCCCCCTTCTTCAGCAATAAGGCGAGCACGAATCACCTGCATGAAAGAGGGAGAACCCCGTTCTGCAAGGACTTGGCCCAGACGATGACTAGGTCTGGGCCAAGGACGTCCCAGAACACATGGTAGAACTCCACGGTCAGCCCCGTCCATGCCTGGAGATTTATTGGTGGACATGCAGCAGAGAGCTTCCGAGAACTCGGCCAGAGTGAAAGGCAGCTCTAGCCAGTCTCGGTTGCCTGCACTGACCATAGGGAGTTTGTCCCAGAGCACTCTGCAAGCGTTAGGATTGGTCAGATCTGGGGATAAAAGGCCTGTGTAGAAGGCCCTGGCCCTCCTGCACATCTCCGCCGGATCCGTGAGGGGGGTGCCATCCTCTGCCAGAAGGCAGGTGATGTGCTTCTTGGCCCCCCTCCTTTTCTCCAGGGCGTAGAAGAAGCGGGAGCCACGATCCATCTCCCAAAGGAGACGGATGCAGGATTGAACAAAGGCACCCCAGGCCTGATGATCTTAGAGGGTCTGGAGCTCCTCCCACTTCTCCCGACACACTCCACAGAAGGATGGTTCCTCACGGCTGGTGGCCAGAGGCCTCTCCAGCTCTAAGACCTCCCGTTCCAACTGCTGTATCACCGCATCCCTCCGTCTGCTGGCAGCCCGGGTGTAGTCACAGCAGAAGAGCCAGGCGCACACCTTCCCCAGGTTCCACCACCGCCGTACCGAGGGAAAGGCACGCCACTGCCCTCGCCAGGCTAGCCAGAACTCCTGGAAGGACGCCACGAAGCCCACATCCTCCAACAAGCTGTTGCTGAAGTGCCAATAGGCCGGCCCCGGCCTCTCTGTGCAGAGAGAGAGGCCGTCACGGTGGCTAAATGATGATCAGAGAATGGGGCCGGCCGAATGCTGGAGGAGTGGGCCTATGAAAGGTGGAAACGTGATAAATAGATGCGGTCCAACCGGGAGTGCCACAACCGGTGGGCCTCCACCTGGACAAAGGTGAATGTTGAGATGTCATCCGGGTGGAGGTCGCGCCAGACGTCCACCAGGGAGTGATGTTCGACTGTCTCCCGGAAGAAGTCCACGGTGGCCAGGCACTGCTCGGTCCCCAAACGGGCCCACTCCTTGAGGGTGGTGTTAAAGTCCCCGCCCAGGACCAGGCACTCGCAAGGATCCAAGGTGCCGAGGAAGGCAGATGCCTGCTGATAGAAACGCAGCCGCTCCGGACCCAATGTCGGGGCACAGACGTTAATGACGTTGACCATTAGCCCCTCCATATGGACCTGGAGGTGCAGCAGGCGGCCCTGCACAGTCTCGGCCACCCCCAGCACCTCGAGCCATAGGCTGGGGGAGAACAGGGTCGCCACTCCAGCCGTATGAACTGCGAGATGGCTAAAGTAGACCCTGTTCCCCCGTTCCAGCCACCAGCTGTGTTCAGCGGCCGGATCCATATGGGTCTCCTGCAGGAAAACCACAGAGTAACCCCCTTCCCGAAGGAAGGAGAGCACCTGGCTCCTGGGGAGACCCATCCTACAGCTCTGGGTGCTCAATGTTGCGAAAGTGATGGGTGCCATGACGAGGGCTGGGGGGAATCCTCGCTGGCAGGGTCACTCACGACCCCCGTCAGGCCACGCAAGAAACCGTGACCTACTCCGTAGGTGAGTAAGGAGTCATAGAAGAGGCGGACTGGCTGGTAGGCCATGGCGGCCTGCTTCCCACTCCTTTTACCCTCCCCCATGTAGGCCCTCGCAACCCAAAGGATTTGATGAAAATCCCCCCATTGCTGGAGAGTGAGCTGCACCTTATTACGGGAGCTGCAGACGTCTTCAAGGAACTCCCGCAGCTCCTCTCGCAGCGTATGGGGGGCCAGGGTCACTGGCCCCCGGCTAGCCTACGGAGGGGCCTCTGACACAGCTCCGTGGCCCACGGAGATGGGTAGACAAGGGGCGGACCCCCGACATGATGCCCAAGGGCCAGCGCCATGCAGCCCACCTCAAACCCTGTCTCAGTAGGGGTGACGGCGGGAAGACAGCAGCCCCTAGAGGGTCGGGACAGGGAAATACGAAGGCCGTACCCTGGGGGCTGTCCTATGGGAAAGAGGAGGTGACGGCCCCAAGGGCATCAGTGACATCACGGGAGGTAGAGGGGATAAGGACGGGGTTGGCATCAGGGGCAAGGCAGGGGTCAGGAGCAGAGTCAGGAAGAGGGGCAGAGGCAGGATCCTGAGCCCCAGTAGCTGGGCTGCTGGGAGGTGGCCCTTCCCAGTTCGGCTCATGGATCTGGAGGGTGGGAAGGGGCCCCTCAACGATGCTGGGCTCAGGATATATGGTAGGTGTGGCAGCCACAGCATCGGGGGTGGACAGTCTGCAGTGGGGTCCCCGCCTGGGAAGGAGGTCAATTGCCCCACACCTACAAGGGATACACCGCACCGGCCGTCAACTCAGTAGGCTTGGTGGCCGTCAGTGGTGTGTCACCTGTGGCCGGGCAAATGGAGGAGCCCAGGGGACCCTTGGAGGTGGGAGCAGAAGCAGCAGTTAGGGGGAGGGAGTATGGGCGAATGGGAGCCAGGGCGAGGTTGCCCAGATCGAGGCCCACTGGCATAGGGTCGTCCTCCCCCGGGTGACTGGGGTCAGACCCAGGGCCTCAATCTCCTCATAGATAGAAGGGAGATCGCCTTCCATCACCTCGGGGTTCTCCCCGCCAGCGCCCGAAGCAACGCTCACCGCAGGGCTCGCAGGGGCTTCAGATGTCAACAGGGCAGGAGGGGCTCCATCGGGGGTGCTCCAGTGGAGGGGCAGCATTTCTCCCAATGCTTCCACGTCTTCCCCAGCTGACACAGGTGGATGGAATACACCCATGGGCAGGGCAGAAGGCTCAGCATCGGTGCCCCCTTCCTGGTCTTCCGGGGGGCCCTCTGCATTGGATGGAAGGAGCGGAGCTCAAGCCTTCTGCTTGCTCCACTTCCCCTGTACTAGGGCCCAGCCCTCCATGGCATCATCTGTGGGCTGGCTAACTGGGGTCGGGTCTGGGGGCAGGGGCGATGGCTCGGGGACATAACCGTGGGGCAACAAGAGGGAGGGAAGATTCTCCTTGCGGCAGGCCCTCTCCTATGCCCGGCGGTATCCCAGGTGCACCCTCCTCCACAGGGCCTGCCAGATTGCAAGGAGCGGAGGCGGGGCTCTGCCGCTCATCTGGGCATAGTGAGGGAGGTGCCCCATGGGCCCGAGCGGGAGCAATGGTGGCCTGGGAAGGAGGAGGGGTGACTCCGGGCACCGAGCAGCCAGAGGTGCTGGCAATGACGGGGCCAGTGCCCTGCCGGGGCTCGGGGGTCCCGGATGCCCCTCCTTGCTGGGCCAGGGGGCAGTCCCTCCAGACATGCCCTATGATCCTGCAGAGGTAGCACCGTGCCTCCCACGTAGAATAATCCACCCAGTAATGGGCCCCCTGGTAGGGGACCAAGAATGACCCCTCGAGCGCCTCTCCGCCATGTGCCACCAGCAGCAGTTGAAGCTGCACTTGCCAGTGGAATGAGAGAATGTGACGGAGGGTGGGGTCTTTGCAACCCAGTGGGAAAGGGCTTACTACAAAAATGGGCTTCCACAGGATAGAAAGGGCGGGTAATGGGGTGGCATTGGGAAGGAAGGGAGGGACGGAAGTCAGGACCAGTCGGACGCCCAGGTCTTCCAGCGGCTCCAGAGGGACGAACACGCCCCCCACCGCCAGGCCCTTCTCTACCGCCTCCTGGGTGGCAGCCTCCGATGCTAAGAAGAACACGAGCTTTCCATACATTTTAGAGGCCGCCACAATGACCGTGGGCCCCACCACCCTCGCCAACTACCACACATAGGTCTCCACGTGGAGCGAGGAGAGTACCAGGAGGCAACGGATGCTGTGCTTCCTGGTCAAGGTCGGGAAGGGGCCCCAGCTGCTATAGATGGTAGCGGAGGCGGTGGGTGGGAGAGATGACATAGCGGCAGGCGGGGGGGCTGCTGCCACCTGGGCGTATGCCCTGGGGGCCGGGGGAGGGACACCCGCAGAGCTGGTGGAGGGAACAGTGGGGAGGGAGGCCACGGCCGGTGGCTGGGCCATGGCAGTGGGGGCAGCTCCTGCCATGGAGGGCTTGGTCTTTTTAGTGGGGCCCTTCCCCTTCTGTTTACCCTGGCCCTTCCTGCCCGCTGCAGGGGGTTTCCCCAGAGTCGGAGGGGGCAAGGGATGTGGCAGCAGTGGAGGTCACCCCGGTGTCTGCCGCTGCCGGTGCCCCAGCGGGGGTATTAGCAGGTGGTTCAGCTGCGGCGGCGGAGGTAGAGGCTCAGGGGGGTGACGGGGCGGCAGGTGGGGCAGCTGGATCTGCTAGAGGGGCCCCAACCGCCACGCCTCTTGCCATAATGAGCAGGGAGGGAGGGGGAAAACACCAGAGGGAGGAGAGGAAAAGGGGAAGCAGGTCGATCACTCCTCCCCGCTAGGCTGCAGGCAGGGGAGGAGGGTGCCAAAAAGGGGGGGGCAATCAAGGACTTGGGGGGGGGGGTGATCACCAACTCGGGGAGGGTTTCCGGCTCCTCTAGATGTACTCCCCTGCTGGAGTACATCTAGGAGGGGGGAATACAACAGCATTGGGGGGTGCAGTGAAAAGGGGTTTAAACTAAAATGGGGAGGGGCATGGGCACATGGTGGGGCATGGGCACACGGAGCGATAGGCTAAGCAGGCTGGAGGTAGGACAGGGAGCAAAGGGGCTCGCTTCAGAGACTGGGGCGGTGCAAACAAACGAAAGCTGCAGAGGGAAAAGGGCGGAGCAGGCAAAGAAACTGAAGCTAGTAACGGGGGCTAGAGCAAAGGGGAGGGCAAAAGGCTTCAAGGGGCAAATGGGGCAGGTAGCAAGGGGCAAAGCTGGGGCGGGGTGTCAGTCCAAGGGTGGGGAACGTGCGCTTGCAAAAATCAGTTTGGGCTGGCTGCTGCTTCAGGCCCAAAAGGTGGTGAAAGGGTATGTCAAGCCAGGGGAGCAGCTGAGTCCCAGAGGCAGGAGCTTGAGGCAGATGGTAAGTGTCCACTGGGGGCAGTGGAGAGGGCAGTGATGGTGGTGGTGGGGGTGAGGGGGGGACACGGATGGATCGGGGGGCAGGCTCCACACCACACCCCGTGTATCCCCACAAACACAGTCAAAACCCCCACCATAAGAGCACAGTTCAAAAGTTACTCAGTCTTTGAAAGCCCCCTCCACAGTGGTCTACAGAGTCTCTGTGCGCTCCCGCAGCAGCAAATGGTCCTCTTCTTCTCCTCCTTGGGGTTCCAGCAGCTCCTCAGCAGCAACCACAGCAGCAGCTCCAGCAGGTAGTCTGGTGGTCCAGGCAGGCAGAAAGGACCCTTCTCAGGTGGTGGTGTCATCTGCAGCAGTAATGGCTGGGGCTGGGGTCCCTCACTCCCCTCTTGGGGAGCAGGCCAGCAGGCACCCCCACCCCTGCCGGGTTGTAGTTAGAGTAGTAGCAGCAACCAAGGGTGGGGGGATCCAGCAGCCGGCCAGCAACCAGGTAGCAGAGAAGGAGGGGATGGTGTTTGGCCCTGCCAGGGGGAAGCAGCTGGATCAGCAACAGCAGGGAGAGCCCAGGGCCTAGCAGCAGCAGGAGCAACAGCGTGCTTGTGTGTGTGTGTGTGTGTGTGTGTGTGTGTTTGCTTGCTTGCTTGCTTGCTTGCTTGCTCTCTCTCTCTCTCTCACTCTCTCCCCCTTCCTCCCTCCCTCTAGGCCAGGGGGCAGTAGGAGAGTGCTCAAAGGGAGAGATATTGGTCCCTGGTTAAGCGGGTCCCTTTTCCCTGGGTAAGGTAACAGGCGGTTCCAGATCAATCAGGAAGTTGCTGGAACCAATTAAGGCAGGCTAATTAGGACACCTGGAGCCAATTAAGAAGCTACTAGAATCAGTTAGGACAGGCAGGCTAATCAGGGCACCTGGTTTTGTAAAGGACTTCACTTCAGTTATTAAGCTGTATGTGCCAGGAGCTGTGAGCAAGAAGATGTGCAAGGAGCTGAGAGGATGAGGACATGCTACTGGAGGACTGAGGAGTACAAAAGCTATCTGGCATCAGGAGGAAGGTTCTGTGGTGAGGCTAAAGAAAGTGTTGGGAGGAGGCCATGGGGAAGTAGCCCAGGGAGTTGTAGCTGTCACACAAAACACTATAGAGAGCTGTGATCCATAGGGCCCTGGGCTGGAACCCGGAGTAGAGGGTGGGACTAGGTTCCTCCCAACTCCCTATTGGATACAGGAGGAGTTGTCCTGGACTGTGGGTCCCACCAGAGGGGAAGGTCTCTGGCCTCTCCCCAGCCCCACTAGGTGGATCAGCAGAGACTGTGGGGATTGTTCTCCTTCCGTTTCCCCATGCTGGCCAGTGATGAGGTTAGCTGAGTGAACAGCAGGTTTGAGTCATTAGCCAAAGTGGCCAAACTGAGGGCTCCCATGAATCTCTGAGGTGAGCAAATCTGCCAATAAGTGCAGGACCCACCAAGGCAGAGGAGGAACTTTGTCACAGTAGGGACAGCAGCCTTCCTGAAAAACAGATACCTGGAAAACTGAGGAAGGTTGGGCCTACTTACTCTTTGCCCTCTGCCTCTAAAGAAGTGGAAGTATGGTCTTGGGTTTGGGACATCTGGGCTGAGGGCCCTGCTCTCCTACAGATTTCCTAAATGACCTTGAGCAAGTCATTTAACCACTCTTTAGCTCAGTTTTCCACTTATAGGGATTCTGCCCATTTTACGTCACAAGGATTTGTGAAGATAAATACATTAAAGATTGCATGGTGCTCAGATATAAGAAAAAAAATAGTCATTTGCCCAAAGTGTCAGGAGGGGAGTTAAAGACTGCCAGGTTACCCCAACGCTGCAGAAAACCCTCTAAATATTAATGATGGGGGCAAATGTGACTGGGGGAGGGACAGGTGGAAAGGATTTACTCCCTGGTAGGCATCCCGCCCCCACCCCTGCTCTCTTGCTTGGAAGTTGTTCTCCCTATGTGCAGGCTAGTAAGGTCTTGTCTTCTTTACCTTTCTTGGGGTTGGACTCCCCAGGGATGAGTTTCTCTAATATCCTCACCAGGGAAACACTCTCCTCACCAGGAACCAGCTCAGTCCCCATGCCTGGGCCAGGTGCAATGGGATCTTACATCATTAGACTTAGCCCTTTAACAAAAATGACTTTGGAGAGGAGTTGATGTTGGATAAGTGTGGCATCACACTGTGCAAACCCTTAAAAACAAGGAAACACCAAGTTCTGAGACACCTCATATCTTCTCATCAATGCAGCACATTTCTATTGACTGTGACAGACATGGAATTTTAATAAAGGACCTACTTCTTCCTCCAACAGAGAAGGAAGCACACTACATATTTATCTCCCACACAGTGTAACACAAAGCCTTATTTATAGCCTTAGCAACATTAGCAAATATTCTGTGTTGACATGTGCACAGGCTAATTTTGTGGTGTACTACACATTTCTGAGGGAAGTATGAGGTCATAATTAAGATTTTCTGGATAAGTGTCAGGAATATACACATGGCTACAAATCAGACAAAATTACTACCTGCCATATCTTTATTATCTATAATGTATCGAGTTTATAGACATCCCTATGGCACTTTTCACCCGAGTATATAAAAGGATGCATTTAGTGGAGATGGAGATGAGTCACAGTCAAGTTCAAAGTCAAACCCAACATTTTACCAAAGTTTGGGGTAGTTTGGATCAGGAGTCTTGTTTTGGCCCATGATAGACATAGAATCCAATCTCAAAGTTTAGCCCTATATCTACACAGATCAGAGGTGCTCAGATACAAAAATTTCATTAAAGCTAATGTTAAAAAAAGTTATATCATATGAGTGTCTATACATTTGGGTATAGTGTGATGGACAAGATATAAAATCCTAGATAGAAAAGAACAGTTGAATATTCAAAGTATTCCAAAGTTCAGGAGTGTTTGGATGTGTGGTTTTGGTTTGTGTCCATCTTAAGTAATTAGCCTCTGATGTAAAATGTTGCCACACATCTATTCTGCTCAGTAGAAATACGTAATTTAAACCACCTCTGAGACATGTATGAATCAGCTTGGTATCTTATGAGAGCTGATCAGGGCAAAAGAGTCCCAAGCCTTAAAATGTTAGCTCGCTCTGCATTTTAAAGGCTAAACTTTGAAACCATTATGTGGGAGATGTGCTCACAAAACCTGATAAACAAATAATAGCTCTCTGTATGTGCACCATCCATGTTCTTTCAGAGAATTTATCCCTTTAAAGTGTCCAAGTATTAGCTGCAAGCTTATGATATGATAAAAGTGTAATACTGTCAATCCTACAAAAGGGCCTGTTTGTTTTGAGCTAGTTATTTATGTTAAGGATTAGGAATAAGTTACTGTGGCAGGGTTTAAAAAGAAATGGATGATGCTGTGAAAAAGAAAAAAAAGGTTTAATTTTAAAATATTTTTTACAGTGTTATAGGAAAATACTGTACACTGCAGTTCAGATGACCACACACATTCAAGGAAGTGGTGTGGTCCAGTGGGGAAAACACTGAGATTTCTGAGACTTGGGTTTTATTCCTATTGCCGCTAACTTCCTAGGTGATCTTGGGCAAATCAATTCATATCTCTGTCTCTCTTTTTGCCTCGTCCAGCTTGTGAGCTCTCTGGGACAGAGGCTATCTATTAGTCTGTTAGTACAGTGCCTAGCACAAAGGAGTCCTGCTCTCAGTTGGAGCTTCTAGGAGCTACTGTCCTATTAATCTATTTTCTGGAAATTAAAAGAGAACTGTAAGAAGAATACACAAGAGTAGCTGTGGGGAAGGAGAGTGGGTGATGGTGTGGAATCAGCTATAGAGGAAAAGCTGTTACATTCTCCTCTGTGTTCCAGGGTTGATCATCTAAAACATAGGGATTTTCCTCATTGGTTGGTTCCCCATACAGGGGCCCTCTCTTTCTATTTGTACTGCAAAGATGGGCTCTTTAGGAGCAGTATTGTGGACTCTTCTAGACATAGGTCACAGTGATATGAAATAGGGCTGTAAATTTCATGTCAATTTCTGGCTCAGGACCACAAGATTTGAATACAGCTCTTGCCTTAAAATGTTTTGTGTTAACCCATTTCATTTAGTTCAGATAGGTTTCATTTAGTTTGCTGTGTGTGATAGGGTTTGTACCCTACACCAGCCCTGATAAGATTAACGAGAGCCCAAGAGGCTGATTAAGTTAGTTGGTGTTACCTGCAAGAGAGAAGGACAGGGTTAATTAAGAGTTAAGCCAAGCTGGGGAAGGGCTGGGATAGCACTATAAAGGCAAAAGGCTGAAAGGGGCTGTAGGGGAAGGAGGTTGGTCACTTCCTGGGATGAGGGACATCAACAGGGAAATGGAGGAAGTCTAGGGGAAGAGTAAGTCCTGAGATCCTGTCCTGGAGTAAGAACTCTAGCAAGAGACTAGGAGGGGGTGAAGTAGCCATGGAGAGTACAGTAGTCTCCCATGGTAAACCCTAAGACAGGAGTAGTAAATGGAGACCTGGCTGGAAGTCACTGGAAGAAAACTAACACAAAGCAAGCAGAGAGCAGAAGTGGGGCACCTCGTCGTGTGAGCTACTTTCTCAGATCTAGACACAAGGAGGTGAGGGGTACCTTGTTACACTGTGCCATTGACCTGACCCTATTTTGCTCACCAGTATACATTTAAATATAAGTTTTGCAGGAACATCATGCATGATTTTGTATAATGAATAAAATATTTTGTATTAGTATCAGTGTTTGATCCTTTGGATAATGATTGAATGCTCCTAACTCCTTATTGGATGTGGGTCATGGCACATCAGGCACCAGGAAAGGAACAGCCCTTAAAATACAGAATGGATGGACACCCTTGTGACATTCTGTACCTCGGGGGAACACGCAGCATCCCCATGTTCATCCTTACAATATGACTGTGGTATCTAATGCAAAGTTTGTCATGTCGGGTGTCTTCGGAAGGCTCATGATGCACTGAACATTGTTGTTATAGTGATGTTATAGGTTGTAATTTCATGTATATAGTTCTGAGGCTGAAAATGTGTCCTCATGGCTTAAAACAAGCCCAGGCAAAACTCTCCAGAAGCAGAGGGACAGGTCACACCTCGTCAGGGCATGTATGGGGCAAACCCAGCCCATCCTCACAGGAACAAAGGACACTGGCTTAGGCAACAACAGGATCTGTTGGACTCTTGAGTGAGTCACCCCCCTTCCTTTGGTCAGTTTGGGACTGTGATGAGGTAATGTTCAGCTGACTCTGGGGGGGGGCAAAGCCAAGAGCAGGGGTTCTCAAACTGGGGGTCTGGAGCCCTCAGGAGGTCATGAGGTTATTACATGGGGGGTCGTGAGCTGTCAGCCTCCACCCCAAACCGCGCTTTGCCTCCAGGATTTATAATGACATTAAATATATTTAAAAGTGTTTTTTAATTTATAAGGGGGGGGTCACACTCAGAAGTTTGCTCTGTGAAAGGGGTCACCAGTACAAAAGTTGAAAGTCACTGGCCAAGAGGGAAGAAAGGACATGATAAAAGGGAGAAACATTTGCCATGCTCTTCCTCTCTTCCAACTCTATCTACAGATATCACCACCAAGCTATTGAAGTGCTGATCAAAGGGGAGAGTCTGGCTGAAGGGCAACCAGCCAGGCTGTGGTGAGAAGCATCTAAGTTTGTAAGGGCACTGAAAGTGTTAAGATCAGCTTAGAATATGTTTTGCTTTTATTTCATTTGACCAAATCTGACTTATGTTTTGACTTATAATCACTTAATCTATCTTTGTAGTTAATAAATTTGTTTATTCTACCTGAAGCAGTGCATTTGGTTTGAAGCATGTCAGAGACTCCCCTTGAGATAACAAGCCTGGTGCATATCAATTTATTTGTTAAATTGATTAACTCCTATAAGCTTGCAGCGTCCAGCAGACATAACTAGACACTGCAAGATGGAGGTTCCTAGGGTTTCGTCTGGGACTGGAGATATTGGCTAGTGTCATTTGGTTGCACAATCCAAGGAGCAGCTTACATGCTAGAGGCTGTGCGTGAACAGCCTGGGAATGGGGGTTCTCACAGCAGAGCAAGGTAAGGCTGGCTCCCAGAATCAAGGATTGGAGTGACCTAGCAGATCACCAATTCAGATAACACCAGGGGAACATTACAACTCTAACTTCAGATTTACTTAAAACATTCTCTAGTAGTGCACTAGCTACTGTAGTTTGGGTGGCACTGTGTTGAACTGCAATGTACTATTGTTCTAACAACTTTCTTGGAATAAAACCAAGATATACAAGGAGAGTTAACTAACAACCAGCAGCAAACTGCATAGAGAGGAGCACTAGCCTGCAACACGTTCTTGTGTGTCCTTGTGTTTTCTCTCAAAACATTTCCCACTTCAAGTCAGAGCCAGATTATCAGCATCCATACCTGGGGCCAGATTTTTAAAAGAGCTCAATACTTGGTGTGCTAAACTCTTTGGTGGATCTGCCTATAAGTCTCACAATGGGAGCTGCTCTAGAGGTCTCTCTTTAAAGTGAAGACAGTCCTGTATTCTATTCCCCTTGCTGTGTATGGGGGGACTGGTGAGTGTACGACAGCAGGATACATTGTTTACAGTTTCAGATTTTTTACATACAGTGGCAATAGAGGGAGTTGGCAGGAGTGACGGTACCATTAGTCCTTAGCAGGATAAGAAATAATAAACACATTGCATTTATGCAGCACTTCTCAGCCATAGATCTCAAAGCACTTCACAAAGATAGGGGAGCATTATTACCCCCATTTTACAGATTGCTGGCAGAGATGAAGGGTGAGATTCTCACTCCTACTCTGACCCCATTAGGCTGAGTAAAAGGCTTGGAGAGTAAACGGATGCTAAAAGCCCCATATCTGGCCAAGGGAGCATTCTCCCCCTGCAGGCACTGTGGAAAACAGCTATAAGTCTGCTTTCCAAGGATCCTGTTGCAAGCCCTAAGGTCCCCAGAGCTATCTAAGTTACTTGAAGGTCACCGCCAGCCCCCAGACCAGTCCAGGATCTAGGGGATGCAAAAGTGGCTTCAAGCCACCAGTGTCCTCCATGCTCTTGGCTGTGAGTTCTATGCTGCACCTTAGAGGCACAGGCCAGAATTGCAGAATGAACTTAAGGTGAAAGTCCGCATTCAGTTCAGGAACAGAACCCATGCTTCTTAACTCCCATTATTAGGCACTCTTGCCTGTTGACCCTAAGGGAGATGACTACCATGGTAAGTATGATACATGAAAACATAGTCAATCACCATTAATTGCATGCTTATAGTGAGCCAATCAGTTTACAAAATCCTTCCAGACATCACAGTAGGCTTGGTATTCTTTGGTAGGCAATATATATTTTATCTCTGCAGTTGTTTATTATGGTTTTTTCCCTCTGGTATCCTGAGACTACTGCCCTCTAAAAGTGTTATTTCTAAGAGTCATGGTATTGCCTCAGAAGCTAGGCACTAGCTAATAGAATACAATGACTCTCCTACTGGAAATGACACTGTTCAGTTTCTTATAACATGCCCATCACTGTGGTACCTGCAACCTTCCAGAGTTAAAATACTAATCAAGGAAACTACATCATTTCCATGTTGCTTTCTATTACACACACTCTTGGAGGGAAAAATTGCATGTGTGGGGTTTTGTTTGCATACTTTTAGAAAGTGGATGTATTTTATGGCGGTGGTAGGAGAGACGAGGTGAAAGCAATGTGCCTTGCATTTGGACTTGAACATTTGTGGTAGTTCTTAGTTTCTAAAAGGAAATTTCCACAGTCTGAGGTTAGGTTCTGTGCAAATGACTGAAGTGGTTTGGCCATAGAATTGATCTTAGAACTAGCATAGACAGGCCTTGGTATTTTGGAAGAATTTCCAGGCACAAAGTGTTCTCATACTGACAGTTTGTCTGGAGTCAGCATCCCTCTGAAAAGAATTATGTCTTATGGTTATTTTTTATTTACATACACATCAAACTGACAAAATGAGGTTTACACTTTTTCCACTTTTTAGTTTCCAGCTGATTATCATTTTCTTTTAAGATTAAATAAGTAATTTATTGAACTGTAACATCAACTATTTATTAGGAAATTGCAGGATAATTTTAACTTTCCTTTTTTAAAACATAAATCTGCATCCAAGGCCTCGAGTAACTTTGTGTGACTCTGCACCATTAATTTCTTCCAGAGTGACATTTTGATATGAGCTGAACAGATGGAATTGCAGGATTGTTCTAGCAAATTTATCATTAAAAATGCATCCGACACCTGTGTAATTTGCCTAATCATTTTCCTAATAAGCTCCCACCATTAATTATGCACGATTTCCACAATGCAATCAAGATAAAAGTAAATCTGATGACTTAATACCCTTCAAAATAATTGGTTCACCCAACACAAGGCCTCCTTTGCTTTCCATAGCCATTCCAGTTAATTAGAAAAAGGGTGCACCTTCTAGGAGTCAGCAGAATGGAGACGGATCTCATGGCGGGAGGCAGGCCTGCTGGTTTTTTGGGCAGGAGTCAAGGCTATTAACTCATGAAAGAAACTAATAGAATCCCCCTACATCTCTCATCTTTATCTCTCCCCCCTCCCCCACCCCACCCAGTAGCAAACAGATGCTATTAGTGTTCTTCAGCCATCAGAAAACTGACTGCAGGACTCCACGGGTCTAATGAGAATCAACTTTTCTGAGGCTGCTGTCTTGCGGTGCAGCCCACCTGTCACATCATTAGGTGCAGCATGTGCCTGGAATTCACTTTGCTAAATGAGATTTACAGGCCCCAGTGAAACTCATCCTGCAGTATTCCTGCTTCAATTAGCTAAAGATTAATTGTCTGAGAAAGGGAATGAAAGTTTTACTTCAACTGACCTGAAAAAAAAAAAAACCTGTGTGGGGGGAGAAGGGCTGGGAGGGAGTATGGTTCAGGTATTCCACATAGGCCTCAGGCAGTGTGGAAAAACGTGATAATTTAAAGGTGCTGCAAATTTCCTACACCTCGTCTGGATGAGTGAAATTAACTAGCACTAAAAGCTGTCAAATTAAAGGTTGACTTCCCGATATTAGCACCTTAAATGTCACCGAATGGTCTGTTTCTCTCTCTTCCCCCTCTTTGTCTCTCAGCTTCATTCTCTCTCTTTCTCTCCCCCCCCCTTTTTTTTGGCATACATTCACGTCAGCGCACCTGCACATGCACACAAACATTATCCTACTGCTGTTCCTGCTAACTGCTTGTGCGTGCTTGGGCTGGAGTCACTCAGTATAAATCTTTGATGTAACCATGGCTACGGAACAACTGGCAATTACAAAATTTCCTCCATTTTTAATGTTACACTAATTATGTCTGAATGCACTTTAATGGAGGAAGGAATCGAGGAGGTGAAGCAACATTCTGTAAGCCAAGACAAAGAGAGGGGAGAGAATTCCTCCTCCTCGCCCTTTCCATCGCCTACCCAGCTATGGGAGAAGTGCAGAATTTTTTGAGGGGGAGCCAAAGTGATTAAAAGTATAGACCGACACATGAATTAGTTTTTAATTCAGACAGGCCTCAAATACAGCCAAACATTCAGGGGATGAGAAGTCCAAACTAAATTTGGATCTGAAATTCATTGTTGATCAAGTTCTACAATCAGTTGAACCAAAACAACTGATCCAAACATCCTTGCTATCAAGTATAGAGGTTCAAAATCCAGATCAATTTTGTGCCTTTGACCGATCTCTAATTTTGAACTTTAACTAGTTTTTCATATATTAACATTTTGATACTTTACATACAATGGGCCAAATCCATTGCTGATAGTGGAATTCCATCAGGGAGTAATTTGACCTGTTAATTGCTAATTTATTTTAGGTGGTGCAATATGAAGAACAACATCACTGCCTGCAGAAGATTTAATATTTTGGTGAAGAAAATGGCAAACAGTTTGGGAAGCCTAGAGTTTCCTGACACCTCCAGTGCTGATAATTAATTGCATTTGCATTCTAAAATAAGGGTCCTTTTTATTCAAGTGCGTATTAAACTTGCAAAGCACCCTAAACACCCTATCAACTTCTTCACTGAAACTTAATGTGACAGGTATGTCATTGCAAAAGATCACCTCCTGCACCACCAAAAGTATGAGTGGCACACTCTCGATGTCCCATTTTGATTTTAATGCCATGCTGGAGAGAAATCAATGGAACATTGCTGCTGTAACACAGATGCTGGGATGGGGCAAAGCCTTTCCTCCCCATTGCCTGGGATGCAAAATATTTAGGGATTGATCCTGCAGCCATTGCAACTGACAGGAATTTTACCATCCATTTCAACTGGTCCAAGATCAGGCCAATAGAGAGTGGTAAAGATGTGTTGCAATCCTGCTGGCACTGCGAGTAAAGGCTTTGGAATATCATGCAACGGGTTTATATTGGAGGAGAATCTGTTTCTTAAGAGAGCTCTTTAGGGTAGAACAAGGATCTTATTTTAAAACAACACTTTACAGTGTATTTCTTCACCTTCCTCTCTTCTTTCTGTCATGGAAATCTCATGTGCCTGCACACCCACTGTTGAAGGTGGGGTGGGAATATAGTTACAACTTCCTTTACAGCAGTGAGCTGTAGATCCCAGCTGTGCTTTCAGCGACATGAGCCAGCCTGATTATGCTAAAGCACCCCTGGATCCCTTCCTCTTTTGTTTCATTCTACTCAGGGTCTTTAAGCTTAAGCATTTGACATGGTTGGGTAGTTTCTCCTCTAATTTTATCCCAGCTGACAGTGCGATGAGTTTAACTCATAGCCCTTCGGTGCAAACCACTTTCCACAATATGTATTAAGCCTTAGAAAGCTGGCCAGTAGGTAATTATATTCTGGGTAATGACATATATTGGAATTTGGCCAGGATACTTGGGCTAATATTGTTACCCTTGCACAAAGTGATGTGGAGATTTTTAATGACCACATGTGGTCAGTGCCATATGTTTATATCACATCCCAGGGGTGTCACCTTCAACACTACAGTGGCCTTTAGAATCACTTCAGGGTAGGATTAAAGAGGAAACTGAAAGCTGGGTGGCTGATCAGGTAGTGTTTGAGGTGATACCCTTTGGATGTGATATAGACATATGGCACTGACCCCATGTGGTGGTTAAAAAATTCCACATCACTTTTTGCAAGGGTATGAGTTAGTTCAGTGACTGGGGACATTTGTGAAGTAGGGTCAGAGTGAGTCCCACTTCTGCACTGCCAGCAACACTCACCAGTCCACACATGTGGCAATCCATAAATCATGACTGGATGTTTTTCGAAAAGATACACTCTGCTTCAAATAGGAATTCATTCAGAGAAGTCCTATGGCCTGTGTTATACAGGAAGTTAGGCTAGAGAATTTATAGCGGTCCCTTCTGCCCTTTTCTATAAATAGGGCCTACCAAATTCCCGGTCCATTTTGGTCAATTTCACAGTCATGGGATTTTTTTTAAATGGCAAATTTCAGGATTACAGTTATTGAAATCTGAAATTTCACAGCATGTAATTGTACGGGTCTTGACCCAAAAAGGAGTTGGGGGAGGGGAGGGGGTTGCGGTAATGCTACTCTTACTTCTGCGCCTCTGCTGAAGGCGGTGCTGCCTTCAGAGCTGAGGAGCTGGAGAGTGGCGGCTGCTGGCCGGGAGCTCAGCCTTGAAGGAAAGCTGCTGCTAGCAGCTGCGCAGAAGTAAGGATTGCATGATATGGTATGCCGCTTAGCTCTGAAGTCAGCACAGAAGTAAGGGTGGCAATACTGTGACCCCCTAAAATAGTCTTGTGACCCCACCCCCTCAACTCCCTTTTGGGTCAGGACCTCCAGTTTGAGAAATGATGGTCTTCCCCTGTGAAATCTGTATAGTATAAGGTAAAAGCACACAAAAGTCCAGATTTCATGGTCTGTGGCGTGTTTCTCATGGCCATGGATTTGGTAGGGCCCATCTATGAATATGCTCTCCCCCTGCCGGTCTGTGGCCGATTTCCAACCCTTCTTAATCCAGCGTGATATCAAAAGTCAATGTCCTTTTGGAGATGATGAATCCCACACCTCAGTCCAAGTTGACGTTTACAACATCCTCCTTCAATGACCCTTCTCCCTTTCACTTCCTCCCTTGCCAGCCATTCACTCTACTTCTCCAGTCTAGGTTTCTTCTTTGTTGCCCTCCTGAGACTCTTCAAATGGGTTGAGTAACTCTTTCACTCATGCTGCCCCATCTATCTAGACTCTCCCCACTCCTTTACTTTCTCCTTCCCTCTGAGCCACTAAAACATGTTCTCTTTATATCCCAGGTTGAAACCATCCATTTGCTTTAGCTTGCAGTAGAATTGACATTTACTATAAAATATTTGATACTGCTTCAGTTTTGGCCTGTGTGGCCTGTTGAGGTACTGCTAGTGTTAGGAGAATGCATCTGTGTCTCAGATGAATTTCCGTCCTGCTATCAAAGGCAGTGGGGAATGTCATTTAGGAGGGCAGAATGCCTTCATCTTTAAAAGGTTCACAACTGCCCTTTGCTTCAGAAATCGTCCATGGACTTTGACTATCTGGCCCCTTATGGCCCTGTTTTCAATCTTCCCTTTTTGGTTAGGTAATTGAGATGGTTTTGGTGAGACATGTCTGACTATTTACTTCAGATGTCCTTGAACCTTATCAGTTGGTTACAAAATTGTATTTGCAGTTTTGGTCAATGATTTCCTCCAAGCAATAGATGATGATCAGGTGCCCATGCCTGTGTTAGGTTTCCAAGATGCCTTTAAAATTACTCATCATGACATGCCGCTGATGCCCCTCTGGATATGAGCATATGATGCTTGGGTAGAAGCTCCATTCTTTCCTGGTTGAGAAGACTCAGAAGGTTGTATTGGGGAATGCCACATCAGCTCTCTTGTGAAGAGTGCTACGGGGTTGTCTTGTCATCACTGCGGTTTAGCTTGTGTATATGGGGCAGAAGATAGGGAGGCTAGTTAAGGGGCTAGTTCAGAGGCATAGGTTAGGGTATCTTCAGTATATGATACCAACTAGCTTAGCGTATCATTATCAGACAATCCAGCAAGAGCAATTGTGTGCCTAACAGAGGCTCTGGTGCAGATTGGGGCATGGATGAGAGCAATCTGGTGGAGGCAGAATCCATATAAAATGGAGGTGAGACTGGTAGGCTAGGAAAAACCACTTGATGTCATCAACCTACATGATTGATGTTTGCCTACTATTTGGGATCACAGTTCATAATTTTGGGGTATATTTGCACCAGCAACTGTATTTAAGATAATCAAGTAGCAGCTGTGTCCAGGAAGTCGTTTTCCAACTATGCTTGGTCAAAAGGCCACTTCTTTTCGAAGGAGATCTTGCTATTGTCATTTATGCCTTTGTTGCTTCAGGGTTACATTACTACAATGCACTACATGCATGTGGGCAAGAACTTAAGTCTATTCGGAAATTAGAATGGGTCCAGAAGGTGACTGCCTATGTAGGGACAGATTTTTCAGATTGCTCAGGCCCAGAGTTTTAAGTGCTCAGCATTCACAGAGGGGCGGGGGGGGGGGGGGGTCAGATTTTCAAAAGAGCTTAGTTCCCTCTTAAGCATCTCTTGAAAATTTGGCCTTTTTTTCAAATGTGCCCAACACACAGCAGCTCCTGCTATTACTTATACTCAGTTTGTCAAAAGAACTCCTTGCCAAGAATGCTCAATTCCTTTGAAAATTCAGACACTAAATTTGGTGGCTCAGTGGGAGAACTGAACTTTTTAGAAATTTGGGCCCCTTGTGGTGCTGCTGACCACTCTTGGCAATTGAAGGTGGGATTTTCAGGAGAGTCTAAGTGACTTACAAGCCCATGTCCCATTGCCTTTCAGTTGGATTTTTGCTCCTAAATTCCTCAGGTGCTTTTGAATAATTGGAGCATCTTATTGGGCCAACATGATGTTTGTGCTCTCTGGTCTGTACTAGATACCTGTGAGTTTCTGGGGAGAGGTGAAGAGGCTGGTTTCAACTTGTAAAGCTTTAAATGGCCTGGGACCAGCCTATCTGAGAGACCGCCTCTCTGCCAGTGCTATATTGCCATAGATATTTTCAGTGATAGTACTCAAACTAGAGACCCCTCAGTATAATAGAGGATGCTGCTGGCAAAGCATTCCTCCTGTGGGCCCATTGACTTTGAAATTCACTCCCATGAGTCCCCTCTCACTTTCAGGGGACAGTGAAAATATCTGCTTTTTGGGAAGGGAAGGGACATGGAAGGGTTTGGCCTGAGGTGATTTGCTATTTGATGGGACTATAACAGGAATTTTTCTTGTAGGAGTGTGAGGTTGCCTGAAGTCTATCTAATTGGATGCATATGTAATTATTGGCTGCGTGCCCCGAGTTCTAGGATAGGTGCCTTTTTACCATTTTATAAATCCAGAGAAAGAAAAATACTTTGCAAGAGCAATACAATAGATCAGTGGTTCATAGCCTTTTCCTTAGTGTGACACCCCTCCCCCCCCAGCATTTACCAATATGAAAAGGGCAAGGTAGTGGCAAACCCTGACACCTGTTTTCAGCCTTTCTGAGAATCATGACCAACAGGATAAGAACTCATACTAGAAATGAACTATATCATATTATGTTTATATAATCTCCAACCCCATCCTGTCAACTCTGTTACTATTTCCAATAGTTTTCTGATGTCTTAGGCACTCTTTGTTAGAGATTCCAGGACAACTGTATTCTTAGTTCAGTGAGAACTTTCTGAGAAATGTACTGCAAATATTATAAGTGGCTTTTGCACAAATACACCTAATACACTATTTTGCTTGATGATGAATCCCACAAAACAGATTGAATGTATTTTCAGGGAGCAGAGGTGAGGATCTATTCATTTGTTTTCCCATTTTAAAATGAAGGAGGAAGGCATAACTACTTGGAAAACAAATGTATATTAAGCAGTACTTGCATGAATGTTTAGAATTTATTCCTGAAAACTATGTGGAGTATATTAATAATAATAATAGCAGTGTCACATTGTGTAATTTTAAGCAGGAAATGGGAGCGAAGACCTTTTAGCGGCATCTGAAAGCATCAATTCCTAGACCATTTTCTGAAAACACCTGTCATTTGGTGCAACCTGGACTAATCCAAAGGTGTGTGTGTGTGTGTGTATGTGTATGTATATGTATTTTTGACAAAATTCCTCCTCTACCTTGGTGGGTCTTGCGCTTATTGGGGGATTTGCTAGCCTTGGAGATTCACGGCAGCCCTCAGTTTGGCTGTTTTCATAAACCCACAGTCCAGGTCAACTCCTTCTGTGTCTGAACAGGAGTTGGGAGGTGTCATAAATATAAAGGGAAGGGTAAACACCTTTAAAATCCCTCCTGGCCAGAGGAAAAACCCCTTCACCTGTAAAGGGTTAAGAAGCTAGGATAACCTCGCTGGGACCTGACCAAAATGACCAATGAGGAGACAAGATACTTTCAAAAGCTGGGGGAGGGAAAAACAAAGCCTCTCTCTCTGTCTGGGTGATACCTTTGCCGGGGACAGAACAGGAATGGATTCTTAGAACTTAGTAAGTAATCTAGCTAGATATGTGTTAGATTCTGATTCCTTTAAATGGCTGAGAAAAGAAGCTGTGCTGAATGGAATGTAGATTCCTGTTTTTGTGTCTTTTTGTAACTTAAGGTTTTGCCTAGAGGGATTCTTTATGTTTTGAATCTAATTACCCTATAAGATATTTACCATCCTGATTTTACAGAGGTGATCCTTTTTATTTTTTCTTCTAGTAAAATTCTTTTTTTAAGAATCTGATTGCTTTTTCATTATTCTTAAGATCCAAGGGTTTGGGTCTGTGTTCACCTATACAAATTGGAGAGGATTTTTATCAAGCCTTCCCCAGGAAAGGGGGTATAAGAGTTGGGAGGATTTTTGGGGGAAAGACGTTTCCAAATGGACTCTTTCCCAGTAATATACCGGTTAGACATTTGGTGGTGGCAGCAATAAAGTACAAGGGCAAAAGGTAAAATAGTTTGGGGAAGTTTTAACCTAAGCTGGTAAAAGTAAGCTTAGGAGGTTTTCATGCAGGTCCCCACATCTGTACCCTAGAGTTCAGAGTGGGGAAGGAACCTTGACAGGAGGTTTGGGGAAAACCCAGGCCTGCCCTCTACTCTGGGTTCCAGCCCAGGGCCCTGTGCAATGCAGCTGTCTAGAGTGCCTCCTAGAACAGCTGTGTGACAGCTATGACTCCCTGGGCTACTTCCCCATGGCCTCCTTCCAACACCTTCTTTAACCTCACTATAGGACCTTCCTCCTGGTGTCTGATAATGCTTGTAATCCTCAGTCCTCCAACAGTACACATTCTCACTCTCAGCTATTAGTGCCTCTTGCTCCTAGCTCCTCACACGCACGCCACAAACTGAAGTGAGGTCCTTTTTAAACTCAGGTGCCCTGATTAGCCAGCCTTAATTGATTCTAGCAGCTTCTTGATTGGCTGCAGGTGTTCTAATCAGCCTGTTTGTCTTAATTGTTTCCAGAAAGTTCCTGATTGTTCTGGAAGCTTCCCTATTGCCTTACCGAGGGAAAAGGGACCTACTCAAACTGGGGCTAATATATCTGCCTTCTATCACTCTCCTGTAGCCATTTGGCCGACCCTGTCACAATATATATACACACACACACACATTAAAGTACATTACTTTATCAGAAGCTTGAAAATCACCCCATCCTCCTTGTGGCTTGATGGCAGAATTTTCCCAAGAGGCTCCAGGGAGCTGCTCAGAATCCTTTCAAATGCATCACTGAACTTTATCAATATTCTTGGTGTTAATATTCAGTCACCACTTTTTAGGTGCTCCTCTATTCTAGCTCTGATTAAGACCTAAAATATCTTTGGCTACTGATTTTTCTCTAAATCCCTTCTCAATGTATGACATTGCATAACTTTCTTCCCCAAAACTACTTCATTTGAACTGATATTTACGTCACATCACCCTCACAAAGGGTGAGGAGGTGTTCCTTATGTTTTTTTAGACACTTTCTTCAAAATTGTGGTATCTAGTCTGCCTAGTTCTAGAATTTTGACTGTGCTTTGCCCACCACATATTGTGTGCTGTCACCAGTTGTTCATTCTTCTTTTTGAAGTAGAGTGAGTGTGTGTGTGTGTGTGTGAGTGACAAGTTGACTTCCTCCCAGGTATTCACTTTTCTTACCACAGCTCTATCCTGCAGTGATCTGTCCTTCCAGTGACTCAGGCCTCTGGCCAGGTCACATTTGCAAGTCCATCCCTTTTTGGGTATGTATATAAAGAGTTCAGTAATGGGGAGGTCTTCAGAATGAGCAAGGGATTCTGAGCTTCCCCCTGGGGTCAGGGTCTCATGGTCCTGGCACTTGTATCTTCAGGGTCTTCTGCCAACTAGGGTTCCCTGCCAAGGGATAGATTTCCAGAGCTGACCCTCTTAGGGGTTTGTGTGGGAACCCAGGACAACGCTCTCCACTAGGCTTTGATCCAGGGCCGAATGGTAGCCAACTAAGTGCTGCACCCATAGCTGCTATGGGCTAATTCCCTGGATCAAGTCCCATCAGTCTTCTGCCTTTCCACATGGTAAAGTAAAAAACTGAACATAAAGGTGAAATCTCTAACCTTCAGAGAAGCACAGGTCCTGTCTTTGTTGGCTTGGTCAGGTCATTGTCACCAGGCAGCAGAAGCTCAGGTATAGGTCAGCTTCCCTCCATTGTCTGCCAGCTAGAGAGCAACTCTACTCCCCTTTTTAAGGTCCTTCTCCAGCCTCTTGCAGGTGTGGTGGGGCTGCCTGGCCCCAGAGCAGCTCCTTTACCCTTTCCTCTCCAGTGTGGGGTTTGTGTAGCCCCTCACTAGAGGTTATTATTTGTGTTCCAATAGTTAAAGCTGGATTAAAGGAATCTGGTCCATAAGCACAAGACAGGGACCTACCCTCCTCCTTTGTCCTCCTCCGCCCCCTCTGCCGAGTCATGGTGGCAAGGGTAGCTGCAGGGGTCTCCTTCTCTTACACTTGTTTTGATGCATAAATGGGAGTTGCTAAGTTCTGAGCACTGTAGAAAATGTGGCCCTTATTTAGGTGCCGACAGCAAACAGGAGTTGAAGTCTTCTGAAAATCTCATTCCAGGTCTGTATACTTGTGAATTAATTCATGGTGTGCTACCATCTCCTGACATTGTTATTCCTTCTGATTAGGCAAACTGGTATTTATTATTTTGTGTTATGCTAGTGCTTAGGGGCCCCAATCAAGACTGCATTGTGCTAGGGGCTGTAATTCCTAGTAGGAGTTTGCTTTCTTTGATTTACAAGACAGCCATGTCACGCTGGGCTGTGGACATGAGAACATAAGAATGGCCTTGTTGGGTCAGACCAAAGGTCTATCTAGCCAGTATCCTGTCTTCCGACAGTGGCCAGTGCCATGTGCCCCAGAGGGAATGAACAGAACAGATAATCATCAAGTGATCCATCCCCTGTTGCTCATTCCCAGCTTCTGGAAAACAGAGGCTAGGGACACCATCCCTGCCCATCCTGGCTAATAATTGATGGACCTATCCTCCATGAATTTATCTAGTTCTTTTTTGAACCCTGTTATGGTCTTGGCCTTCACAACATCCTCTGGCAAAGAGTTCCACAGGTTGACTGTGCGTTGTGTGAAGAAATACTTCCTTTTATTTGTTTTAAACCTGCTGCCTATTAATTTCATTTGGTGATCCCTAGTTCTTGTGTTATGAGAAGTAGTAAACAACACTTTCTTGTCTACTTTTTCTAGACCAGTCATGATTTTATAGACCTTAATCATATCTCCCCTTAGAAGTCTCTTTTCCAAACTGAAAAGTCCCAGTCTTATTAATCTCTCCTCATACGGAAGCCGTTCCATACCCCTAATCGTTTTTGTTGCCCTTTTCTGAAACATTTCCAATTCCAATATATCTTTTTTGAGATGGGGTGACCACATCTGCACACAGTATTCAAGATGTGGGCATACCATGGATTTATATAGAGGCAACATGATATTTTCTGTCCTATTTTCTATCCCCTTCTTAATTATTTCCTGCATTCTCTTCGCTTTCTTGACTGCCACTGCACATTGAGTAGATGTTTTCAGAGAACTATCCACAATGACTCCAAGAGCTCTTTCTTGAGTGTTAACAGCTAAGATAGACCCCATCATTTTATATGTATAGTTGAGATTATGCTTTCCAATGTGCATTACTTTGCATTTATCAACATTAAATTTCATCTGCCATTTTGTTGCCCAGTCACCCAGTTTTGAGAGATCCTTTTGTAGCTCTTTGCCATCTGCCTGGTTCTTAACTATTTTTAGTAATTTTATATCCTCTGCAAGTTTTGCCACCTCACTGTTTACCCCTTTTTCCAGATTATTTATTAATATATTGAATAGGATTGGTCCCAGAACAGACCCCTGGGGAACACCACTATTTACCTCTCTCCATTCTGAAAACTGACCATTTATACATCCCCTTATTTCCTATCTTTTAACCAGTTACCAATCCATTAGAGCACCTTCCATCTTATCCTATGGCAGTTTACTTTGCGTAAGAGCCATTGGTGAGGGACCTTGTCAAAGGCTTTCTGAAAATCTAAGTACACTATATCTACTGGATCCCCTTGGTCCAAATGCTTGTTGACCCCCTCAAAGAATTCTAGTAGATTGGTGATGCATGATTTTCCTTTACTAAAACCATGTTGACTGTTCCTCAACAAATTATGTTCATCTATATGTCTGACAATATTGTTCTTTATTACAGTTTCAACCAGTTTGCCTGGTACTGAAATCAGGCTTACAGGTCTGTAATTTCTGGGATCACCTCTGGAGCCCTTTTTAAAAATTGGTGTCAGATTAGCTATCCTCCAGTCATCTGGTACAGAAGCTGATTTAAATGATAGGTTACAGACTACAGTTAGCAGTTCTGCAATTTCACATTTGAGTTCCTTCAGAACTCTTGGGTGAATACCATCTGGTCCTGGTGACTTATTGCTGTTTAATTTATCAATTTGTTCCAAAACCTCCTCTAATGATACCTCAGTTTGGGATAGTTCCTCAGATCTGTCACCTAAAAAGAATAGCTCAGATTTGTGAATCTCCCTCACATCCTCAGCCATGAAGATCGATGCAAAGAATTAATTTAGTTTCTCTGCAATGGCTTTATCATCCTTGAGTGCTCCTTTAGAACCTCGATTGTCCAGTGGCCCCAATAGTTTCAATAGTTTTGCCTGAAGATTGTCAAGATTCATTGGTCAGTGCATCTCATGGGTTTCAGAAGAACTTTTCACTAAGTTCCTTTTTGTACTCTGTGGGACTCAAAGGATCAGATGCTGTAGGTGACTCTTTCGTTAGGGGGTGCAGTGACAAATTGTGCTTGGTTTCAGGTGTCATTAAGCAAGTTTGATGTTGACATGGTATGAAATGAAGACAAACAGGGATGGATTTTAAGCAGCAGGCTGCAACTTTATTAAACTTAACACAGGGAAGGAGTGCTACCTGCCCTGTCACCCATACTCTCACCTACCAGGCATTTTAAGTGGTTCCAGTGCAGGGGTTACAGGGCTCCTGCTACAAAACCATAACTTGGAGTAGACTGTCCTCAACCTAGCCCTGTGACCCTGCTCACTCATCTGACTCCTATCACACCCCACCCCACCTGTAAGGGAGACAGAGGGTACTAAAAGGGGGGACATTAGCCCACAAAGGCCAAAAGTTCTTTTGCTATCCCATGAGCACAAGGCCCATCAGTAAAGTTCCCAGGTCTTTTACTTCTGGGAATGGTTCCTTTTAGCCTTTAACCACACTTGAAAAGGCCACAAGTTGTGATGAACTAACATCCTTACCAAGGACTATCACTAATTATTAAATCCTATTCCTATTTAACTGTGCCTTCAGGATGCTGCGAGGAAGATGGAAAAAGTCCCCAAGCCTCTGCCAGTTTGGCCTCTGAGAGAAGAAAAAGTTCCTGACCTCAAAACAAGTGATAGGTCAGTCCTGTAGCATCTGCAAAACATAGCTTCCAGACTTCGTTTCCTCCCTAAGTTAGCCAATGAGGTGCTTGACACTAGAAGGGGAGTTGTAACCCTTCATCTCTTTAGGATGTGTTCTCTTTCCTCGTTCAGCTGGGGCGGTCCCAATCACCACCAGCCCCATCAAGTTCCCCACCCATTCAGGTGTGTGTGCGGAGGGGTAGCATTCTCACAGCTCTGCTGTTAACCCACTGTCCTGGCTAAATTCCAATTACCAGCCAGGCTCCCATTCAGGTAATTACATTCTGTCTGTTTAAGCTCCACCTATGGCATTAATTGGAAAAGTTATTCTTTGCTTCCTGTCCTAAACTGGTGTGTAGCATTGCTCTGTGCTATGGGTTGCCACGATCAACCCCGGAAATGGCTACACTTGGATGAATGAACACACACACATGCATCACTTGGGATAATTCTGGATTAAAAACAACTATACAGATAGGTTCCAGTGCCACTTTATATAGCATGGTGGCTGTAATATATGTGTACTGTACTCTTTCAAATAGAATTAGACCTACTCAAGTGCTGGTAATTATGTTTCTCTCCAGTGGCTTGAAGCCTAAGAAGAGATATAAACCATAATTCTACTGACAGCTAGTAGAAGTATTCCTTTTAGCTGAAGTAGCAAAGGTCTGTGGTTTAGGAGTCAAAGGTTCTGGGTTTATTCCACAATGCCACAGAGATGTCATTAAGCTAATACCTGTATGTGTGCTGTTGGTCATGGATTTGTTATAAGAGGTGTGTGTTTGTGTGAGGACAAGAGAGAGAGAAACCTAACATAAAGTACATCAACAAGAATTCTCCGCTCCCAATTTTGCAAAATAAAATTACATTTCTCTATCTAATCTCAAATAGTATTTATAATATAAATTACCTCTTTATATTACAGTCTATTAGCATCCAATATAATTAAAGTTGACAATGCCTAATGTTTATACACCGTCATCATTTCTTGAAATACTCACTTTGTAGGCTGACTGTATTGACTGCATAGTCTTTGTTTGGGTTTCTGTAGTTGTGTTGAATTTAAATGCTAAATCTTAATTAGTGAATGAATTTTCTTCTAACTTCCTTCATTTTGTAGGTCTTACTGAGACTTTAACCTAAACTGAGAGCTAAGACAAGCTCAAAGAAAATTTGGTTTTATAAAGGTATGGACATTTAAAACTTGCAAACTCTGGGACCACTTTAACTACTGTGTAATTATAAATAGGGCCCTCCAAATTCACAGCTGAAAAACGTGTCACGGACCATGAAATCTGGTCTTTTGTGTACTTTTATCGAATAGCAACGTTTCTCAAACTGGGGTCCTGACCCAAAAAGGGGTCACAAGGTTATTGTAGGAGGTTGTGGTATTGCCAGCCTTACTTCTGTGCAGTGTTCAGAGCTGGGTGGCTGGAGAGCAGCAGCTGCTGTCTGGCTGCCCAGCGCTAAAGGCAGTGCTGCCGCCAGCAGCAGTGCAGAAGTAAGGGTGGCATGGGGGGGAGGGATCATCACTTTTTTGGGGGGAGGGGTCATCATGGGCTTTACATGTCTATATTTTGCCATTTCTAAATACATATTCATGCTTTGTTACAACCCTGTGAAATTTAAGATTTAAGAAACCATGAAATTCAAGATTTTTTTAAATGCTATGACCATGCAATTTATGGAAATG
The DNA here is from genome assembly GCF_965152235.1 of Eretmochelys imbricata. Lineage (NCBI taxonomy): Eukaryota > Metazoa > Chordata > Testudines > Cheloniidae > Eretmochelys > Eretmochelys imbricata. The sequence continues at coordinate 245,303,699 of NC_135572.1, read as the reverse complement.
GGCCAGGAATTTGGTAGAGTCATGATTATAAGGGTGTATATTTGTATAAGGGTACAAGTGTGATTTCCCCCCACCCTTGCCCCTGCTCTCACAAGAATGTGTGAGTATTACCCTGGAGTGTGGGGCCTGTTTTATTGCAAAATAGCTGGTAAACGATGTATATATGTGTTGTATGATTCACAGAAAGGACCATTTGGATGATCTTCTGTGATCTGCACTATATAATGCAGGTCGAAGAGCCTTACCCTGTATTTCTTACATCAAGCCTGTAACTTCTGCTTAAGCTATAACCTATCTCTTAGAAGTATCGATTTACAGATTTCAAGTGATGGAGAATCCACTACACCGCTAGATAAGCCATTCCAATGGTTAACTACTTCACTGTTAACATTTTGCACTATATTTCTATTCTGCATTTGTCTAGCTTCAGCTTCCAACCATTGGACCTTATTACACCTTTTACTGGTAAATTAAAGAGCCATCTGCTATCAGATATCTCTTCCCCAACTAGGTACTTGTAGACCTCGATGAAGTCACCACTTGATTTGAGTGGACACCTGCACAGTTGCACGTTTTACTTGGGCCCATAATTTGTGCTGCTTATCTCTTCTGCTATCCTTAGATCTCAGACAGAAAACCTGGCTCTGACTACCCCCAAACTTTAGAAAGGTACAAAGTCTGGAGTAAACCTTTCAAAAATATTTGAATGACTTGGATTAAGTCCAATTTTCAACAATGACCTAGATACTTAGGAGCTTAAGTCTATGTCTACACTTCCCCACAGTTTGGACTACGAGGATGTAAATAGCTCTGCACACCAAAGTGCTGCACTGTAACTTCCTGATGTGGATACCATGGGCACAAATGCAAAGGTTCCTATTTTTCATTAATGTAGTTCTGTTCAAACAGAACTATGTTAACGAGAATTAGGAACCTTTTCATTCATGTCCACAGTATCCACAAGCGGGAATTACAGCACAGCACTTTGGTGTGCACTGCTATTCATGCCCCCCATAATCCAAACTGTGGGGCAGTGTAGATAAACCTTAAATCCCATCGAGATAGGCTTGTATGTACCTAAAAGGCTTGTTTACACAGGAACATCCAGGAAAATTAATCTGTATTACTGAAAATGTAAATTAGAAGTGGATTAATTAAACTGTATTAAGCCTCTGTGTGAACACCCTCCATTCAGAGGTGAAGTGGCATTGAGAATTATTCTAAACAGAGTTACGGCCACATTAACTCTGATTAGCAGCATGCACACATGGATTTAATTGAGTTTAACTAATTCACTTCAAATTTATGCCTGGAGTTAATTTGGATTAATTTTCCTATATGTCCCCAGACCCTAAATTATTTTTGTTAATTTGATTTATGCTCTTAAGACACTTTTGTAAATTTTTACCCAGGATTTCAATTTTGCAACCTTGGACCAGCTCTATAAATGGTCCAAAATTGCCTCTCTGCAATCTCCTGGAAACTAGATATGCACGGGGGAGTGAAAATGTAAGAATGTAAATAAGCAAACCAGTGAAGATTTCACAACTGTCTTAAAGATTGTGCTCAGCTCCAAAATTGGCCAGAGTTAGAAGTCTGAACTATTTCCTTCTCACCCCTCAGAGTGGTTCCTCCTGGTCATGTTTGAGATGCATCATGGGACAGGGAGGAGAAGTCTGAAGTGCTGCTGTTCATGGTGTACCTGTACTGTGGATAAAAGGAGGACTTCACTCTCCAGCCCTCTCATTCAGGTACTCTTCACTAGAACTGAATTCACTTTAAAAAGAAAGGAAATATGCCTGAAAAGAAATCTCCATATATAGCGTACTGTGACCAGAATTTGAAATTAATTATAGCTAGTTGGATCCTAATATGCTTCTATTGAATCTTCATGTAAGTAAGATGATAAGAAAATCTAAATTAAAGTTTAATTCCTCAATAAAAGCCTTGAATTCTTTGATCAGCAGAGTTCTGAAGACTGTTGTTCGGCCTACAGTGTATAGGTTGTACCGTCCAGATTGTATTTATAATTAGACCTCAGCTTTATTGCTTAATGAACTTATCCCAGACTACACTTAATTTTGAGGCATCATTAGAAGCCCCTTCTATGCGAAATGTACTCTGTGTGAACAGGCTGCCTGCCTTTAGATCAAAACTCGAAGCTTTATTGATTAAAGTCTCTCTACAGTAGGGATTTAAAAAGTATGTTTTATCTCACTATCTATTTGAAAGATATAGATTCCTTTTATTTGCTGAGGTAAGGGAAAGTTGGCTGTATCAAGTTCTTTACACAAGGACTGACATGAGAAGCAGCGCCTTTGAAGATTTACCTCACTGTCTTGGAACAGTCCAGCCATTTTGAGAACAAAACTATTCCGTTTCGGGGGGGGAACCCAAACTTTCAGATCAGTATTGAGCTGACTCTGTTTGCATCACTGTGTAGATGAAATACTATACATTTTTTAAAAAAAATTACAAATATGATTGAGTTGAATTGTTTTTATACTGTAATCTGAACCAGTTACAGCCCTCACTTATGTTAGTGCTGTCCTTAGGAGATATTGGAATTGCCTGGGCATAAATGAGTGCAAAATGTTAGCCCTATGTGTAATGCAACAGTAGAGCTGGGTGAACTGTTGTTGTTTGTATTGTGGTAGGAGTTCCCAGGTGCTCTCGTGGACTGGGACCACATTGTTCATAGAACCAAAAGATGGACCCTAACAGCGAACAATTTATTTGACTATAGCCCTTCTTTGTGTGTTCAAACAAATCATGATTTTTAATGAATTTGTCCACCATGGACAATTTGAAAAATAACATGCACAAACCAATTAGAGCCAATTGTTTTGTGACAAACTGGCATTACCATTCTGCTCTAAATAAACACTACATATGCTGCAGAAGTTCAAACTAACCCCTTTCCTTGGGTTTGGCCTTATTAGTAATTCTAATAAAAAAACATAATCCTCAGCTCAAGGCTTGCTACTAGTAGAATTTCCTGCAGGACCGCCTTCTCTCCACCGGTAGCCAAGGTCATGGTCACATGTAGAGCTGGGTTGAGAACAGGAGTTCAGTTTCATGAAGGATTGTGACATTTGGTTTTGTCCTGATTTGGAATGAAAACCAAGAATTTTGAAATTCTCCGCAAAGTGGAATTAGTGTTCTCCACCCAGTTCTATTAGCTGGGGACTCTGGAAGTCTGGGCCACCAAGAAACTAGGAGTTTGGGAGCTGAGACTCACAGGGTTTCCAGGCTCTTGGCTCCCCATCAGACCACCAGGTGGGCTGCTGAAGAGCCAGGAGCCTGGAATCTTACTGACAGTTTCCTGGGTCAGCCGCACCAGGTGCAGAAGTCATGGAGGTCATGGAAAGTCATGGAATCTGTGACCTCTGTGACCGACACACAGCCTTGGTTATGACCAATGGACTTAAACCCATAGTGTTTGGCTACTAACCTATTCAGTGCACACAGGCTTCTATCTTTAGCTAAACTATTCACTTAGCCCTACTTTGTTCCCCTGAATAACTTTCACAATACATTACCAAGGACTTGAATTAAGCCTCTGTTGCTTAGTCTACACTAGCAAATTTACTGTGCATTTTTCAACAGCTGTGAAGTGCTAGCATGGATACAACTAAATTGTTTGCAGCACTGTTCTGCCAAGCAGATTAAGTCAAGAGATATGTACTGTAAGCCTTTCTTCTTATAATTAATACCATTGATTTGTGAAAGGATGAAATTATATGGTAAAGTTAATGATTAAAGAAAATAAACCTCTAAGGGATCTGAGCTTAATATATTGGGCTTTCTTTTTTAGTGAGTCATTACTGATTGACAGATCCTATTTTACATTCAAAGACATGTTAAATGTGTTTACAGGTTATGTGAAAGACTTGGAAGAGAAATTTACTTTAACAATGTTTTTTTTTTCTGTTGTTGCAAGGTTCTGATAATGGCCCTATTTGGCTGAAGACAATGGAGTTATTCTGGTATATCAAAGAGCAGAGTTTGGCCCAATTACATTGTAACTATACAAAGGATGTAGATTTTTTTTCCTTCTAGAAGTAGAGGTGACTATGAGGTGAAGTAGCAGTGTTGTCCATAAGTGGAATTAGGGCTGCCAGTTCTCCTAACTTATCCAGCAGGCAGACTCTGAGATGAGGATGTCATGAGCTTGGGTGGACACATCACAATAAAATGCTGACATTCTGATGCAACAACAAGTTGCAGCAAAATGCCATAGTGCTACAGAGCAATGTGATGTTGCTGAGTGTCCTCATGTCATAATGCAAGTTCGCAGTATGATGACATTTTGTGGTCCTTGAATAGCGATATTTTTTTTTAGGGGGGGGAAGTAGTGAATGTCCCACAAAAAGGGTGAAGGAGTTGTGCTTCAATCTGTGTGCACCTTATATGGCTGCCAGTCGGTTAAGCTGGGTCGTTTGTCTCAATCTGTCTTGGCCTCTGGTCTTCTCATACAGTAAAAACTGTGTATGTCCTAAATTGCATAGCCGAGGGGTTCCGTTGTAAGGCACATGGGACAAATTATTTTGTTGAGGTGTAGCTTTTTGTCTTCTTTAAAAAAGAACCTAGGAAATTCCATCTCCAAAATTAGATTAAAATAACACTAAATTTTCAAATTCAAGCAGACAAAAGTCAGGAATGCCAAAATCAAGGTTGCAAGGGCAACTTCTTCACATGCATAAAGGGGGCTCTCCTTGTATTTGCCGTCCACACATAACCATGACATTTTGAATAGCTTGTGAGACATTTCTAGCCTGATCTCAGAGACAAAAAGGTTTTGGCTACACTTAAGAAGCTTTGAATGCTGATCTTAACACAGCCTATGATTTGCCTTTTTCCCCCTCCGGTTTGTCCATCTTTAATTATGAACCACAGTAGAAACAAAATGTGCAAGTCAAAAAGAGAGGGATACAACAAAGATTACTTTGAGGCAGAGGGATTACATGTCAAACCAAATTTTCAGCCAACTTTCAACTTTATACTATTACTTCTGTTTGTGCAACGGTTGTGCTCATAAGAGTAGTGGGCTTTTGTTTTGGGAGAGCAAATCAAATGGTTTTGAACCCAGCTGCTTGATTTACATATTCAAATAACTAGAAAGTAATGCATGGTCAAGTTGTTTATGCCATTGTGTGTGTGTGTATGTGTGTATATACATATATATATATAAAAAAAATATAACTGGAAAGTGGCGATAATTCTTAAAGTAGACAGTGGAAAAATAAATGCATCAGAAGGAACTGATGTTACAAAGACCCCAGTCCCCATCAAAACTATACCAGTGTAATATCGGTTCCTGGGTAATGGATTCTCTTTGGTGATAAATAATTCCTGATAGCCTAATAGGTTGGGTTTTACTATGCTGACATTACAGGGAAAAGAGAGGATGTTTGTTGTATCATTTTTCTGGCATAAATAGAATATCCAGTGACTTCCCGCTGATGACTGACTGTGTATTCACTGGAATAAAAACACATAGCCAACAGTGGAGACTGCCTTAGTCCATTTACATTTAATTAATTTTCCCCCTCAACCATATGCATCCAATTCTTTTTTTGTTTGTGAAAAGTTCCTGAGCTCTACCACATTTCTGTGCATGTATTCTCCTCTTTGAGAACTGCTTCTGCATAGTCCCATTTTGGGGATATATACTACTGGCACCACTGAGCTTTGGGAGCCTTCTATAACGCAGTGCTTTTTGGGGCTACAGGCATACTTTCTGAGAAATTAAATCCTTCCTGGAGTGGTCCAGTAGTTAGCTTGCTAGTCTGGGGCTTGCGAAATCTACGTTCAGTTTTCTGCTTTGCCACAAACTCACCATGTGAGCTTTGTGCAAGTCACTTAAGTCCATATTTTGGTACCTAAATATGTAGGTAGGTGCCTAGTGAGATTTTCAAAAGCATTCATGTGCATACAGCCAGTTTTAAAGGTATTAAGGCACTTAACTCTCACTGATTTTTAAAAATCTGGCCCTTAGGCGTTTTTGAAAAACCCAGTAGCCACCTAAAAGCCTTTGTAAATCTGGACCTGAGTTTCTGTGTCAGTTCTGCATCCGTAAAATGGAAATAATACTTCCCTACCACAGAGTGGTGGTATGAGGAGAACATGTATTAAAGATTATAAGGCACTCAGGTACTGAAGTGGGTGGGGGGGCATGTAAATACCATGGATAGATGCAGTCCCAGTTGCTGGTATAGAAAGCTTCATTCCATATCCAAATAATTAGAACAAGAAAATAGATTTATGTGGGCACCATCAATGTAGTATTTGAGCACCTACATGGAATTATCTTGTCAATGAAATAATTGTGACTCAGTCTCGGGACCCAGGTGGGTCCATCCATTTTGAAGTCCTGGGTTGTGCAACCCATCATTAAACACAAAAGCTAAAAGCCATGGATCACTGCAGGGGCTTCTAAACTTTGTGAACAGGCTCCATCTCAGATGAAGGGGAAGAAGTATTACCAGTGATTCAGGGGGTGCCCAAATGCATTGGAGGTATCCGTTCCTACCCCCTTTAGATCCAGAGAGGGAGGCTGAATCTGCTATTTCAGGGCCTTGGTTATGATAATTGCTCAGGCCACCATGCCTCATGCCATCTGGCGAGGTAATTTGTAGAACAAGCAACTTTCAGCCTCCAGCAGCTCATTTTCTCCCTCTGGATCTATAAAGAGTTTCTCTTCAGTGTCTTCCCATACTTCTTGAGGTAACCCTCTGCAGAGGGTAGCATGCTCACTTATCCAACTGCCCAAGTTAACTACCATAGTAATAGGCACCTCAGATATACCATGGATATGTTAGATAGCTGAGATTCTGTGGATGATCACACACAGCAAATGTTCAGTTTCTCCAGTGTGAATCTGGATCCTTGTCTGTCTGTCTCTCATGGTGCTGCAACAAAATGCCACCTACTGAATCACCAGATCAGCTAAAATAGCAAGAATGTCACATTTTTCAAGGATGTGATGGTTCTCTTAAGCTCAGGACAGGGATTCTGTCAAACAAGACCCCTCAGTTTTATTCTATAAAAATGATCGAATACAACAAAACTTGGACATAAATATCCCCAGAACAGAAAACACTAGCTTTGGTTCTGTAAGCTTGCAGAGAGAGGGAAGTTAGCCCCTTTGCTAATGCTAATCAGTGCTATCATCTCTCTGGCTGTGTGATCAACCATGGCTGCAAAGCATTTTGGTTCCATTCTCCAGTATGCTTTCTTCTGGTAGCAGACCCTTTAAACCCAGGAGAGACAATCAGTTGCAGTCGTAAGTGGTCTTTTTTGTAAATGCTGTGCTTACAAGTTGTACTTCCTTCCTTTCTAGCTAGTATTCTGACTTCTCTTACTTTTTCTCCTGGCTTTCATTTTGTTTAGGAGCTTCTGATTACTTGAATGGATCCAAACTGCAAAATCCAGATCTGAATACAAACTTCCCTAAAACTAATGAACATATTTAATTAATAATTTATCTTTATTATGAATAATAAATAGGGAAACAGGGAAGAAGGATAACACTTTAGAAACCCTATGGTGCTCTCCAGTTAGCTAGTTAATGTCTTTGAATTTCCTCTACACCATTATAATTCATTGTGTAAGGTCTTTGAAAATTACCTAATTGCAGAAGGTTGTCTTGATTTGGCCATTTTGTTTCTGCAGACCATTGATCTGCTGATGTATTACAGTCACCCTGCTCAATGCACTATTGAGATACTTTATTGTAACACATTAACAGAGCAATGCTCATTGATTGATAACAGGGGAGCAAAGTAAGATTTCTTCTGTATGTTTTGCATAAAATAAAATAAAGGCATGGGGACATATTCTGTGTTCACACCATTGTAAATCCACTAGTTCCATTGAAGTCAATGGAGTTACTCTAGATTACAGCAGTATGAGTATGAGCAGAATTTGACCCACCTAAAGCGAACCAAGTTCACAATACTTTTTAGTACAAAACCCTTAGGGCCAAATTCTGGTCTTGAATGCATGCACATGACTCCTCTGGACTTCAGTGGTAGTCTCATGTAAGGTTACAACATTTGGCTCAGTACGATGATCACAGATTTCTAATTGAGCCCACATATAGTTCATACATACTTATACCTGATTGAAAAATATTCTTATGCAGACTCAGTTCTCCATGGCTATATTTTAGCTAATTCTTTTCCCTGCTCCTCATTGCTAAGGATATTTTTTATAAATGCAGCCTTTTGTTTTGAAAAGTTCCATGTTGCCCTATGGGGTATCTCAACTCTGATCTAGAGCGACCACTTCCAGGGGAAAAAAGCACTGTTTGGTCCTGAGGCCAATTTAATTGTTGGCCTTTCTGCTAAGAGCATAAGCACTGGTGTTAATTAATGAGTGCAGTGAGTTTTGTGATGTGGACACCTGTCTGTGGCAGTACTGGAGTCATGTTGGAATGCTCCAGAATGTTGTTCTGGCAACTTATTTGGGGAGCTAGAACAGTATTCTGGTATTTCACTCACTATCACTTATGAACTGCATCCTGGATGCTGGGCTTTCCACAGGCTGGGGAGGTTCTGGGCACCCACAGGGCTGCATAATATCTCCTCTTATGCTTTACTAGTTGTCTTGCCCTGAGCACATCCCCAACACTTTCCTGTCTGCAGCTCTGCAAACCTGCCTGCGGCTAGCTGTGTTCTGTACGAGCTGTAAGTCAAGCTGTGCCCATGGGGCACCCTGCACCCCACTGTTTTCTCCACCTAGGGAAATGCACCCTACTGGGGAGGCGACCGCTCCCTGGCCTCCTCCTTTGGAAAATTCTGTTTGTGCCCCTGGTTTCAGCACTTCTTTTTATAGGACTCTAGCACTGGTCTGTGGGGTATTGGACTGAGACCTCCATGCTTATTTCATACAACCACTATGTATGGGGGGGAAGGGGGAATGTAGTCATTGCTCATTCGGGGGACATTTTTTCAAAAACACTTAAGTGACTTAAGAGCCTGTCTTGCTTTCAAAAGTGATTTAGGAGCAGAAGTCTCATTGAAAGCCTTGGACTTTTCCATATATGGCAAAATAGGTGGGCTAATAGCAGATAATCATATGTAAAGAAAAACCTTACATGTATTATGAACTATACTTTAGATTATGAAAACTGAGATTTTTATGTAACCCTTCTGCCAGGCGGAGTCCGCACCAACAAGGGCTGGTTCAATATTTAGGGGTTCCTCTTAACAATACAAAACAGAACTGGCTCGAGTCCCCACCCAGTAACCTAGGAAAACCTAACATCACCCCTGAGTGCCTCTAAGAGGCAATACTTCCATTCTCACAAGCATTCAGGCTGTATACAAAAGAGAACTTTTATCAAAACCACCACTACCACATTCAAAAGCATGTGACCATCAGCAAACCCAACTCCACAGTGCATTGAGCAGTGTCCTTTGCCTCAGTTTCCCACCTGGCTGTGGGAAAGTCTGGTGAGTGAATGTCCCTTGAACACACCTCTCCTCTCTTTGCTGCACCCCACTCACAGTCGGCTGTCCTAGGTTAGTGAAGACCCAGAGTTCGGGGTGCTTTCACAGGGTTCACCTCCCGCGCTTGGGTGGGGGCATCCAGCAATGCCTCTGCTGTTGCCTCTGCAACTGGCTGATGGCTGCTGTCTCTCTGCTGCCACTCCTCGGCCACTGCTGCTGCTTCCCTTTCCCACCACTGGCCACTGTCTCTTCTGATGCTTGCTTCTCCCACAACATCACATGCTGAGGTTCTGGCACTTAACTCAGCTCTTCGTGATTTCAGCAGGCAGTGGGGAACCTCGCAGCCAGGGCAGCCTCTGTGTTGTCTTCCGCTGTCCCCACACAAGGTCTAAGGTTTAGCTCTTACACCTGCTCAGCAGTGACGTCAGCTCTAGGAATCACCAACCAGAAACACGGACTCTTCATTGAGTCTAATCAACTCTGCCATTAAATACGAGAGAGGAACAGGTTAAGTGGTATCTGGGACTGTTTAGGCAGAGTCCACACCCCAGGCAGAAACTCCTGTCATCCTACCCACTTTCATCTTCACTAGGATTTGGTATCCCCAACCCTTGCTTAGCAAGTGAGGTTTTGGTTAGGGTGACCCCCTCAATCAGGGAATGCTAAGCACAGTTCTGCTGCCCTTTACTCGTGCAATAAAAGTAACATTTAATTACCCCTGCATTCAAATACTAGAGTGATTTGTAACAGAAAAGCAGGCAAAATTGATCTTTTTGGCAAAGCAGATCCATCTGCTGTGCAGCTAGGCAGAGTCAGTGTGTCTTTCCAAACACGGTGTGCTCCTGAAGTCTTTTCCCCCAGTGCATCACTAGATGTCAGGGGAGAGTTCAGTCAAACCTTGCTTACTCCTGAAACCCTATTCACTTTTCTCCCAGTTCTGTTGCATTATTTATGAAACTTGGCAGGTCAGTTTCACTTTGTTTCTTGGTCATTTTTGTTTCCAAGTCTAATGATACACTAGCACAATGAAGCTGGGTTTGCAGTGGAATGAACTGTATTTGTTTTTTAAGTCTCAACTGTAATTTGGAAAAGAATTAGTGAAAAAAATTCTGTTCACATTAGAGTGATATCCTCCCCACACACCCTTTAAAATGTTGGGACTTTATTTAGTTGACAGTGTACCTGTATGCATTTTTAAAATTAACATTATGATATTTCTTTTATTTTAGTTTCCTGCAATCAGCAATGTTTTGTCAGACATTAGTGGGTGTGTCTCATTTCTAGAGGTCTGAACAAAACTCCCAAAACTCAAATTTCGATTTTGAAATGATGTATCATTTCCTACAGTGCCTCATGCTCCTACTGTGTTCTATAGGCCAGGCTCTCTAGATTTACTAAATCTCCCATGATGCACTGTGGTCTCCCTTCTTAGTCTGGACAGGGACCCTGGCATGTGGAGGAGAATGGCAATATAAGACATCCAAACTACAGCTCTCATGAGCCTTGCAGTAGCATATCCAAATCGAGAGAGAGAGAGTGGTTTTTCCATAATTTTTTTTCCAGAAAGCAAATACTTGTTGCAAAAAAAAAAAAGTTTTTGTCACCCCAATTTTTGACCAACCCTACTGTTGCACCTTGAGATAGTTGATCTGAATGTGTGGTTTGAGCCCACTTCTACAGTTCCCAGTAACAGTCTTTTTTACATGAGAAACAAATGCTTACAAAGTAGAGAAGTTATTCTTTTTCTTGTAAACCATCATTTTCTAACTCACTAGTTCCTGGTAAATTGGTTTCCACTTCAGTAGCATGGAGTTGTCTTAGTTCCTGGAAACAAGCTTCAGTGAATCATCAGTCACTGTCTGCAGTCTGATAGTGAGTTATTTATACAGCTGCATGAAATGTTCTCTGTGGAAAAACCACACCACACTAAATCCTTCTAGTCTAGTCCTTTGTTAGAGACTCTGATCAGATTCACTAAAAACATAAGCCTTTAAAAAAAGGAGGACTTGTGGCACCTTAGAGACTAACAAATTTATTTGAGCATAAGCTTCGTGAGCTACAGCTCACTTCATCGGATGCATTCAGTGGAAAATACAGTGTGGAGATTTATATACACAGAGAACATGAAACAATGGGTGTTACCATACAAACTGTAACAAGAGTGATCAGGTAAGGTGAGCTATTACCAGCAGGAGAACAGGGGAGCGGGGGAGGGAACCTTTTGTAGTGATGATCAAGGTGGGCCATTTCTAGCAGTTGACAAGGAAGTCTGAAGAACAGCGGGGGGAAATAAACACGGGGAAATAATTTTACTCTGTGTAATGACCCATCCACTCCCATTCTTTTTTCAAGCCTAGAGTTAATTGTATACAGTTTTCAAATTAATTCCAATTCAGCAGTCTCTCCTTGGAGTCTGTTTTTGAAGTTTTTTTGTTGAAGAATTGCCACTTTTAGGTCTGTAATCGAGTGACCAAAGAGATTGAAGTGTTCTCCGACTGGTTTTTGAATGTTATAATTCTTGACGTCTGATTTGTGTCCTTTTATTCTTTTATGTAGAGACTGTTCACTTTGGCCAATGTACATGGCAAAGGGGATTGCTGGCACATGATGGCATATATCACATTGGTAGATGTGCAGGTGAACGAGCCTCTGATAGTGTGGCTGATGTGATTAGGCCCTATGATGGTGTCCCCTGAATAGATATGTGGACACAGTTGGCAACGGGCTTTGTTGCAAGGATAGGTTCCTGGGTTAGTGTTTTTGTTGTGTGGTGTGTGGTTGCTGGTGAGTATTTGCTTCAGGTTGGGGGGCTGTCTGTAAGCAAGGACTGGCCTGTCTCCCAAGATCTGTGAGAGTGATGGGTCATCCTTCAGGATAGGTTTCAGATCCTTGATGATGTGTTGGAGAGGTTTTAGTTGGGGGCTGAAGGTGATGGCTAGTGGCGTTCTGTTATTTTCTTTGTTGGGCCTGTCCTGTAGTAGGTGACTTCTGGGTATTCTTCTGGCTCTGTCAATCTGTTTCTTCACTTTAGCAGGTGGGTATTGTAGTTGTAAGAATGCTTGATAGAGATCTTGTAGGTGTTTGTCTCTGTCTGAGGGGTTGGAGCAAATGCGGTTGTATCGCAGAGCTTGGCTGTAGACGATGGATCGTGTGGTGTGGGCAGGGTGAAAGCTGGAGGCATGTAGGTAGGAATAGCAGTCAGTAGGCTTCCGGTATAGGGTGGTGTTTATGTGACCATCGCTTATTAGCACCGTAGTGTCCAGGAAGTGGATCTCTTGTGTGGACTGGTCCAGGCTGAGGTTGATGGTGGGATGGAAATTGTTGAAATCATGGTGGAATTCCTCAAGGGCTTCTTTTCCATGGGTCCAGATGATGAAGATGTCATCAATGTAGCGCAAGTAGAGAAGGGGCATTAGGAGACGAGAGCTGAGGAAGCATTGTTCTAAGTCAACCATAAAAATGTTGGCATACTGTACGGCCATGCGGGTACCCATGGCAGTGCCGATGATTTGAAGGTATACGGTGTCCCCAAATGTGAAATAGTTATGGGTGAGGACAAAGTCACAAAGTTTAGCCACCAGGTTTGCTGTGACATTATCAGGGATACTGTTCTTGATGGCTTGTAGTCCATCTGTGTGTGGAATGTTGGTGTAGAGGGCTTCTACATCCATAGTGGCTAGGATGGTGTTTTCAGGAAGATCACCGATGGATTATAGTTTCCTCAGGAAGTCAGTGGTGTCTCAAAGATAGCTGGGAGTGCTGGTAGTGTAGGGCCTGAGGAGGGAGTCTACATAGCCAGACAATCCTGCTGTCAGGGTGCCAATGCCTGTTCACCTGCACGTCTACCAATGTGATATATGCCATCATGTGCCAGCAATGCCCCTCTGCCATGTACATTGGCCAAACTGGACAGTCTCTAAGTGAAATAATAAATGGACACTAATGAGACATCAAGAATTATAACATTCAAAAACCAGTCAGAGAACACTTCAATCTCTTTGGTCACTCGATTCCAAACCTAAAAGTGGCAATTCTTCAACAAAAAAACTTCAAAAACAGACTCCAAGGAGAGACTGCTGAATTGGAATTAATTTGAAAACTGGATACAATTAACTCTAGGCTTGAATAGAGAATGGGAGTGGATGGTTCATTATACAAAGTAAAACTATTTCCCCATGTTTATTCCCCCCCCGCCCCCCGCTGTTCCTCAGACTTTCTTGTCAACTGCTGGAAATGGCCCACCATGATCATCACTACAAAAGGTTTCCCTCCCCCGCCCCCCTGTTCTCCTGCTGGTAATAGCTCACCTTACCTGATCACTCTTGTTACAGTGTGTATGGTAACACCCATTGTTTCATGTTCTCTGTGGAAAATACAGTGGGGAGATTTATATACACTGAATGAAGTTAGCTGTAGCTCACAAAAGCTTACGCTCAAATTAGTTAGTCTCTAAGGTGCCACAAGTCCTCCTTTTCTTTTTGCGGATACAGACTAACATGGCTGCTACTCTAAAACCTGTCATTATGCCTTTAACTAAATCAGGTCTCTGTTCTGACCTAATTTGGAATCTCACGTCAAAACAGGGGATAGAAGTAGTTAATATTATTTATCATGAACTATCTATTCATTGGACTATACCTTTTTTGCTCTTCACAAGTTGTGTATAAACAGATCGCAAAAGAATTTTTGTTATTCAACTTGTTCAGTGAAGATATTGTGCTGACAAGTTTCAGCTTATGGACTGCTCACAAACTGTTTGCTGTAGGTATTGCTTCTGATTTTGGTTTTCAAGCTGTTTGATTGGTCCCTTTAATCCTGTGGTATTGTCTCTGTTCCTTGACTGGATGACCTAATTAATATAAATGGAAGGTGTGGACGGTATTTTAGGATGGTTTTAGAAGGCAGTAGGTAGGCCTTAGGAAATGTAGTTAGGACTATTTAAACTATTCTTTTCCAAATCTTTTAAAAAAAAAAACATTATATTTTGGCTATGTACATGAATGCTAGAATTTTAAAATATTCTCAGTTACTTCCTGATTGTGGAAGCAAGCCCTAAGTCACTGAATGTAAGATTTATTGTGAAGGTTTACATTAAATTTTCTCTTACCATAGTCTCACCAAGTAGGGTGACCAGAGGTCCCGATATTTAGTTGTTTGTCCCGCATCCCAACCGATATACAGTTGGGATGCCATTTGTCCCGATATTTTGCTTTGGCGGCACTCCGGCTTTTTTTTTTTTCTTGGGGCGGCAAAAAACCTAGAGCCAGTCCTGGTGGGGGGGTGAGCCTGTGGCTGACAAAGCCCTGGCTGGGATGATTTAATTGGGGATTGGTCCTGCTTTGAGCAGGGGGTTGGACTAGATGACCTCCTGAGGTCCCTTCCAACCCTGATATTCTATGATTAATCTGAGCACTCCTACTTGTGAAGAATGTGGTCAGATCCTTGTCATGTTATTGTGTCTTGGCCAGGGGCAAATTGTACATTCCTAGCAATGCAGCAAATGTGACGTCCAAATCAGTAAAGTTGCATTCACAGAATCATACCCATCACATGAGCTAAGGTGCCAGACCTCTGACTTGAGGTTTTGAAGCCCTGCCATGCTGTGCTGTTAAACATATCTCATCTAATAGACTATAATAATTTACAGTAGTTAGCAAGTGCTTCCAGCACAAATAATGTTCACACATGAATGTCCATACTTGCACAAGAATACAAGTGCTTCCCCAAAACTGATGGCACAACTGTTCACAGAAAAGTGAATAAAAAAAGGTGTGAACTGAAATCCGACTTCAGAATTTGTGATTTTTTTCAAATATTTTTCACACTGTCTGCATAGCTCTAATCATAAAACATTCATGACTTTGTTGTGAATATTTAAGTCCAAAAGTCAATGTGCAACTTGGAGAATGCAATCCCTATTAACAGAAAATTTTAGTACAAATCCCTGGAAACCAAACCTATATCCAGACTGTAATTTTGTGTCTCGGGCCTAAAAGTTCAGTGAAAGTAATTCTCACTCAAAGCAGAAATGATTCTCTAGATTAAGTTTCTATATAGACCTAATTTCAGAAGTCAATCAAGTCAAAGTAACAAGGCCTTCCTGGGAAATCCTGGGATCCTATTTCTTTCCACCACTAAATCTGAATTTGACCCCTAATGCTAAAGATCATTTTTATTAATAGTTCTAAAAATGGAAAGCATTTTCTTAGAATTTGTCCTGTAGTAATATGACTAGGACTCAGGCTGAGTCTAGATATATTGATGTCCTAAGCAAATCAGAAAATACTCAACCTTTTAGCCCACTGTCATCCACACAAAGCTTATGTCTTCAGGAAAAAAAAAAGGTTTTTTTACATCATGAGAGCTATCTTGATTTAAAATCCTTAGTGCAGGCAAGACAGAAGTAGTTTTTACTTCTGTCTAGCTAGTGGAGGTCAACCCCCCACTGCCCACATGGAATTTATCTTGACTAGCTAGATTGACGCAAAAATCACAATTTTTATCTTCCCCAGGAATGTGCGTTGTTTGCTTGTATGATGAGTTGACATTGATCCATGCTTTACTGTACAGAAGAATACAGCCAGAAATGAAGCCATACCTGGAAAGTTTCTTCTTTGAGTCAAAGCATTGGATAACAACATAGTTTCCATATGTTAATATTAGCTTCACCAACTATCTTTTACTTCTGTGTCTCACTGTTACATTTAGTTAGAAGATAGCATCACAATGCTAAACAAAGCATAGATTGGCAGTGTTTGGTAAGAAGCTGAGCTGCATATGTGAAATTAAAGAGCTGGGAGGTATGGAGAAAAGGAATGTAATGTTGTGCTGTTAAAAATAAACCACGTAGGTTTCTGCAGTCCTTGCTCAAGTAATAAGCTTATTCACTTCACTTTTTTTTTGTATTTGTACAATCCTGAGGTGGGGTGAGCGCATCAGAAGCAGAGTAGAGACATAGGCAACTGCAATGTAATTAGAGGGAAACAGAATTTCCTAATATTTGTCAGGTTTCAGAGTAGCAGCTGTGTTAGCCTGTATCCGCAAAAAGAAAAGGAGGACTTGTGGCACCTTACAGACGAACACATTTATTTGAGCATAAGCTTTCGTGAGCTACAGCTCACTTCATCGGATGCATCATTAGTCCTTTTCCCAAGAAGTATGAAGCAAAGTGAGAGATGAGGGAACTCAACAGCTCCCAGACTCAGGACCACAACTGATCCAAAGCCCCCTCAAGCCAATGGAAAGGCTCCCTGTGCCTTGAGTGGACTTTGGATCAGACTGTCTATTATTCCCAGTGAATTCTATTTGGGCATGTATTTTTGTTTTCCTTTAAAATGCAACATTTTAAGAAAATGAAGATGTTTTAAAGGATTAGAAGAAACTCTTCAGGAAACAAAATTAGAGGATAATATTACTGCTGGAGTGACTGAATATATATATAAAAAATTAAATCCTGGGAATTTAATCAATGTCTGTACATAAACTGCCTGATGCTAACACAACCCCCAAACCCATGTATTTAAAGCTATATTTTATAAAAGCGCCCTGGCAAAAATCAATACAAAGCTTTAGTGTGTGTAATACTAACAAGCAGAAAGGTTAGTGTAGAAGTTAATGGTTCTATCAGGAATAAAATGGAGTTAAAGTGTGAAGGAAAGCTCTACCACAAGTGGTTCATTAACTTTTTGGAGCCCTAGTCTATTTTACAAGTAAAGATTACAACAAACCTGACCCAGGCCTGACTAGCAGTTGTTAGTTCTTGGCTTCAAAAACCAATAGGTTTTATATTTGCACTTATGAAACTATTGCAAAACTATACTTCTGCTAAGTTATTTAACCCTGTATAGATACTAGATTAATTAAACTGGGGTTTTATGGATTGGTGGGAACAATGGTGAATATCGACCTAAACTCTGCTCAGAGTTCCAGAATAGCTAGAAGTTTATGCTAAAGTGATCACCACTGAGATAGCTAGTGATCACCACTGACAGTAAATTGGCATCATTTGAATTAACACCACATTGAGGTGAATGGGGGAAATGTGTAGACCCTTTAAGTCTGTCTACCGGAGATTCAGGAGGAAGAGCACTGCACTGAAGATTTTTTTCACAATTAAAAGATTAATTTTTGTCTTTAAATGAATGCTAAAAATTTGTAGAAGTTGATGTGGCCAACAGAAACATAGTGCGATAGTCTGTTCTGTGGACCAGCTCAGTCCAAACCTTATGAAAGAGACTGGAGAGATTTGCAATGGGTTATTATCATGTAGACATAAGATAAAATTTTCAAAAGCACCCAGATGACTTAGGAGCCTAAATCCCAGGTCCAAAAGGAATGTAGGTGCTTAGATATGATTGGGTCAATGTGATTTAGGCTCCTGAATACCTGAGTTGAAAATGGAATTTACATAGAGCTGGTTGAAAAAATTAATTCCTCCTGTGGAAAATTTGAATTTTTCAGCAAAAATTCAAATACCAAATTTTTGGCCAAGAACCAAAATATTTTGATTTGCAAATGCTGCTATGGTGCCTTGAGGAGTTGCAATTTGAGTGCCTCATGCTCTCATTCTTCTCTATAGGCCAGGCTCTGTAGTCAGAATACATCTCCCATGAAGTAAACCAAAAGGAGAGACTTTTAATGTACAATTTGATGTAGCTGAAAACCCAGTTTTCAATTCAAAACCACTTTGACATAACATTTTTGCTGCTCTAGATTTAGGCTCCTAAATCACTTAGGCAATTTTGAAATTTGTACCTGTTCTCTCTATGCCACTTGTATGAATCCAGCCCAAGTTACTGCTGAAAGTTGTTCACATCTAATGAAAGTTCAATGGTCAGTGTGCAATGAGCTGTACAGTTTCTTATGGACAACTAGCCCTATCTCTAGCTAACCTATATTGATGCAGATATACCTAAAACAAAACACACATATTGATATATGTGGTGTAGAGGCCAAAAACTAAATAGACTGAACTCCCCTATTGTGCATTGAGAGGGTTCTCCCAGGGCAGGGCATTGTCGGTGTAGTGTGATGAAGCTTGCAGGCCTGCAACTCATGTTGTACTTGCTTTGTCATCCATAAACTCCAAGAATTTTTCTTCTACTATCATGTGACTATAGATGCAAAAATCCAAATTCAGTTTGCTGAGAAGGTAATATGGGGGACTGAAGATGATTATTGTATTTATTATTTTATAATCACTCAAGAATAAAGATAAAACAATGGAAGTCAAAGGGATAATTAGGAACCTAGATGCATTAGCTACACATAGAAGATTTGGATAGTGTTGCGCAGCCACCCGTTTATTTCAGTCTCCAGTCCTTCGAATTTTCTTCCATGTTAATGTTCTCATCTTCTTCCCACTTATCTCCATAGCTTGTATTCCAGCAACTTTGAGGATAGAAGTTTAAATAAGCAGCTGCCACTGCAGAGAATGCCAAAGTTCACTAACCAATCAACCAACAGGGGGTACTCTTAAACAGGATGGCTGGTGCCCTTCAGCGATTGAACCTAACCTTTGTGACGCCTTCTTATTTCACCACTTGGTGCCTGAAAACCCAGGTTCTTATTTGTCTCCAAGTTTTGGCAAAAATTCTGCAGGTCTGACTTTTGCAAATTTCCTTACAATCCAAAATGAACTGGTTGTTTGCATAGTGGTGTTTTTTTTGTTTTGTTTTGTTTTTTTAAGGAATTCAATTCATAATTAGGGGAGTTTTGGGACGCAATCTGTTATAAATAGAGTCTGCCAAAATGTTGAACAGAGTGCAAATTTGTAATGTGCCAGTTTTTTAATAGGTTTAGTTCTTTGGGCACTTTCTGCAAGTCCTACCCTTGTGTATTTTCACTGACATTTTGGCCTTGAAAATCTTGTTCCGCAACCTTCTTTTAAGACTACATGAGACACATGCTTAAGCCTCCCCTGCTGCGACAGCTCAAGACAAAAAAATCAGCATAGGTTTTGGCACACCTAGAGTCTTCTTAAAGTAATCTCATTTGTGCTTGTCCGAGAACTTTTTCTATTAGTCAGCATCCTTATCTCATAGCCACAGCTGAGGATGTCATTGTGGCTTCCCAAATCATAGTAACTGCACTGGCTAAAGGGACATCCAGATCTTAGTTACAGCAGACACCATCTTTGGAATTGACTCAGATGAAAAAATTGCTGAAGCCCTTCATCTGTTTTATTTCTCTTGCTTGAATGATGGGTTAAACAGGCATACTTATGAGTACAATAGCACCAGCCATTTGAAATGCTAATTTTCATCTTGGCCACAATATGTTGAGCATATCAACTCCTTTTTATAGGTTATTGGTTGTGAAGATAATGAGATTCTTCTACAAAGAACAGTACACAATCCATGATATTCAACATCCAGCTTCCCTCTTGGTTTCATGTCAAATCTTGCCTATTCACACAAGGATTGAGAGCAAACACAGTCAAATAAATTGGTTAGTCTCTAAGGTGCCACAAGTATTCCTTTTCTTTTTGCGAATACAGACTAACACGGCTGTTACTCTGAAACCAGTCCCAAGAAAGTGTTGTTTAGATTTACAGTGTATCATGTTGGAACTTTAACAAAACTGGAAAGCAGTTCTTTACTCTTCATGAAGGAATCCAACAGATGCTGAATTTTGTTCCTGGAATTTACTCCTCTGGGGCCTGTTGAATAGTGTAATATTTTTCTCTTGGCTTCCAATCAAATGATCTACCCACATATATTTTTGCTATATTTTCAGTTTAGTTGAAAGTCAGAAGATTTTATTCAAATCTCTCATGGCTACCTTTGCAAAAATTGCTTTACTCATCTACATTGTCTGCTGATGACCCAATCTATGCTTTCCATTTTTAGTCTTTAGTAAACATTTCCAGGGACAGATGTTGCAAGAGCTGTCAGTCATGAATTCTCAGTTTCAAAGATACATTTCAAAATGGGGTAATATTGCACTTATCTGCTCCCTGCATGTCTTTTGAGTCATCAAATATTTGCAAAATATAATGACTGACACGTTTATTCTCTAACCACAGATGAGCTTATGATGCACAAAGCAGAAGGAATAAGCTGGATTTTCAGATATCAGGCTGAGCTTGTAGCACTATCAGCTGGAAAAAATGGTTTTAAAACTATAGTGAGCAAATTTGTTATGGAAGTCACTGAAGGGAAAAAGATGTAGAACATCCAATGAAGACCTGTCAGTTTTGCCTACTGGCTCTTAGACATGTACCAGGGTCCACTGTATAGAATATAGATGGACCTGAGAAGTAAAGTTCAGCTTTGAGAATTTGAGGAATTTTAGACTTGGTGTTCCAGTTCAGGCGACCTAATAGTTGTTCCCTATTTCAATGTGCCACTTCAGACTTGTAAACCAAAGACTATCTCTAATAGATCTGGTCAAACATTTTCCATGGAAACTTATTTTTAATGAAAACTGGGCTTTTTTAAATAAAAATATATATAAAAAATCCTTTTTAAGGTTTTCCATTTTAAAAGAAAACCTCAGTATTGTTTTTGACTTTTTTTTAATTTTTTTTTTAAAGTTTTGAAAGATGAAATCTTTTACCAAAAACTTTAGTTGTCAATTTCAGTTTCTGAAATGGAAAAAAGTCCTTGAAAATTTTCCACAAGTCAACATTTTAAATTCCTTTTGTAATATTTTTCAGAAAATACTTACCATTTTCTGACTAGTTCTAATCTTTAAGGAGAAAAAACACTGTTTTCAAATGTCATATTTATGTGGAGTTCCTAACAGAATTCCAGGACACAGACATTATCACTTAAACAGGATTCTAACTTTAATGGAAGCACGGAGACTCTCACAGCAGAGACCTTATGGACTCTTCCAAAGTACAGCAGACTGATAGGTTCTAAGTTTCTACAGTTGCCTATATTACATGTCAACTAAGCCCAAGTACTATGAGGCAAAATAATACAAAATGAAGAGAAATGGCAAATGCAAATAACGTACTGACACGGTCTGCAAACTCATGGTACTTTGAGTTCCAGTACCAACATATTGAACTGTAATTGTTTTTTTTTTTACTTTTTATTTTAATTTGCAAACACCACACAGGGTTCAAAACATTTTTATACCACCGCATAAATGGGAATCAATTATTCTAGTAAATACATTTAATGGCTCTCTTCACTGAAGGTATCAGCTCGCTTTACCTGATTGTTTTATTTGCTTGTTGTTTAACTCCTGTAAAATTTGTGTTTGTGATTATGATCCATTTGACAGACAGGGTCTCAAATGATACTGACTATCTAAATCCTGCCATGGCTGGTGAGGCAAGGGGGAGAAAAGATGCAAAAATACACTGTGGACATTGACCGTTCTCTAAGCAGGAATGCAGCGCAGCTCAATTTTCTAGCAGGTAATAGTTATTGCTGACTCAATTCAGCTAACTGTTCTGAAAGACCGTGAACTACTACAAATATCCCTAATCCGCAGTCTATGTCCCTTTGTGGACATGGTACTTAGAGTTTCCTTGAATATAATACTCCTGTTGCTTGTATGGAGGAGAGATGCTCCCTACACTGTCTGTGAGTACTAGAATGGCATAGAATAGTAATGGACACATTGGCCCAATTTTCAAACCTAAGTTGGAACAAGGAAATGCACAGTTTAGCACGTACCCATCTCAAGCACGCAAGTTGACTCAATGCACCCAGCTAAATCAGAGATTTTCATAGGCATCCCAAGCGCATCCACTTTGGCAATTTGATCTGTTGGGTCAACAATGATGAATCCAATTGTTGTTGTTTTTAAACATAGGGTCTCCTCTGAAAAATGAATTTCCTGGGTTAAAAATAAATTTCCTGGGTTAATAACACTTGGTTTGGGGGAAACTGCAACATCCCTGCATGTATTTTACCCTGTACTTCCTATGTCCTTATGTATATAGTCTCAAGCCTTACTTCATTGTAATGTAGTTAATGTCTAGGAATCTCCCTGGATTTTTAAAAAGATTAAACATTTCATACATAAGCAGTAAAGAAGAAACCCAAAGAAAATTTTACTATATAATTTTTTCTAATGATACTTCATGACTTCAAATCAGCCTATAATTATTTATTTCTTTAAACACTTATGGCCATATTCACTGGTGTATTCTGTCTGATTTATACTATTCTGGAGCAGCACAAAGCATGCAGAGCATACTGGCCAATTAAGCTGCATTTACAGCTGCTTTGGATTGACAGAGTAGCACAAAGCAGCCGGACTGTATGCCCTAGCTGTCTCCCTACCTTCTGTCCTCCAAATTCCCCCTCTCTTGCATCTTCTCACATTTCTCTGCATGGGCATGCACACACACACCTGTTTTCTCTTCTCTGCATCCCTCTTCCTCACCCCTAGTTTCTCCCTCCTACTCTCTGATGTAACATGTGACTTTTGAAAAGAATTGTGTAGAGAAATTGGAATGATCATTTTTGTCACTCATTTTCGTAACTGAAAGTATATCTGCCAGCAGGGGCCTGTGCATACAAATCTTCTCCAGAGAAACTCATTGGGAGATGGCAGCCATTTTGACAGAAAGCATTCTCCTCAGAGGAGTAAGGCCGTAGCTGCCTTCAGTTAATGTGCCTTGTTTAAAAATGTCCCTCATTGTTTCTTGAAAGAGTGAAGCTGGCAGCTATCTTGTTGAAAAGCAGCCTTTGGCCCAAAACCTATTGAGATCAAAGGGAGACAGATGTCCTTCTCAAAATGGCCACCTAAATGTGGGCAAATTCTGACCTTAGTGTCAGTGAGAACAATGGGATATGGCAGTCATTTTGAAATGGGCCAGTTGTATGTGGAATTCTCTGTAGAAAATTATTTGTCAGCCTTTGCTTAAGAAGAAGAAAATTTCAGGTCTGAAGAATAATGGAGAAAAATAAACATTAATGCTAAAACAAAATGTCATTAAATGTAGCTTATGCATAAGGTTTCAGTACTGCCATCCCAACCATTCAGAAATATGAATCAGGCCCCACAAAATTAGGAGATTGTCTTTAAAACCATGAGATTTAAAAAAAAATAATACATTTTTGGATTTTTTGTATTTGCCTTCTGGTTTCCCTGTCTTTAGGGTACACTTGGGTCACATTTTCATGATACTCTCCACAGCCATGAGGGCTAGAAACAGACTTTTATCTTTACATGAAAGCTGTTGTTCTGGCATGAATTACATGAATCCAGAACTGAAGCTCCTGAAGTCTGTTAGAGGGAAAAATCTATTGCAAATGTATTGAGGAGAAAAAATTTTCTTCCTTTTGACAAGCCTCCCTAGCAGTTGCCTTGTACTCTGAGCTCTATCTCTGTAAGGAAAAGGGTAGGAGACTTCATTTTTAAATCTTTAAATGGAAGCTTAGGTTTCAAACAGTTCTCTGATGTGCTATGATAGGTACTCTAGAATCTGTGTTCCCTGGTGATGTTACTAAATCAAATGTTAATAGCTCTTGTAATCGGACTTTAATCAACAAAATTTTGGACCTGGGCAATAGATCTCAGCTAGGGCAGTCAGTGAAGCTGGCTTTATTTCTTTCCTTTGTTTATTTGCTGCAAAGTAGTGCAAAAAATAATAATAATTTTGGAACTCTATTTAAGACCTCTATCTTAGGCTGCCACAACTGAGGAACATCTTGTCCAACTTGCTTCAAGATTTTCAGCAAAATTCAACCTTTGCCCAGATTGAATTTACCAATTTTGGGACTGCTACATTTAAAAAAATATATATTTTTTGGCTGTTATTTCTCTCTAATGTGCACAATGTTTGCATGTAAACTTTTTTTTGCCTTTGTATTTTTATGTATCTAATTAATTATGTTCATGTAATTTTTTTATGTGAAAGTATGTATTCACATGCACACTTCTTGCTAGGAAAGCATGACACTCTCAATGTCTGTCTGGCAAATATAAAAAAGCCTAACTGTGCTATAGACATGTTTCCATTTTGGCTACTCAGATCAAAAGGGAGAATTGTATGCTGTGATTGTTGCTTTCATGGAGATGACCCTACATTGCAGTACTTCATAGGGTGCATTTAGCCTGTGGAGGTAGCTTTAAAAGAAGGCTATGCATTTACTCTAGGAAAGGGGTAGCTTTCTGGTGATGATACTTGTTCAGTTTATTAATCTTTTTTTGTTCCCTTTTGTTAAATGTTTTGCTAAACTGTCAGAAGTCACTTTGTGGCCAGATGCCATCATCTCCAACCTCGCACTTCCAGGGAAAGAGCCCATCCAACTAGATGACATCATTCTTTCCCATTTGAGCCACAAGTTCCACTTTGTCACGATGGCTCATCCCAAGACTTAGAGAGGAAGGAGGTTGTGCTGGTCACAGCATAGAGAAGAAAGAAATGGTTTGACATCAGGTGCTAAATTTCTTAACTTGGAGCAATTATTTTAATTTTAACTTCTAAACTAATTATTTGTACATTTTCAGGAATCTCCTTCTATACCTAAAGAGTAAATACTGGAATTTTGAGGAGTATACACTCTATTTTTCATACATAACCAGGTGGCAGTAGTCTTGCTTTAAGTGCGAAACTCAGCTTAACTATGGAACTTTAAGCCATTATATATCTAATATAAAATACCAAATTCAAACATTTGAAAAAATACCTCCAGGCTGCACATATTTTGAAGATACAATGTATTTAACCAAGTGTCATTGAGCGATAAGGCGAAGGGACAATTCTAAGATCTATACTTACACAAAGTCAATAAATGCTTGTGCAGTCCAAAAAAGTGACAGATATGTTGTATAAAGAGGATTTCTTGGACATATTCTGTCAATATAAATATATTCTGTCGACATACATGTGCCTTGTCATACTGCCTTTTCATAATTGCAGTCTCAAGAGCTTTAATTATCTTTTTAAACCATCAGTATTTACATTTGGTTTGTCTCAGTCTTCATTGCTAATGTGTCACAATTTTTTTCTCATGTGGGGGTGACAACTGGTCACTCATCATTAATAAAATGACAAGTCTCTTATCCATGCTGCACTCACAATAGGCTGTAGAAAGTTAAACTGCAAGAGGCTGAATTCCCTCTGAGGTTTTCCGAGGGAGCGTACACTTCAACAGAGAACAGTTACACATTGGCACTTTGCTTCTGCTAAGGCTAAATTTTATTTTACAAGGCACAATTATTTTTTAAAATGTTTGTGTTGTTTTGAGAAAATGGCTGTGATACTGAGGATTCTGTCATGAAATATTCCCTTACACATAGTACTAGTAAATATATTTAATCTTTAATTTCAAGAAATTAGGAAAATAGAATGTTTCTGTGACCAATATCAACATTCTGGCTAGCACCACATGTTTATGTTGGAAGTCTTCGAACATTATATTTTGCAGACTTACTCTAGAGCCTGATTCTGTGTTGACTGAATTTATTGGGACTTAGAAATAGAATAACAGTCATTGAGAGAAGGGAAGGTCCCAGTAGGTCATCCAGTCCATCCTGCTGCAAACACACTATTTGCCCCACACTTTTTATTTCCTAATATTCCCATCTAGTTTTGAAAGTCCTACATTACTTTTAATGCAGGGTTTGATCTGCCTGTGGCCAGATGTTGAGCATTCCTGTGAAGTGCTCAGTACCTTCCACTCCCATAAAAGTCAGTGGGAGTTGAAGGGACTCAGGACTGTGCCCTTAAGCCAGTGCATATGAATCAAGTACAGTGTCTCTTTATGCTTTCTTGAGCTCTTTCACACTGGTGAATTTCTTGTCCCATGTGCCTTCAAAGGGAACTGCGAGACTTAGTATAATCTGAGTGTTTAACTGATGTTCAGAAATGCTAAAGTAACTTGAAAGCACGATCATACATATATGAGGTGGACTTTGGAAAGGATATTCTAGAAGATGCATCCTGAAAAAATGATGAGGATGGCACTATGACTGTGCTTGTGGGTGTAAGTCCATATTTCCCGCAGTTTCTGTCATATGGTTAAATCAACAGCAATCACAAGCTTGACAAATATGAGCCCAATCCAAAGCTCATTGACATGAGGGGAAAGTCTCCCAGTAACTTCAGTGAGCTGTGGACCAAGCCCTATGTTATTATCATACATACAACCATAGAAAATACAGACTAAAAATTCATTTTTTCAGCATTTGGAAACAAAGGCCCTGATAGTGCAAGGTGCTGATTACCTCCTGGACAATGCTTGCATGGATTTCAGGCTGATCAGCATTTGTCATCTTCCAAGACTGAGCTCTTAAGCACTCACCTTAGTCTTCACATGTAAAATTATAAAAGTGCCTAAGTTTTAGGAGGCTAAGGGCTTGTCTATACTGAGACTTAAAATGTGCCACAAACTAGGGTATGAATCTAGAGCACAGCAGCTTGTCACAGAGTAACTGGTCACGCGGAGTGTGCACAAAAATTTCCATAGTGCTATTTCAAACATCAAAGTGCACTACAGAAATTTTAGTGCACAGTAGTAGGGTCCTCATGATCAGTTAGTGTGTGGCAGGCTAGTGTGCCATAGATTCACAGCCTTGTTTGCCATGCACTGTGTCTCCATGTAGACAAACCCTATGTTCCATTTTCAAAAGGGACTGAGGCACCTAAGTTCCATTGACTTTCAATGAGACTGAGGCTATGTCTACATGGCCCTGCAGTTCTGACCACAAGGGTTCGAACTGCACTAGCCTGCTGTGCTGTAACTCCCCCATGTGGACGCTGGAGGCATGAACTAAAAAATACCTACTTCGCATTAACCCAGTCCTCTGTACCATTTAGTTTGTGCTCACAGTGTCCACACGGGGGATTTACAGCACAGCACGCTAGTTTGTGCTGTAGTTCGCTCGCCCATCATCAGAACTGTGGGGATGTGTAGACAAGCCCTCGGTTTCCTGCATGCCTGGGGTGCTTTGGGAAAATGGGACTTAAGCTCCTGTGCATTTGAAAATTTTACCCCTCTTGGATGACTACCATCGGTATGTGGATGTGTGTCTGACATGAAGAGAAGAAGCGTGCTGAGGAAATACACCACTCCTAACCAATGGGACCACTTTGAATGAAGATCAGTCATAAAACTTAACAAATGTTAAAGACATTTACAGCTCTCTGCAGATATAATGGCACGTATATCAAATATTTATATTAAATTGCAAATTTTATGTACCATAATGCTATGCACAATAAATTAACAAGGCCCTTATCAATCTCATGCTGAATATGAAGACGCACCAGAAAAATCATGTTTATTGTTAAGGATAAATAAAGTAAAACACTTTATAGCTCTGTGACAAAAAGATTATAAAATATCTTACAATAATAGAGCACATGCCATAGTCCATAAGAGCAGAGGGATTGTCTGATTATGGAAAAGGCCTAAAATTCAAGGGGGAAAAAAGATTAGGTTTAAAAGTATTATTTGGTATTAAATCTTAACTTATTCCAAAGAGAGAGCAATAGAAGCTTTAAGGAAATAAATTCCCATCTTAGAAAAAGTTCCTTTTGAAGGTTGGCACTGTTGCTGTGGATGTAAATGACTGATTCTGTAGGAAACAATAGGATTTAGCCTTCCATGGGAGTTCCAGTTTGTTTTCTCAGATCTGGAGACTATAAAACATACTTTCTTGCCGCCTTTCTAAGTAAGGTCACGACCATGGACCTACCTTAACTATTATAAGAAATGAAATAATAATGAAAGTCACACATTTATATAGAGCTTTTCATCTTGAAGGATTGCAGAGAGCTTTGTAAAGTGTAAGAAAAATCCTTGGAGAGATTTGGCCAGGCGGCCTTTAAGCACTATGGCTATGCTGGGAGGGAGTGTAGGGATTCTGGCAATGCGATAGCACTAGAAGTGTCTTGCTGGTGCATGACGAGATAGCTTAGTTTGAGCAGGGTGTGAATATGTGGTGGGATGCACAATGCCTCCTCTCCAGAACAGAATAGTGGAAGCCCTGAGCTAACTCATGCTGAGAGGCATTATAACCTTGTGTTTAAGGCACTGGGCTGGGACTTCAGAGCTCTAGCTTCAATTCCTATCTGTATTACAGACTTCCTATGTGGAATTGGACTTCAACCTAACACAATGAGGCCCTGATCTCATTTAGGGTTTCTAGGCACAGTTGTAATACAAATAATAATAAAAAGATTTTTGCATTCATTGAGACTAACTGTATGTTTGCAGCCTTAATAAATATTGCATTCATTAGCTAAAGGAAAACACACGTTTTCCTCTGAAATTGAATTTTATGATTTTACAATACAGATAAGAGACATCTGGTTCTTCTTTCTTTTTTGGAACAAAGTATTTAATGCCACAGATTTGAATAAATATGGGTATAATTAATTTTTATAACCTTTTAAATATTTAGTAATTTCTAAAAAAAAAAAAAACCCCAACCCCGAACAAAGCAGGGATATTGTTCTTCAAAAATAATACATAATTAAATATTATAAAGAATAACCAACCCTTAAATGAACAGGAGAAGATGTTCTGGATACAAATGCATGACCTTTACACAAAAATGAAGCACATGATTATATTTCCAAGTTGATCCTAGGTAGACTTTCATTCGAGGTAGTCGAGCCCTGCTTCAGTAAAACATCATTCAGCAAACCATTCCTATTCAGCAAAGCACTTAATATTTGCTTAACTTTCAGCAATTGCTTAAATCCAATTTACTTTAATTGGAGTTAAGCATATACTTAAGTGCTGTGCTGAATCAGGACCTAGACAAATCAGATTGAAACTTTACTAGGTAAGGGGTGAGTTCCAATCATCCAGTTTTCTCTCTAATTCTCTTCTTCAATTATCTTACCTTGCTTTATCCATCTCTTAAATCCCTTTCCATTCCCTTGCTATTGTTACCCAAATTCCAGTATTCTTTTAACAGTCAAAATAATTTAAGCTCTTCTGAAATAATTATTAAGTTACATATAAGCAATTACATATTTGTAAGACACAGGCAGAAGACTTAAAGGGATGGAACTGTCTGTCACCTCTATAGAGGATACGGGGGAAAAGCCAGTTCTAGACAGCTTCATTTCTAATATTGGTTACACACAATTCTACCTACTGAGTGTTGTTACTTTAATTGGAATTTATATTTTGTGTAAATGATAATAAATTATTATTACTGTATTCATGAAAGGTCATTGGAGTTGTGCAGGATATGAATGGATCACCCTGAATGTATGGGTAATGGACCTTGGCGTGGCACTGAAACTAAAAGTCAACAGAAAGGTCAGGAGAAGAGTTCTGTCCTATGCCTTGTCCTCACTCCAACCATCAGATCAAGTTAGTACAACCACGTTACTCTACTGGAGCTAGCCTAGCTGGAATCAGAGTGATGTAAGAGTTACCACACTGTGAAACAACACTTGAGCTACAGAGAGTGATTTGATTAGCAGCATGGAGTGATTGAATTACCAGAATTATTGCATTAGCAGCTTATGAGTTGTTGTAACTCCATCTTCTGCATCCCCAATGCATTATTAGTTCCCATGCCAGCAACTCTGGAGCTTCAACCCACCCTATTGGTGGACCAACTAGCTCAAGTACAAAACACCACTTAATTCAAGCTAGAGATTATTGTATGTGGATGGGAGTCGCATGAGGGGCAAATCTTGAGTTATACTTCAAGTTACAAGGCAGTGAAGACAAACTCCTGGAGACTAAGAGCTTTATCATGAGGAACCTGGACCATGATGGTTCTGTTTTACTCTGGGTTTCCGTCCTGGAAATTCAATGTCCTTTGTGAAATAAATCTGCAGAACGAAAATTGGACTGGACCGGCACCAACGGTGAAGAACAGACTTCACAGCAAGACCTGACTGAACCAGCACCCTGATAGGTAGTATCGCACAGAGCTGATTTCACAGCAGCCCAGTCTACCAGGCCAGAGCTCATATCAATTAACTGAACCAAGTAGCTGCACATTGGAGTGAGACTTGACCTCACAGTTCTCTCTGGAACTGGGACAGAGGCAAGTTGCCTCTAATTTGTCTTAACTACCACTGAGTCTAACTTGAGTCTTGAGTGGGGTATTGGGTTGGTGAAATTTGAACATAAGAATGGCCATATTGGGTCAGATCAATGGTCCATCTAGCCCAGCGCCCTGTCTTCTGACTGGCCAGTGCCAAATTCTTCAGAGGAAATGAACAGAACAGTGCAATGATTGGGTGATCCATCCTCTGCTGCCCAATCCCAGGTTTAGGGACCTCTGGAGAATGGGGTTGTGTCCCTGACCGTCTTGGCTAATAGCCATTGACGGACCTATCCTCCATTTGTGGTGGGACTGAGAGTTCTGGACCCCCATAAATTGGACAACTATCATTTGGAACTGTGGGTCTGACCAAATTCCTGATGAACTGATTTGGGTTGCTCATTTTTTTCCTATGTAAACAAATAAAAAGTTTTCATGTTTCATTTTATTGTTTTTCCATTTCCCCAGATAAAAATATAGTTGTATTTCCCATGTTCCCAAAGGATTCTGTGTGTTTACAAGGGTGGAAGAGCCACCTGCAAAGTGGCCACAGAAGCTTTCATTTCTAGTTATTGAATATCAAAACAGAGTATAGCTTTGGGTATGTGAAGACTCAAGCCATCATTTAGTTTCTTTTTTTTAAAAAAAACTCTCCTAGTTTGGTTGAACCCAGGCCCTTGTTGCTGCCATTGGCATGTGGCAGGAGTGTTATGTACTCATATACCCATAACACCAAAAAAAAAACAAAACACTACAGCCATACCTCTTGCCAATCCTCAAAAGCTAAACAGGGTTGGACTAGGTCAGTGCTTGGATTGGAGACTTCCAAGGAAACACCTGGGAGTTGCAGGAATAGTTTTAGCAATGTGATGCTCTTTTGATTAACTGTTGAGCCATTCCACAGACAGTGGGCACTGTTCTGCTAGGGGTGCCATCTTTCAGATAAGATATAGAACTGAGCATCTTAGTCACATGGTACATCTTCTAGGTCTCTGAATGACTTTGCCTGGCCCTATGTTCTCAGGATGGTGAGCCATGATGCCTCTTGCAGTTGGGTATCAAACTCAGCTTGGGTCTCAAATGAGATCTGAAATTGTAATTCCCAAAATATAGTATATATCCACAGGTATAAATCTCTATACACAAAATCACTATTTTTGTGTACTTCGGGATAAATGAGGGAGTGGAGGATCAAATTCAATTTTTATTTTATTGGGTGTTCTTAGGAGTTCAAAGGCTACAGGTCTTGAACCCCAATCTGCAGAGCTTTTAAAAGCCACTTTATTCCATCCTCCAACCAGTGACCTGTTAATAGTCACTAGAACTCAACTCCGATAGAAGACTCCAGGCCTGGGATCTCATTAGTGGAATTCTGGGCGTCCTGTTTTGTTCCCTCTTCTATTTAAATCAAGGAGAGGAACAGGAAGTTGTCTATGCAACTGAGTTTCCCATACTTAGGACTACCTCTCCTACACTACCTGCTTCTACTGCTTGACTTTGATCTCCTGGTAACAAGATCCTGCCTGCATCCTAAGTCTGACTCTTGGTCTGCCCTGTCTTGAACTCTGTTCTCTTCTGACTCCTGTTCTGACCACTTGTCCTGATTCCACATCCCAGTTGTGACAGAGGGTTGAGAGATTTGCAAAAATTCAAAGAGCACTAATTCTATTACAAAGTGGAAAATGTTGTTATTACTTCATTGGTATTTTATTTTACTTTGCATGCCGGAGATCTCTAACTTCCAGGATACTTCCTCATTGGCAGAGTCCAGGGATGCCCTGTAGTAATTCTAGCTAAATGCAAAGTATATTAATTTTACATTGCAGAACTGTGTTTTCTGACTGTTAAGAGCTATCACCACAAAAGCAGCTACACAAATGTTCATTCCTCCACATCTCAAGGAAGGGGTAGTGTTTCTAGCATCTCTATCATAAACTGCAAGAAAGTGAAGATTGCCAGCAAAAGCACTAGCAAAGACAGAACCCCACATGATGTTTCTTGGAAGGAGGCAGCATTCACAAGGAGACATAGCTAGACTATGGAGCAGGGGTAAGGCAAGGAGCTGCATAGCTTTCTCATCAATATCCACCTCTGATCTGGCAGGTTTCCCTCCAAATGGCAGCAAGAGGCTCTCTTAAATTTAATTTGAAATTAAAATATGTATTCCCTGTTTAATATGTTTAAAATATGTATTCCCTAACAAAGATGAAGCTATTAGGGGGTAAGATCTTGTCACAGTGGTTGACAGAGAAGCAAATGATTGTACTGTGTCAGCTATTAATGCTATCATACTCCAGGGTGCAATCCAGACCAGAAAGAGGTTGTGTCACCAAAGGCCCTGCAACACTGGGTGTCTCACAATGCTTTGCTTTTGTAGCTCCCAAGCTACAGCAGTGTTAGTGACCATGGGTCTCAAACACTGGTCTACAGCAATTTGGAGTTAGCAGGTTCTAACCTGCCACCCAGGAATTTGCTCACTGTTGTCATTGTCACTCATTTGTTGTCACTCATTTGTTGTCAGAATAGGAGCTGAATTTAGACGGAAGATGCCAGTCCTGGGACCTGATTGGCAGAATGCTGGGAGCCCTGATTGGTCCACAGCCCCTATTTAAACCCAGCATAGGAACTGGAAGGTGTCCATGCAACTTGGATCCACCTTGCTCTGAACTCTGTGAGCCTTGTGCTTCCTCTTCCTGTGGCTTGAATTCCTGGTATCCCAATCTGGCCTGCCTCTGGTTGTCGATCTCTGGTTCTGCTCTCAAGTTTATCTCCTGCTTCTGGTCTCCTGGTAACCTGACCCTGACTGCCTCATGATTCTTGCTTTGCCCTCTGGCCCACCTTGGACTCTGACTTCCTGGTATCTGACCTAGCCTGACTCCTAATTTGACTAGTAGGTCAGACTGCCCACATTCTGGTATGAGAGCTGCTCACAAACAGCATGCAAGTTACACCTTGAGTGTTTGTACACAGCTACAGGCCTGATCCAGCAACTCTGACCCCAGCAGCTGTCAGCAACACACCAGCCACACACTGGCTTTCAGAAGCCTTTGTTACTCCTGCAGGGTGATCCCAACACAATCCCAGTCCCAAATTTCCCCCAAAACGTGTGTTCTGCACTGCCCAGCCCTTTCCTAGACAGTTCAGATATTAGATCAGTTGCCCCTGTATGGGGTCAACATACAACTGTTTGTTACTTTAAGTAGAGGTACCAAACAGTTCAGTTTAAGCATAGCACTGGATTGGTTTTGATTAAAAACAAAACAAGTTTATTTAACCACAAAGAGAGAGAGAGAGAGAGTAGCTGTATAAGGCATTAAAATCAGAAATGGTTACAAGAGAAATAAAGATAAATGATTTCTAGTAACTAAAACTTAACAAACTAAACTTGGTTCAAGGTAGAATCCTCACCACACGTTCCCAGCAACAGGGCTGATCTAATTCTCAGGTCAGAACCCCTCCCAAAGTTGAAAGGCTGGTTCTTTTGTTGTCTTAGGTGAAAAGAGAGAGAGAGAGAGAGAACACCATTAGTTGTCCTCCCCCCCTCACTTTTATAGTCCAGGTCTTTAAAATGCATTTTCCTGAGGATTGCTTCTAGGTAAATTTCCTTCCCACTGTAAACACATAGACATGGAGTCTCATGGTGAAAGAGATTTCATGTTGTTGTTTGTTAAAATGCTGATCAATCTGTTCCTGCCCCCCTTCATTGCCAAAGAATGGCAGCTTGACTGGTGATTGACAACCAACTTTGATGACACCTGGCTAGAGGCCTTAGCTTGTTGTTTGTCTTTGAGGAACAGGTTTATCCCCTCCCCAGACTTGTCTGGTAAACACATTTCAGTCATGATTTCAGTTTATGTTCCTAACTTTACATAGGATGTTGGTATACACATTTCACCGTGATATGGTTGACCAGTGAGTTATTAGTCTTCAAATGATACCTCACAAGGCATACTCTGTACAAAGATTATAACAGTAATGCACAGGGTGTGAACACAGGAGTGTGTTTGTTCAGAGATACCTATAAAGATGATGAGACAGTCAGGGAGGGTGTAATGGAGGCTATATATATATGCTTATGGCATCGTGTAGAGTACATACACTGCACTCACCCCAGCACAAGTTTAATGAACGAGTAGACATGCCTGAACCCTGATGGGAACATATCCTACCCAACTTTTTACATGTGCAAGCTATGCCTCCCATGTCAACATTGCTATTTTTAGCATTGTAGTGTCCCTCTGCCTTCCCATTGCTGGAGTCTTTCCCTGTCACCAGGAAAGGCTCCTGCAGTGGGGAAAGGCTCTGGCAGGGTGAGGCAGCAGGGAAAGGCTCCATGGCTCCCCATTGCCAAAGCCTTTCCCAGCTGCCTCCTCACCTCCAGAGCTTTTCACATCCACATGTAGCTATCCATATTTGTGTGGATACAGCCTGCTTTTCACTGCAGCATGTAGCTCTACGTACCCTACACACCACTGCCAATATAGACAGAGGCTGAAGGTTATAATAATGAGTAGGAGCAGTCACTACAGTGATAAGGACCACATATTTACCTAGATAGGAAAGGAACTCACCTTACTAAACAATCCAGATTGGTTGTATAATTGAACTGTCCCCATCATTATCTATGCCGCCACCATTTGTTGTGTCATCCGCAAATTTTACCAGCAATGATTTTATATGTTCTTCCAGAATATTGATAAAATATTGAATAACAGTAGGCCAAGAACAGATCTCTTCATGGCCGCACTAGAAACATCCCTTCTAAGATGATGATTCCCCATGTACATTTACTTTTTAAGATCTATCAGTTAACAAGTTTGGAGTCCATTTAATATGAGATACATTGATTTTGCATAATACTTTTTTATCAGAATGTAATATGGGATTAATTCAATGGTTTATACAAGTATAAGTATATTAAATCAATGCAGTAACCTTTATCAACCAAACTTGTAGTCTCCACGTCAAACAATATCAAGTTTGTTTGACAAGACATATTTTCAATAAAATCATGTTGATTGACATTAGTTATACTACCATCATTTAATTTCTTACTAGTTGCATTCCATAGCAGCCTTTCCATGATTTTTCCAGGATCTATGTCGGGGTAACTGATCTATAGTTACAATGGTTATTTCATTTACCCCTTTTTAAACATGGACACATTAGTTTTTTCCAGTTCTCTGAAACTTCCACAGTACCAAGATTTCTTATAATTCAACACTAATGGAGTCAGTCCTCTTCTTGGCCAATTCTTTTAATACTCTTGTGAACAAGTTATCAGGTCCTTCTTTTAACTCCAATAGTTGCTGTTTAACATCCTACACAGTTATTTATAGAATAAAAAGTATTTTCTTATCACTGTAAAATGTAAAAACACCATCCTTATTTACAAATACAGAATACACATATTTATTGAATATTTCTCTTTTCTGCATCATGATTGAAAAAATTTCCATCTTATCTAATATCAGACATATAGCATTCCATTATTTATTCCTGATATCTAAGGAGTTTCTTCTTTTCTTATTGACCATACATTTGTCATTAATATTTTTTAGCTTCCCTTATCAACTGTCTGCATTTTCTAACTGCCCATTTGTACTCATTAGTATTAACTTACTCATTTTTCCTTTTGTTGTATTTTTTAAAATTTGAATTGCTACCTTCACTTTCTGTCTTATCACAATTTTTATTTTTTATTTTTTTAACCAAAGAAGTCTTAAATGATTAAAGAACTGGCAGGAGAGAGAGAGGCATTGCAGCTTCTAATAAAACATTGTTAAAGAACTCTCAATTATCACTCACATTTTCATATTTAAATTTTCACTCAATCAAAGATGTCCAAAAATTGAAAAAAAAATAATTGGGAAAATTTTACTACCATTTGTTGTGTCTGCAGTATTAGCTTGATGCTTAACCTCCTCCTCTTCATTTGGACTCTGCCAAAATTATAAAGTATTGTAACAGGATGCATGTTCAAGATGTGTTGGTGTAGGAGCTCCTATAATGATAGTGGTGTTTTTATAACACTTGATTATGGCTATAAAGTTGTGCTATGACCACTGCTCATTACCGTAGTAATTATCTCACTATTTACTTGTTCTTCTTGCATCTGTTTGTTGTATCTACCTGTTGTCTCCAATACTTAAATTATAAGTTCTTTGGAGAGGGACCATCTTTTTGTTATGTGTGTACAATACCTAGTGCAATAGGCCCCAATCCCTGATTAAGGCCTTTAGGTACTAGCACAAAATAAAGTAATAGTTATGTTATTCATGTATTGCAATAGTGCCTGGACTCCTTGTCAGGATCAGGGCCATATTGTGGTAGATGCCAAAGAAATACATATGAAGGAGAAGAAGAAGACGTTTGCTACTGTGACGGAGCAAGGCCAAATGGCTATAGTAAAGTAATGGGAGACAGATATATTAGCCACAGGCTAAATAAATCCCTGTTACCATGATAAGCAAATGGCAGCTGCTGCAGGTCAATTAAGAAACCTGGGGCCACTTAAGATCTTTCCAGAAGGCAGGGAGGACAGCTAGGTTGATTGGGACACCTGAAGCCAATCAGGGGCTGGCTAAAACAAGTTAAAAGCCTCCCAGTTAGTCAGGTGGGTGCGCATGTCAGGAGATGTAGGAGGAAGATATGCTGTTGGAGAGACTGAGCAGTAAAAACCATATCAGGCACAAGGAAAGAAGCCCTGTGGTAAGGATGAAGTGGATCTTGAGGAAGTGGGGGCTGCTGTGAGGAAGTGGCCCAGGGAATTGTACATGTCCTATTTCTAAAAAGTCAGCTAACATAGCTAATACTATCAGGGTCCCTGGGCTGGAGCCTGGATTAGAGAGCAGGCCCGGGCTCCCCCTTTGCCCCCTGATTAATCACTGAGACTGGGAGACAACAGAGACTGTGCAAGGGCGGGTAGCTTCTCCTCACCTCCCTTGCTGGCTTATAATGAAAATGGCTTAGTAGGCTGTGACCCTTGGCTCCAGAGAGAAGGGCTATGTGGAGGGTCACAGTGAGCCTCTGAGGCTAGCGAAATCCACCAGGAAACGTGGGACTCGTGGAGACAAGGACAGAGCTATGTCACACTACCTTTCAAATTATTCTTGCAGGAAGAGAGGGAAGAGAGGGAATTTTGTTGTTCTTTCTTACCAATAAGGATGACAATTGGAGTTGATCAGGTACTACAGTGATAAGGACCACATATTTACCTAGATAGACATATAGAGGAAGTTTCTTCCATAAAAAAGAACTAAGGTAAACCAGGCTTGCAAAATAGTCATAACAAACTACTTAGCATAGGCCCAAAATCTAATTAACCATCTTCAATTACCTGCTTCTGAAATGAGCTTTTATACTACTGAAAAAAAAACTTACCCTTGGCGAGCGACCAGTAGAATTTTACCATAGTGGGGTAAAAACTCATCTCAGCCTGAAGGAGCTAATAATCTGACCATGACAAGACTGAGTCAGATAATGTCACCTAATGTGCTGCTAATAGTTCTATAAAAGACAAAAATGAAGGCTGACCTAAACTACATCTACACTTAGGGTGGTGTGTACAGTACATATACTCCACACACCCCTAGCTTGGGTATAAATTGCAGTGTAGACAGTAAGGAGCTGCTTAGGTGAGGAGACTACAGACATACCAGAACCTTAGCGTATATACCCTACATGGCTCTCTACATACCCAAGCAGTGCCTCTCATGTCTACACTCTTATTTTTAGTGGTGTAGTGTCCTGGAGTGAGAAAAGGCTCTGGCAGGGAAGAGGCGATGGGGAAAGGCTCTGGCAGCTTGCCACTGCTTCAGCCTTT
The DNA here is from genome assembly GCF_965152235.1 of Eretmochelys imbricata. Taxonomy (NCBI): domain Eukaryota; kingdom Metazoa; phylum Chordata; order Testudines; family Cheloniidae; genus Eretmochelys; species Eretmochelys imbricata. Next base: position 245,265,479 of record NC_135572.1, on the reverse strand, counting down.
CCCCACTGCAGGGCACTCCTGGACCTTTCCCTGCTGCCTTCCCCCGCCAGAGCGTTTCACTGTGTCATGTAGCTGTGTGTACCTGACATGCCACCATCAGTGTAGATAAGGCTCTACACTGCAGCAGAGGAGGGGAATAGGCTTGGAGACTTGTGCTCTAGAACTCTGATTCTAGGAGCAGGTGCTCTTGAATCTGCAGCAACCATTCTTACCAGTTCAGGAGTAGTGTTGACGATCTGTGGTTGTAAGGCACAACAAGCCCCCTTCAGCTAAAAGCAAAATCAGCATAGCACAAAGATTTGTGCTGGTAGTGGAGGTGGTGAATAATGAGAAAATGAAGGGTTATCATCTGATCTTAAAAATCCCTCCTCTTTGGCCATATAATACATAAAATATCTTTAAATATTAATAAAATTGTACAAGGTATTGAAAATCACAAAGAAAATATTTTATTAGTATCCTTAGTGTGCCTATGACCTATAAAGATCATTAATTTGAAACCTAATAGTTTACCTGATACTGTACAACTTCCAAACCCTGATCTGGCAGAATTGCAAAATATGTATATTATGGTTAATAATGTAAAACATAATAGAATGCCAAACAGCATTATGGAAAACAGGAAAAGTAGATAATTATCAGTATTATAATATCCTCAGTATCAGAACAAAGGGCTTAAATGCTATATGGACGAATGAAACTCTGATGATCCAGTAATTTCTTCATCTGAGAATGATTACACTATTGGAAAAAATGGACTGAATTTTTGTCTTTAATAAAAAAAATAGGCTTTTGAGAAAATTAGAAGTGCAGTACAGTAGATTTTTCTCACTTAAAAATATAATTTAAATGATTAGAAAGCACTGTAATTTTTTTCAGATCAAGGATACTTGATTGTCCTTATCATTTGTACTTTTTCTGCATTCCTGCCTATATACTTCCTTATCACTTAACTAGCTAATCAATCACTAGCCTTTTCTTACTTTTCTACAATGTTTAAAATGTATCTTCACTGAATAGGAAAGGTGGCAGTGTGTTGCCCTTATTCTGAGTTGCCTCTGGTCACTTTATCATCTGAGTCCCCAAAGCTTAAAATAAAGGTATTACATATTCGAATTCAACAGGGTTTTGAAGGTTTGCACAAGTAATATTTATTAAATACTCACTTTATTAGGATTAAGATTGCCTATAATTGTAGAAATCTTCTGGAGGGGAAAAAAAGTAATTAAAAAGTATGAACTGAAAATGATATATTGTGGCAGTGTGCATAGGCCATACATGCCTCTAGTGGATCTTTGCTTTAATTACACCTGACCAAGTACAGGTTCAAAGAAAAGCACTGAAATTCTTACCATAAAGTGCTTCTTAAAAACCAGCCATGCCTGGCTTAGCCTGTCAGTTCATTGTGATACCACACAGTGAGACACAGTGCTATGAAGTCAAGTATCTCAAAAGGCACAAACGAATCTTAATTTTTCAACATCCTCATCTACTTATTTTTTTTCTACGCTGTGGATTGGAAGCACATTATTAAGCACAATGGGCAAAATTAATTGTGTGCTACTGCCCAACTCTTGCAGCCCCACTAAAATCAGTGAAATTATTGCCCTGTATTTCTGAGAAAGAAAAGTGAAAATTCTTGATCGGTCAGTATCAAAACAATATGGGGAAGACATCAAATCTGTGAAGGAGGATAGATGGGCTTGTGTGTAAGACACCGGACAGGATTCATAAAATTCAGATTTTATTCCTCACTGTGGCAAAGATTTTCTTTGTGATGGTGGACTTGTGGACAAGTCACTTAATCTCTTTCTCTGCCTCCATTCCCTACCTGTTAAAAAACCTGGTGGTAATAATTCCCTACTCCGCAATGAAATGTGGGCTGTGGCTTGACCATCAGAAAGAATAGGTTGTTTTGCTAACATTGGGAGAAAATGGCTATTTTGCTTTGCATTCAACTACCTATCCATTAGGACTGAACGGTGTCTTTTGGGAACCGATAGTCATTTCCAGAAGGGCATCCCACTGTTGTCCACACTGATGTTTGAGCTTAGCAAAAGGTCATTTACTGGTGTTGAAATATCACTCTTATGAGTTGTAGCATGAGCAAAATGATGGTACCCACTGGTAGACTCAGAATTGGATTAATGTTAAACAGGCTACAGATTGATCAAATAGATGGGTATCCAGATTTACATGAATTTCTCCAAAGAGTAGAAAGGAGAAAGTACTTGGCATATTTCCTGAGAAGTTAGATTTCCTTCCTTTCTCACCATATCCTTGTCTATCCAGTTATGGAGACCCCCCAGCTGAATAGGAGGCTAAATCAGCTAAAGTGTTTGATCCTGGTTATATCCTTAACTTGACAGTGGACTTTATGTTCCCCTGAACTTTGCATAATAGACAGTGAAATTACCTGAAATAAGTACCTATGTGTAGTTATTTCTGTACATATTTTGAAGAAACCACTTACTGTTCATTTAGTGGTTATTAGAATTCATGAATGAGATCTTCTAAGAGAATAGAAAACTTTCCACCTATGCAGGATTGTTAGGGAGGTGAAAAGGTAAATCTTAATGTATTTTTAATCAATACATACCTATAGGTTCACAGTGATAATATATCAAGTAAATTATTAAAAGTTACAAACAAGAAGCGTATCCTGTGAAATTAACTTAAGGGTTTTTGGTACCATATAATGTGCGAAAAGTAAGCTAAAAGGGCAGGGATCATGTTTGTTTGTACAGCAGCTAGCACAATGAGGTCCTGATTCGTGACTGGGGCTGCAAGGCACAATAGTAATACAAATAATAGATAAAAATAATAATTTATTATTTGTATTACAGCAGCACCCAGAGGCCCCAACTGAAAGAGGTGTTGCATCATGCTCAGCTCTGCTAAAATACACAGTGAGAGACAGCCTGTGCCCCAAAGAGCTTACATCTAAACCAACAGAGGGAAGGAGGTGAAGCAGATGCACATAGAGTTTAAGTGACTTGGCCTAGGTCACAAAGCAGATCGGTGGCAGAGATGGGAATAGAACCCAGATCTCCCAAATGCCCTATCCACCAAATTACAGTCCCTTTCAGAGTGGTGCAGGGATAAAATCCTATGGAATCTTTTATCTCTAGATCATTGATTCAAAGCTGATCCAGGTTGATAGTGACCAAAAGTCACTAATGGCTGATGGCTGTTCAGTGGCGTATGTGAAATAACTTGAGTTGGACTTTATGCTATTTTGGCACGAAGGCCATCAGCAAAATGCTTGCCCTTTTTGGCATTCATAGAAGGGAGGCCAAGGACTGAATGGATATAAAGGATGAAGTTCCTTCTCATTCCTCCTTCAAGAGGTGACCTCTCCAGATCTTGGTTTCATCACAGTCACAGGGCATTACAGGTGAAGCTAGCAGCACTCTTGTCCATTCTTTATCTGTGTAGTAGCACAAGAGAGGTAGAACATGCCTTTATACGTTTTAGAGTCTTACTTTATGTCCCTCTGAGTCTTTACTTCAGGCCTAACAAAACTCTCTCTCTTTACCTTTCCTCATCATTATCTTATATTCCAAGCTAGTTTTAATTGCTCTCCTCTCTTCACAGTTTCTCTCAGTTTGAGAGGTGGCTCCTAAAAATGAATTCCAGTTTCTTGGTAGAGAGAGGCGTCTGGCGAAGGATCAGATAGGAAAAGGGTGGGTAACATGATCAGAGAAAGTCTGGTTAAATTGAAATAGATTACAGTCAATAAACTGAAACCTTTGAGATTTATGCAAACATTACAGAAAACTAGAACCTATCAAGGTACAGACCAATATCAGTTTGCAGTTTTTAGAGGACATGTGTCGGTGGAAAGCTACTGCTGAATAAGAAATTTTAACAAACTCAGATCCACAGAATCAAAAAACGAATGGGCCATTCTTCTGATCTTAGTTGAGCCTTGAAAAGTATTAATTGAGAAAGGATTACTACTCCTGCAGACAGAGCGGTACTCAGCCACTTGAAATAAATTGGCAGTGCAGTTGTAATCAAGACTCACAGGCTACCACAGGATTAGGTACAAAGGCAGAAAAAATGTTATGATGAAAATAAAACGTACTGAATCTAGCAGCTATAAAAACCCTCTAACCTATCAATTTAACTAACACACCAAAGAAAAAGGAATAAGGTAGTAATTGGGATGTTTTAGAACAAATTCTTAAAGAGCTCTAAAGGGATGAGTGAAGGTAATATAGTCACGGATGTCACATGTAGAACACACTCGCACGATATATGTGCATTTGGCTATTCCTGCATAGCCATTATGGTATGTCTCTTACCAGTTCTGATTTGGATAAGTTAGCATGTCCCTAAGCTATATTCTCAATATGCTCAAGCTATATTACTCTGTATCATGCACCTGAAATCTACAGAGTTCACCATTAAGAAGTCAGCATGTAGCAACTCTTTTCTTTCATGCTTAAATCAACTGTTGGCAAGGTTATTCTTTTTAAAAAAAACCAACACTTTATCATAAACTCTCTGTTTGCTGGGGTTTCGGACATGTTTTTATTTTTCTTGCCAGCCCCTGGCCTTTAATATTTTTATATAAAAAGACACATTTGATGTTAATTTGGACACTACCAAATGCCTCCTGAAGACTCATTGCTACTGTGAGGCCTACAGGAAGTTATCTGACTAATAATGCCGAGACAGATTGGCAATCAGGAGTGGATTTATATTTGTAATTTCTGCAAAACATTGTGTTGTATTATTAAAATGTGCCCCATTGCCATCTTGACTATTATGTTTGTATTTCTTTCACCTACCTTTTGTCTGTCTGTCTTTTAGGCCCTGATTCTGGTAACATTTATGCACATGGTTAACCTAAATCAATGGGATTACTCACATGCTTACAATTACACATATGTTTAGTGTTTCCTGGGTTGAGATCTTTGATTATTAGTTCTTCAGGGCTGGACCATTCTTTCTCTGTTTTATGTGGGTGTTACCAGAAGCAAATGATTTGTTTCCTTTTGCAAATTCTAAAACTTTCACACGGACTATATATGGGAAAGGGATACTTAAGATGCACTCTGGCTTTTTACTCTAATTATTTCTTATAGACTCTCATGCTTTTTCCACTTGGTTCAAGATAAATAACATTCAGCAACATGAAACACACATGCAGGGCTGTAAATTTATAGAGCCAGATTTTCAAACACAAACCTCAAGTTTTGCAATCTCAAATTGCAGACTTAAATAACTCTGGATGCAATGTTGCATCAGTAGTTATTTGTAGGTATGACTTCTTGTATTACTAACATGAGCCCAATTGCATCATGACTCCTTTTTGTTTGTTTGTTTGTTTGTTTTCTAAGTACCTGTTTGCACTTGTGTCTAAATTAGCTGAATTACACATGCAAGTAATTTTGAACATGGAACTGTGCCTGCTAAAAAAGAGTCATGACTGGATTGAAACTGTCCCCTTCGGGATACATTTTGTGCTCATTAACACCATGCAATCTGATTTAAATCAAGAGTGTACCTGAGGGCAGAATCTGGAATATTTGTTGCCACAAGCTTCCAGCTAGAGACTGAGCATCTTGACTTATAGAAGTTAGAGATGGGAAAAGATCTATTAGGTCCTTTTGTCCATTCCATATAGGTGTAGGTGAGTGCCCTAACCACAGGACTATTGAGTCAGTCTCTCCTGTTGGAACTGTTTGACCTTGTATAAATAATTATTCATTGGGCAAGAGAGAGCGAGAGAAAGAGAGACTCTATAATCAGGTCCTGCCAGAATCAGAGTAGGAACTTGAACTTGGACCTCCAACGATGTAGATCAATGACCCAATCTCTAGACTATTGGGTGTGTGTCACCCATCAGAAATTCCATCCTGGAGCTAGAAATCTTCCTGATGAAAATTTTGTTTCTGCAAAAAGTTTCAGATTCAAGAAATCAGCATTTTTCTGGTGAAAAAACATTTTGTCAGAAAATATTAGACCAGCTCTTGTTATGACAGACTCCTGCTCCTGCAGTCACTCTCCTGTCTTTCAGTATTCTTCCCCCACAGTAAATTCTCATGCATAAATTTATTTCCCCCCAGGATGTGTACACGCTCCTATGTGTTGTGGACACATGTGCAGTGTGATTTGTATTACCAAGTTGCTATATTTTGCTATCTTCAACCATTCTTATTTGGCAAAGTGTTCACTTCTCCTTTTGCTTTCATATACTGTAAGAGTCATAGCAAGACATTCATGATAAAACATACCGATAACATCAATGAAAGGATGTTAAGTCATCTACATAATTAAATAGCAATTGGCCTTAGCCATTACTCATTATGGTGTAGCTTTTTGTCATTCTGTTTGATGCTAAAGGATGTTCAGTTGCTTGTAATTGATAAAGAGGTTTCATCTGTGGTGGTTTCAGTCGAATGAGCAAGGCAATGAAACCATATATGATTTTTTAAAAGGGTAAAAGACCCTTGTGTAGGTGTAACTATGGGATGATGGTTGGGGTTACACAAATCCCTCAGGTGGAGAAAGAAGTTTTTCTTTGATCTTAGTTGATTTTCATAAGTTGTTAATTGAGAAAAGATTGCTACTGCTTTAGATATAACAATACTGACCCATTCACAAGGAGCTACTGGAATAATGTGTTTGTATCTTGAGTCACAGGGATAAGAATAGGCACTGAGTATTATTCAGTATTCTTGCTGAATCTAGCAGTCAAAATTCATTCTTTGCATGATGCTTCTAACATTTGCCAAACACAATGGGAGCATTTGATGGCAGTAATTGAAACTAGGTCAGGTAACCATTGCATGAGAAACTCCAAGCAATATTCATAGGTCATCATCTATGAGACGAAGTCCACAAGAGACCTTTGAAGAAGACTTTTATTTTAGTTTTAAAACTGAATCTCTAACATATTAATGAACCTGGATGGAAATGTTGTGTAATTCACATTACTTTAACTAATTCAGTAACTCAAATGGTATGTGAGCGGAAGAAGAAATGTCCTGGTTGACTTCCTTTGAGTCAGTTTGAGAGAATGGAGGAAGAGAGCAACAGAACTTGGCCTGACACCAGAGTTTATCAGAGGTGCATCTAACAGGTACAGAAAATCAAAAGCAAGGAGATCTTCTTCCCCTTAATTTGTGAAGATATTCCTGCAGATGGTGATGGGTAATGTCAGAGAGCTCTAAAATGAACATGCAGACTGAGATGTTAGGAAAATCTAGGCTATGGGAAACACTAACAGCAAAACAAGATAAATGCCAAATTCTGAAGCTAGACATAGATTACTCATACTGAAGTGATAAGTAGGTTGTAGAAAGGTTATTTTTGTACAGAAGCTCAAGAACACTTCAGATGAATGTCTGTAAACTGAGCATGACATCTAACTTTGGGAAACATCACACAGTAACATTTGCCACACATTTGTGAAGCTTATAAGGACAGGGAAAAAGGACTCTTAGAATCATAGAATCATAGAATATCAGGGTTGGAAGGGACCTCAGGAGGTCATCTAGTCCAACCCCCTGCTCAAAGCAGGACCAATCCCCAACTTCTGCCAAGGATCTAGAGATCAAAGAAGCTATGAGGGGGCTTACATATACTGGGACAGTTCAGAGCTAAAGGATCCACTGCTACACAGATCCTCTACTACTTCCCCTCCTTCTATGTATTGTGAAGGGCAGGAGCCGTGGAAACTGATGTCTTCCTGAAGATGGAGTATAACAATGCTCTGTAACGAGGGGAAGATGCTTCCCTATTCTTCACCCCTCCCCTTCATGCTGTGCCCAGGCAGATCCCCCAGTACACAGCCCAGCCATTTGAGCTGGGCACTAGAAACAGGATTTTGATCTACATGCATTTGTGTGAGGAAAATGCTTAGGCCAAATTCTCTTTTGTGGTTCTGCAAGGATACAGGATGGGGAAAGCCCCTTACCTGGGGTGCAGATGATTGTTTCCTGTACTCCTTTTGGAGAACTGTTTACACTAAGCAGAAGATGATTGAAATGTGATGGGAGCATTCTTAAATGAAGAAATTGTATCCGATGAGATGAAAAGAAATGACTTGCCTAGTACAGGAGAAAAAACACTTAGGAGAGTAACATGATTGTCTTGTTTTCCAGATCATGGATTTGTCATGCTTGGGGTGGTTAAAAGCCTTAAATTACCCACTAAGAGATGACGACTGGCTGGATTGCGTCAGCTATAATGACAGATTTCTAAAATTTCAGGTTTTGAAAGATCTTCATAGTGTTCTAAGAGTGGCAACTCAAGTGGCTGCAGAGGAAGACCCATAGGCAATTGGAAATCATTCTTTAAAACTTTATAATTTTTTGTAGAGATCAAAATAGCAGGAAACAATAGAGCTTCTTCAAAAACACAGGAGATGCACAATATCAGCATTATTTACTACAGTATACAAAGGTCTGTTGTAAAGAGATGTTGAGAAATACTTAGATCTTGGGATCACCACAACCACAATAATGACAACACAAACAATAGCAAGGATGCAATACAAACATTGCTGTGTTTTTGGTGTACATTGATAGTCAGTATAACTGGCTGAAAAACAGAATTTCTGCCCCATGAGAAATTCAGAGAGTTTGAAATGTGATTTCATCTTGGATTAGAACAAAAAGACAAAACATTGGAAATTTTTGTGAAAGAAAATATCTGAAATATTACCAGAATATTTAGTTTCAGCAGGGGTGGCTCTATCAATTTTGCTGCCCCAAGCAGTCACCGCTGAATTGACGCCGCCCCCGGAACAGCTGCCGCCGAATTGCCGCCGCGTGACACGGACTACTGCCCCATTCTGACTGCTTGGAAAGCTAGTGCCTGGAGCCGGCCCTGAGTTTCAATAGTCAACTTGTTTCTTTTTAGCATTTATATAACATTAATACTAAAATGTAATATTTAGATAATTTCCCATCAAGATGTAGATGAAATTGATAAATTCCCATGAAAGGTTTTGATTTCAACTAATGAACATTTTCTGACAGAAAACTTCAGTTCGAAAATTTTCAATCAGCTCTGAAAATTAGTTTGTTTTCTTCAATAAACTCAGAGCCATGCTCTGGTCCTATTGAGTCAATGGGAGTTTTGACTTAGGACTCATTGGTATCAATATTTGGCTCATTGGACTCTAACCAGACTGTGAAGATAATCCTGCGTTCCTTACTCAAGCAAAACTATTATTATCCTTAATTCTTATTCTTAATTTTGTGCATCAAAAGACTTAGATAAGTATAACACAACTGGCTTTTGGGGGGAGTTCTTTATACACCTTCAGTTTTAGCATCCAGATGATAAATGTTTAGGCCTCTGGTTCATAAACTGTGGTCCATTGACTGTTAGTGCTCTATAGAAAACTGGCTGCTCACCTGGTGCTTACTTCCCTTTCCTCCAGTTGCAAAATTGCATTCAAAAATTAAAAGTACATTACTTAAGAACTTACTGTACTGACCACATGAAAGTTTGTGACGGAGAATGGGAAAGTGATTCACGAGACACTGTTCTTAATGTACTGTCTTCACAGTGAAAAAGTTTGAGAATTTGCATTTAAGGCTACATGAAAGAGAACTGTAAGTTCATAATAGTTAGATAGAAATGACCTCTTAGATGGCCAAGTCCATGCCCCTGCAAGTTTAAGCTAGTTCTACTAATCAGATATAAACTGATATTTTGCTTGACCTTAGGAGATAACTTAACCTGTAAAATTTCCTTTAGAAGGTGATGAATAGAATCTGGGGATTCAGTTAATCCAGGGACTACACAAATCCCTAGTATTCTTTTTTTCTCTCTCCTTAGCTATATTACTGAACAAAGCACTATCTATTCAGTTACACCCTCCTATTGCAGGCCTGATCTACAACAATATTTAATCAGCGTGGTCCTAATGTAGCCCAGCATATGCTACATAGACATGAGACCAAGACCTTGTCACCATTAAGAGAAAAGCTTTTGTAGATGGATTTGTGTGGATAACACAAGCAAGAAGGAATAAATAGTTATGCAAAGACCTATAGCCCATGGGGCATGCCCTCCAGAGCCAGTCCAGCCAACAGTGAGACATCAGAAAGCCTGGCTGAAAGTTGTGGCATACAGTGCAGTGACACCTCGCTCATATGAAAAGGTTACTTTTCATTTTCTTTCCTTTTATTGTAATTAAATGTTTTATTTGTTTTCCTAAGTAGCTCTTTTAGACAGTGGGCATTTCAAGTCCACCATCCCACACTTTCGCACTGATTTTCGTTGAGGTCTAAACTAGTAACGATGGAAACAAAGAAACAAGATGACACTGCTTAGAGAAGAGGGAATCCTGTGGTTTGTGTGAGTACATTTTTAGAGACTAGAAAATGCCAAAGGTAATATAATGCCCGCCATTCACAAATAGGGACAGCTGCCACTCATGCCAATAAGAGCCAGATGTGTGTGAAGTTCATGGCATATAGACTCAAAGCTATCACCTCTTTTTCACTACACGTATAATTTTTAAAATCATTAAGAAGATTTTAACATAACACTTTTTATTGTAAAAGCCTGTTTTTAATTTTAAAAATCCACACAAGATATAAAAGTTATATATAAGGGAAGTGTCACACAGAGATTGCTATAATAAGACATTCATGGTGATCTGATTTCCCCTGCTGTAGCTGTAAGTCAGTAGGTAAAACCATATTTTAGTGCCTCCTAAAATTTTCATGAGCAGTATTGATACCATTGCTATTGTAGTTAGAATATAATGTCTTTTTATTTTGCAGTGAATAAAAAACAGTATTGTTACCATTTCATCTATCATTCTTTTTAAGAAATAGTGCATGCTAGTGGAAGAAATTGAAGTATGGCAAACAGAATATTCATCTTGTAACTGAATCTGCTACTGCTGTAAATGATGGTATAAGGACAATGATTAGCCTGAACTAAACTGCCAATTCTGAACACCGCTGTACTATGGGAGTCCTTGAAATCTGATCCTGGATCTAAATCCCAATACTCTGTAATTTGTCCCTGTCGTATATGTGCAATAAAAACCTCAGGGCCTTTCCCCACACAAACTTTGTGGTGTTTGAAATCAAGGTGCATCTAAAATTCTAGATTTAATGTCCAGCTAATGTGTATTTGATTAAAACGCCCAAAGTCTAAAGTTGTAATTTGATCTCCTGAAGGGTTCAAAAGGAAAGATAAATCATATAAAAGGTGATTGCTGGAATAAATATCATTTCAGTAATTCTTAAATTCTAATGTGTTTCCTGCATACTATAACTTTCTCTGTTAACTCTTCTACCTGACCATGCTGGTGTGAGAATGGAAATATGATGTGTTCCATAACCTACATTGTGTTGTGATCTTGCCAGTCTATGTATAAACTGCATTTAAACATTGTGTTGTAATGTGGTTTACTCTTTTGATTTCGTATTCTCTGATTGGTAGTAATATCTAGTTCACTGTATGGAAGGAGTCCAGAGTCCAGAGTCTGTCTTTGATTATTATAGGGGAACACTAATCAGTTTAGACTTCACTGTTGAAAATTCAACTTTCTGATAAAGTTCTGCAAAGGGTTTTTAAAATCAAATAATTAATTTAAATGAAATTGTTTAGCTTTGTTTCAAAGTGACCTCTAATCCCTACAATAATTTATTTAATTCCAAGGGATTCCTTAAGCGCTTCAGAAACTTTACAAATAGAGAAATCATTTTGCCCACTGCTGAAATATAGCAACCTGCATGGCAGCTATTTAGCAGTGCACAGCTACAGTATAATAGAGTATTAAGAGGGGAAGTGAAGAATACCAGAAGAACGCAGACAGAAAGAATCTAATTACTGATGCTGGAATTTGGCCAGGACACAGAGATTAATATCCTAACCCTTGCACAAAATGTCCTGGGCTCTAGGAATTTGGGTTTATGTCTCATGCAAAAGACAGACACAGCACAACTATGGAATAGAACTGGCCAATAGCATACTATTCATCAAGTATGTTATTCGGCATTTTTTTCCATTTCTTGTCAAATAATTTATTTGGTGAATAATATTTTACTGCATTTGACCTGCTTCTGTGGCTGTGATGAATACGTTATTTGATGGATAACAATAACATACATCAAATAATGTAATCTGGGGGTGGGGGTTGGTATTTGACCTGTTCTAATATAGTATGCAAATAAAAGATATCAGCAAAATGGAAGCAATGGAAATATAGTGATAAGAATGTGTGCAGTTGTCCCCAGAAGGTTTCACAAACTGGATTGAAAATGAAAAACTGCTGCTGTGTGCCAAGTGGTTCATGTTTTCTTTCTGTTTCCTTGACTTATTTATCCTTATGACACCCACGATAATTAATGGTTTAATTGGAGCTGTAAAGAAATTGTGTCGCTGGACACCTGACACTATTCATTTAGGCAAGAGTACACCTGGGTACTCAAAAGTGAAAAGAACAAAAAAATGAAAAATGAATCACAGTTTAAATAGATCTTTTTGAGTTGTTCAATGAGGCAAACAGATATGTTAATAATTAACCTGCACTTCAGGGCTTACTTTTCGCTTAGAATAAAGGAAAGCACAGACTAGCAGGCCAACATGTGCTAGGAGATAAAGGAAGTGCAGGCAGAGGTCTGAAGTGATTGGTCGAGTGAGCAAATTTGTTTATTGCACTGTGCTGCCGCTAGGTTTGAAATTCTTTGATAATTAGTCCTATTGCTTGAAGTCTGTAGTGATTGCTTAGCTTAGATATGCTTCATGTACCATACCAACCTCTGGGGTAACTCCACTGACTTCAGTGGAGTTACCCCAAGGAAGAATTTGCCTCCACCCACCTGGAGGTGTGGTGCTTTGCAAGCACTCAGAGAAGACACATTGGATGATCTGTTAATCCAGGAGTCATGATCAAACTCAGCATCTAAACACCTTTCATATCCCCATAGAACATTGGTGCTGGAACTAGGGCTGCTGTTGCACCCCTGGCTTGAAGTGGGTTCCATTAGACACAGGGTTTCCAGTTTGGTCCAATGGCTCTCAGCACCCCCACTGTACAAATTGTTCCCGCACCCCTGCCATAGAAATAAAGCTTCAGCATTAAGCAGCTGATCCAAAGTCCATTTGAAATCAATTAGAGTCTTTCCATTGACTTCAAGTGGGATTTGGATCCGACCTTAGGCTGTGGCTGACAAAGGCTAGACTTGATTATCCCAACGTTTGTGGGAGGAAACTTAACTACAATAGGTAAGATCAGTTCTGTAGCTCCAGATGATCTTGATTCATGGCTCTGGTTTAGTGTGTCTTGGTAGCAGCACAGTGGTAGGCTACAACTGATGAGGTAAACACATACTTCATCAAATTATATGTCCATGTATTTTTGGTATTAACCACTGATACATTTGTCACTACTAATTGGGTCCTAAAGCAGGCAAAAGCAGTTCACAGCATGCCCTCTGCGAGCTGTCATAAACAGAAATCTGAGGTAGTGCCAAATTCTCTAAGGCTTGACAGCAAATGATTAGGATGTTTTAATTTAGTGGCCATACAAAACTCCCTCTGACATCTAAATGGGTGCATGCCATAAGAAATCTATTTTTGCCCCCCCCCAACTACAAACATTTGAAACAAAAGTGATTTAGTTGGGGGTTGGGATTTTTTTGTTTTGTTTTTTAAGTTCTGAGGAAATGGATGCCTACAGAATGACTGAATATGTAGCAGAGTGGTGTGGAGAGACGAAGGAATTAGCAAATTTAGAAAGACGGCATAATGTGAAAGAAAAGAATGGAGATTTTAGAATTTTTTCTCTATTCTATTGTTATGCCATCTTAGTTCCCAGTGGACAAATGTCTACAACGCAAATTGGGCTTTATAAACTTTAAACTTATTCTGAGTAAGATCTTCAGGACTGGCTCCATTGACCAGGATTACAGTGGAGCAGAAGGTAGAGGTCTTTGAAAAGGGAGTCCTGCTGCTTTTCTCTTTGAATCCCATAACTCTGGGAGTGTCAGCTAAAGACAATGTTTGCATGAACTCCTGGGGACCTAATTGCTAAGTTTTTCACAGCTCTAAAACAAGGTCTCCAAACATGGGGTGAAGTAATCCACTAAACAATGAGCCGTACAACAAAAATGAGATGCTGTGAAGTGGTAGGCAATATGCTGAGATGTATTTGGGCTGCTTTCTGACCCACTACCTACAAAACTTTATTAAAATGAGTGGTACCAATTTACAATGGTGAGGTACTGACCTTTTAGAAAGGTAGCCAGTCCATTTATACGCCTCCTGCAATGCTCATCTCCTTTATTCACGATTAATAATACTTGTCACCCCTATTGCAATGCCTCACAGGCTCTTTGTTAAGTTTTCCCATTTATGATTTTTTGAGGATTTACAGCGTGCAGATCTACTGTAATATCTTTGAAGCTGCTATTAAAATTATAAGGTAAATACATCATGACTATCTCAGGTAACAATGAGAGTTTTAGGGAGTTAAAACCATTACTATGCTGCCCCTAAATCCATGTTCACCTGCTCACACAATGTGTTCATCTGGGTTATGGGAATGCACTTTGAATGCATGAAGATGATGCTTCAGCTTCAGAACTTAGTTGGGTATCTTTCTCTGTCATGTGAGGTTTTTCTCTTTAAGCTAAATCCTCTGTTTTATCCAGACAGCCCCACACACAGTGGAACTCATGCAATTCTTCTGGGAGGTGGGCAGGATTTGGGGAGCCTGCACAGCTATGTGTACCATTCTACATGCTCACCAAGGAGCACAGGAAGAAGTAATATTTTTGTCATTAATGTGTCCTTTGAGCTGCTCGTTTGAGGGGTACTTCAGTGGATTTATCTGAGGAACTTTTTGAACGTTTCACAGGGAAAACTCGGTGATGTTTCAGTTTTGCAAAACATCTAGATTGTTGTCTTTCATTCTGTCTTTTCATTTTGGGGTTTCAGAAAACATTTAATTAATAGATTTTAAGGCCAGAAGGGACCATTATTATCATCTAGTCTGAACTCCCATATAACATAGGCCACTGAATTTCACCCAGTAATTCCTGCATAAAGCCCAATAACTTGTGGTAGAACTAGAACTTATCTTGACCCTTCCCTTGAAAGATGTTCCAAGGGTTAATTACCCTCATTGTTAAAGGTCTGTGTCTTATTTCTAGTTTGATTTTAGCTTCAACTTCCAGTCATTGGAGCTTGTTTTGCCTTTGTCTGCTAGATTAAAGAGCCCTGAAGGCAGATAGAGTTTCTTACATTATTTTTCATTTTATTTAAATGATAGATATTGACAAAGGAAAAAATGTTGTTTGCATAGCACCAGCTTCTATTTAATTAAAAGCAATTTTTTTAAGCAAGAGTCAACTTTGCAAATTCGGAGGAAGGATGGTCTTGTGGAATGGTCACTAAACTATCAGCGTGGACACCTCAGCTCCGTTCCTGATTCTGTCATAGGCTTGTTCTGTAACCTTGGACAACTCATTCAATCCTGCAAGTCTCTGAATAGCCTGGCACAGTGTAGCAAAGCATTTAAGCACACCTTTACCTTTTAAGCATATGAGTAATCCCATTAAAATCAATTGAGCTGTTCACATGTTTATAGTTGGGCACAAGCTTAAGAGCTTTGCCGGACTGAGCCAGAACACTCATCACCTTGCAGAGCTTGAGCCTTTTGTGGCCGTTCCCCATTAGTAAAATGGGACTAACACTTCCATTTGCCTGCCTTGTCTATTTAGAGTGTAAGCTCTTAGGGCAAGGATTGTCTCTTATGATGTGTTTGGATAATGAAAATGTTGCACAATGGACCCCTGATCTCAGCTGGGGCCCATAAGTATGACCACATTACAAATAATACTTAAAAACCAGTTTGAAAGTAATTCTTGTCCTGTTCCTAGGACCAGTGGGGAAATAAAACACAAGAACATGAAGCAACCCAGAACTTGTATTTTGCCAGAGCCAAACAGGACACAAATCTCAAAGCCTGGCACTCTTTTTTTTTCAGTCCAGAACCTGCTATTTACAAGTGGGTTTTGAATGTGGCAAAACTATTTCTCTCATCCCCGCTAGTAAATAACTTTGAACTCCCACCCATGAAACAGAAGCATTTTCTGAAGAAAAAAGTTGAAAAACGAGTGGCTTATGAACGACAGTAATTAAAATCTAAAAGATGCTTTCCCAGCTGTTGCTTTTGAAGTTGGGCTTAGTTGGTGGCTGGGTGCCAGCATTCAATTAGAAGTAGGGAATTTTATTAACCGAATATCATGTGTTATATTATGTCAATAATTCCCTTTACATTATTTCTTTTTATTCCTTGAGATAGTCACACGTGTACAGGTCATCAATTGTTAAAACAGAGCCCGTTGATAATTTGGCGCATACTATGTTTGCTTTATTTGCACACCATTTGAAGTTCAAAATTACAATACCTCTGAACTTTTTAGATGGAAGTTTTGGCTAAGGTGAATACCGAAGAGACACATTTCAGAAAGGTAGACCCAGGGCCTCTGTACAACTTTTTGTCTGCATTTGAGAGTGTAATTACCATGATTTAATTTCTAAACTCACCCTATGCACATGCAATCAGTAATTTAAACACAAACATAGAGGTACAGTGGTGCTTACTTTGGTAGCCTGGGCCTCAATGTCTTCATTTCACATTCTGAGATGCCAAAGTCCAGAGCTGGAATTAGTGTAGTGAGATGGGTTTAACGTTTGTAGAATCTTTGGAACTGTGGTGTTCTTAAGTGGACTGGTGTGGTGACCTTCTGGTTTTTGAGACCGTTCTGTTAGAGTAGATTCTCTTGGCCTGATTTAGTCATTCTACCTCGCATTGAAGCAGTGCCTTATTGATGTGGACACAGCAGCAAAATGGGGACAGACCCATGGAATTAAGAGGCAGGCTGCAACTTTTATTAAACTTTAACAGAGGGGAGGGGTGCTCTCTGCCCATTACCCATACTCTCCTATACCATGGGTTTAACTGGTTCCAGTTCGGGGTTACAGGGCTTCTTACCAGATAACTCATATCTGGTACCAGAGTTATAGGGCTCCTTACCATATAACCTGCAACTAGTGCCAGGATTACAGGGCTCCTTATTATATAACTCATAACGCAGGGTAAACTCTCCTCAGCCTACCCTCAGAACTCAGCTCATCCTAGCACCGTCCCTGTCACGAGATGGAAAGTGGCTCCATCAAGTTGCCCCCTCGTTGATGCAGGCAGATGGCATTTCCCTGAGTAGAACACTGCTCAATAGGAGGAAGAGTGGCAGAATTTGCCTTCTGTGAGGAAGCCATCTGCAAGTGTTATGGGGACTATAGGATTCGATAATATATTGAGATTATTTTTTTTTTAAATTGCATTGTTTCTCCCCCTGCTTTTTTAATTTAGAGCTAGGGCTGGACTAACAGCCACTACGGGGCTGGAACAATTTGTATAGTGGGGGTGCTGAGAGCAATTGAACCAAACTGTAACTCTGTATATAATGGAAACCACTTCAAGCCAGGGCGTGCTGCAGAACCCCCACACCCCTAGTTCCAGCACCTATGACAGCCACATAGATTGACATCCTCTGTCTGCAGAACAGCTGCAGAGCATGGGCTGAGTGTGATTTATTATCATTGACCCCAAGGAACCATCCCTAGATGTAGAGAACAATTCAGCCTGCACTCCCTTTCAGTCCTTGGTGCCGCTGTTGAGACTGCCAGTGTAGGAAATATGGGATAGCCGTTACAGATTTGCTTCTTCTGCTCTCTTAGTGGTCACTTGGTGGAACTGAAGGATTTTTTTGAAGTAAACTGTTTATTACTATTATAAACAATAATAATAAAACTTAATGGAATTAATAATAATACTTTTCATTTGTGTAACACCCTTTATCTGAGGAGCTCAAAGGGCTTTACAAATGTAAAGTAAGTAAGCCTCACAGCACATCTGTGGGGTAGAAGAGACTCCTATCTCCATTTTGCATGTGAGGGAAAACTGAAATTAACTGAAGCTGACTTGCTCAAATTCACATAGGAAGTCAGTGCCAGAGCTAAGAATAGAAGCCATGTGTCCTGATTCCAATTCTTACACTGGTTGCTCCTTTTAATTTAGCTAATAGAATGCTATTTCTTGAAGGCTTGAGATTTCCCAGGACTTGATACAGTTGGCGGATAACAGACGAGATAATGGTGTGGATTTTTAGGCACTCCCGCCTCCCACCACATCTGTGTCAATCTCATTAGGGTTAGGCAAAGCCCCAGGTGGGACAAAATAATGGAGTGTAGTGTTAGAAAAGAACAAAAGAGACCAGAGAACAATTATGGAGACTTTGGAGAATAAGGCAAGTAGAATTTAAAAACTGTCTCTTGGTAACACCTTTTCAAAATGATTTAATTATAAAATACAATTGTTGTCGTGACCTATTAGTCATTTTTCATTGTTCTTTTGAAGTTTTGGATTACAATACAGTTCTTATCCATCTGCAAATAGCTAAAGAAAAATGTAAATGCTGGTAAATTGTGCTCTGAAAATTGATAATATCCCGTGTAGCACTCAGATAATAAAGTGCTATTTATGTAACAAAATAGTTATTTCATTTAAACTTGGACCCAGATGGTCACTTTAGACACAGCCCTGTGCAGAGGGTGGTGCCTTAGTTGTGTCACCCCAGGGGGCAATGCCACTAAAAGTCACCCTTCTGAGGCACAGTTCTTCCCCAACTTTTTCCTTTCTGCTGGCCTATACCAGCAGCAAATTACAACATCTCCTGCCTCAGCTCAGCTGCACTGGCCAGCAATTTAGGAGGTTGGGAAGAGGGAGAGACAAAGCTTTTTCTATTCCTTGCTTTTCTTCACACACTGCCTGCCCAGCTGTTCCTGGAGAGGGACATAAGTAGGCATGCAGTGTTTAAAGTCTGTGCATAGCTGTAAAGGAAAATCTTACTCCCCTTTCTTCCTTTATATGGGGTAGGTAGGCCATATCACAAGCCCTTGGCAGGCCCTTTCATAGGGAGCAGAGGGAATTCAATAATTCTAATTTCTTTACCCCACTGTCCCTTGGTTCAGCACCTGTGCTGGCCATGTGAGTGATGTGAACAATTGGCTTCTAGCACGTGGATGGAGATTATTGATTCATTTTACACAGGTCATCAAAAAGCCATAAGTCAGTACCTGTTTTAACTCACTATCATCCTGGACGAAATCCACAGGTGAAAGATTCCCTATCCCGTTACCTGTCTTCACCGAGTCCTTTTTAAATCTTGGCAATTGGTTCACTTTGATCCAGTCTGTGAACTATTGTAATAGGGAGAGTGGAAAAACTGTAAATTCTCTTTAACTTCTGTTTTCAGCTCATGGTGTGATTTCATTTTTTTGTTCTTGGAAATATATTTTATTTTATTACAGATGACACCAATCGGGGTGAAAAGGGACAAGAAAGACTTTAGATCCTGAGTCTGAAACAACTGCTCAATGATTCAAGACTCAAATGTAATAAGGAAGGAAGAATCACAAGAAAGAAAGATTTATACAGCCATAGTTATGGGTAGAGCTGTGCAGAGCTAGATGGTTTCGGTTCACAGGAATTTCTTCAGACCTTTGCTTTGATTTGTCAAACCTATTGACTCACGCTTGATGATACTCAGAAGTTCAAAGTGAAAGTACAAAGTTTCAAGGTAAGTTATGTCAAAACCGTAAGGTGGACCTGAATCGTAACCCCAACTTCCCCCAATTTCTGGAGGAAAAGGGAGATAGATTTGAACTTTGTAGTTCATCCCTGTCTCTGGAGAAGACGGCACCTAAATTCTTTGTGTCTGATTTTTCAGATCCTTGTACCTTGAGTAGTCATTTACACTTGCCCCTAGCCGTCTTAATCTTTCATTAAATCCAGACTGTAGCCTTTTACCCACCGTTTGTATAGATGTAAATCCGTATCAAGGAGCAAGGTACTAAAGAATCAAGTTCCAAATCTGCAGAGGGTGTTAAAAAATTGGAGAAGGAAGAGAGGAGAGAGAAGAATTATTCAAGGGCTAGAAAAAATGTCTTACAGTGAAACAGAAGTTACAAATTCAAATAGGAAATAAGGCACAATTTTTTAACTGTGTGGGTGATTAACCACTGGAACAAACACCCCAGGGAAGTGATGGATTCTTCATCTCTTGAAGTCTTCAGATCAAGATGAATGCCTTTCTGAAGGTAAGCTTTGGTCAAACACAAATTGTTGGGCTCAAAACAGGAGTAACTGGATGAAATTCTATGGTCTTTGTTATACAAGAGGTCCAACAACATGATCTAATGGTCTCCTGTGGCCTTATGACTCTATTACTTTGTGGCTCAGGCCTACCTTAGGTTTTGATGTAAGTTAAACCTTAACTTTAGCCTAGGTGTGTTGAAAAGATTTGAGGCGATTGGAGAATTTGTTGATGAATCTGCACTGAGTTTCAAGTTTGAAACAAAAGCCAAAGCCAGGCAAAGCTTCAGAAATTCCTCACTGCTCAAATTCTATATCCTATTCCCATGAACTAGTTGGTTCTGTAATATTAACTAAATTTACTTTAGGGAAAAGCTGGTTTATATTAAAGAAGGACCGATTCAAAATTTGAACTGAATTAAAACTATATTTGAGATTGGGAAACATTCTGTTAATTGTCATTGTTCTGGGTTTTTTTTAATAATTGTGTTTCAACTGCCTTCAGTCACAGCCAGAATTGCAAGCAGCAGGACTGAAATGGCATAAAAGACAATTGTCGGGTATTTCTAGCCAAACCAAAGCATGGAAGCATTACAAACCATGATAGAACCAGATGTCACAAAGCTACTAATACAATTTGCAGACCAAGGAGGTTGGTTAGGAATTTTCCATCACAATGGTGTTTTGATGGAAAATGACATTTCCATACCACTGACATTTTCTGTGGGAAAAATTTATTTTTCTTAACATTTTTCAACTTTCCATGAGGAAAACCAAAACCAAAATATTTATGTGCAGGTCAGTTTGACCTGAAATGAAATATTTCAGTCTTTTTAGCTGACCCAAAACATTTTTAGTCAGTTAAACATTAAACTGAATTTCTCTATAATGGCATATTACCTCATGGGAGCTGTAGTTCAGATGGTTGATGCTCCCGTTCTCTCCTAAAGGCCAGGCTCCATGGCTGGGTTACATCTCCCATGATGGAACACAATTTCCCCTCTGGCTGAACAGTGTGGTGTACCATGGGATTTACATGGCTGTGTGTGTGCATCATGGGAAATGTACTCAAGCTGGTGTGTGTTGGGAAGGGGGTCAGAGTTGTTCTTGTAAGTCAAGACAGAAGGATATAGAGTGCCAGTGGATCATTCTTTTGGATGATTACACCAAAAATCTTGCTTGCTACCAAGTCCAGAATGAAACATCTGTATATATAATGTATGTACGCTGTAATACTGCCAGCTGATACATCTACAGATTAGGCCATATACCATATACAAGAACTTATTAGGGTGGACTGGGCTAGGAATCCATTAGAGCAAAAGTAATCTAAGTCCCATTTATTTTCTATTTCTTTTGATCTCCTCTTCTAGTTTCTGTTTTCTTCTTTGTCAGGGATATTGAATGCTGATAATACTATTCTTGATCCAACCTCAGGCACTCATTTCCAGGAAATTAACTTGGCACCATAGTAGCACTTTACATCTGCATCTCTTGACTTGGAGATGGTTGACTAAAAGGCTATGCATAGCTTAAATTTATTGCCAGATTATTTTTTTTAAAAAAAACTAAGGCTTAATAGTTTGTTTTCCCCCATTAGCTTAAGTTCTTTTAGGTGGAAAGAGATAGGAAGCAATGGTGTTGTACTATAGCACATTTGGATGAGATGATCAGAGCAAAATGCTTGGTTATTTCTTTTTAAGTAATATCAAGCAGCAAGCATGCTGTATTTCTGTGGTCTGCAGTTTTAGGTAGATGCGCTCCTCAGAGGTTGAGAACCTAACTCCAACAGTATGTGGATGCTTTCAATTGCTACATGTCATTGTCCATCCTTAACATAACTCTACATTGATAACTGGAGATGGGCTACTCAGTAATACCCAGAAGTAAACACTACCAAAGCATCTTTCACTCCCCTCTAGGCTTGAGCCTTTCATTCCTCTTGAGCTCCTCTTCAGTTCCCTATCTCCTCTAAGCCAGCTACTCTGTTCCTGCCCTTTATTCCAGGGTCCCACCACAGGAGTTAGCTTCAGTCTTGTGGCTCAGCTCTCCAGCCAAAATCTAGCTTGACTGCTCTCTTCCACAGCCAGCCCTTGAGTGTGTTCTCTTAAGCTTTTTTATTATGAGGCTCAGGTGTTTACTGTACTAACACCTGACCCCATTAGTCCTTCCCCCAGAAGCTGGGCTGTAGTTAATTGCCTTAAAGGGGCCTGTCATCCTGTGATAGTCCTACAGACATATTCGGCCAATCTTGCAGCTCATTGGGCATTTAACCTGAATAAGGACTGCAGCATTTGGCCATTAGACTTTATAAAAAAAGACTTTTTTTTGTTGGAGACCTAACGCTAGTTGAGTGTCTCATTAATGCAAAAACTGTCTTTCTGAACGGTGCAAAAAATGGAACCAATGCATTTTAATGCTGAACTATATCAAAATGAAACTCTTTGAATCTGTGCAACATTTCAGTGTAGGATATGTTGAAATATTTCAGTTGGATCAAAAATGTCAAAACAAACAGTTCTGACATTTCTGAACGGAAATTTCCAAGAATTTTTGCGGTCTGCAAAAACAATTTGAAATGTCCACTTTTTGTCCCAATTTGGGATGAAAACAAATATGGAAATGTCAGAATTTCCAATGGGATGGAAATTCAGAATGTTTCTCAGCCCTCACATTAGTTTATTATTCTATGCCTGGCTTATTCCTTTGTGCTTGTTCTTGAAAAACATCAGGGGACAGTTGTGTGTTGCAATGTCTTAACACAATAGTGATTTAAAAGAACAGCCACAGAAAGTTAGAGGTTTAGGGTCAAATTCTGCTCTTAGATGTATGCACAAGGTCTTGCCAATGACAATGTTGAGCTCCACAGGTTTAATACAAAATCCACTGAAATCAGTGGGAGGCTTTGCATTGATTTTAATGGACATTATGTTAGGCCCCATGTTTGCATCTAAGGATAGAATTTGGACCTTAATTTTAATCCTTTGATATGCATTGGGGATGTAGGCAGCCAAGGACTTTCCGCAGTATTTGGTAACATAAGGCATCAGATTTCAGCCATTCAGAAGTGAACTTTGTATTTTCATCTCTCTCTCACATAAAATTACTTAAACATATTTAATACTGTGTCTAAAATAGTTAATCATAATTTACAATGTCTCCAACTTGTTCTTGTTTTTTCCCTTCCAAGGTGGTAAAAGCGTATTTCTTTTCTGGGATAATTGGCCTTCAAATACCATGGTGATGGGCACGGTATAAGAGCCAAAATAGAATAGATTATGTATTTGAAAACTATCAATGTAGGGATTTTTTAAAATTCCCTTTTCAGCTTTAACAAAACCTTGTTACCTGGGCGGTCCATTATTTTAGATCAATTTCATACAGACCGTTTTTTTTCTTTTTTTATATATATCAATCGTAAATTAATATACTAGGTGCTCTGCAGCCACTGTGGTTTTGCATTGATCTTGGCCAGCTTGTTTACACTGTTTTGGCAAGTTGCTGATGTACTTCTCCCTGGGGATAGAGCAGGGGTTAATTGCTGTTAAACTCTCAGTGCCAAGTAATGGTTCAGACTCTGCTACATTAAAGATGACACTAATAAGGAAAGAGTGCACTGGATTGCTCTGTGTTGAAAATTGGACTTGTGGTGACAGAAACTTGGAGCAGAGCTGATGTAATAGGGAGGCCATAATGTAATTATAACTGCTGAACATGTGTCATACCAAGTTAAATGATACATTAATGAATCAAAACAGGTGATGGAGTGTTGCTCTTTCAGCAGATAGAGGTGTTTTCAAGGTTAGATTGTCATTAATTTAATAATCTGTAAAATGGCTATTCTTCAAATTATAAACGAAATCAAATTTAATGTTTTCTTGTCTTGCACCCAGTAGGTCAGAAAGAAAAAAGACATTACACCAAGCATTCTTCTGTTAATTTATATATATTGTACAATATAACATGACTCTGATCTCACACTGTTTTCTTTTAAACTGTTATAAATCCATTGGTTACTTCTGATTTATACTGTTGTGCGAGGAGACCTAATCCCTTTGAATTCACATGTTAAATAAAGGAATTTATTGCAAAGCACATGGTAATTCAAGGCCACAACACTATCAGAATGATATTTGGCTATTTGATCATCACAGTAACTTGTTCGTTAGCCAATAATGTTAGTAGCAATTTAGGACTTATGAGAAGCAGGCCACCACCTATCTTTTGCCCTCAAGCCACGGCATACTACATTTAATCATTCGTCTTGATTCAGACCTTTGTGTTCAACCCCACAGAGCAATGAAAATGATCGTTTCCCTTTCTTGCTGTGACATGTTTCTTCTTCCGTCAAGAGGACGACTTCTTCAACTACTATGTCTCACTTGCAGGAAGCCTATTTTTTGTTTGGATATTCTTAATGAGTGAGGCTGGAATCTTTTTTAATTTCCATTGGCTTTCGATGTGACGTGAGTACTTGAATCACGTAGGGCCCTTTGAAAATTCTGGCCTAAGAGGATCCTTATTTTATTGATTTATTTATGTATTTTTGGTAATTCTTTCAGTTTTATTTCAGTGCTCAATATCACCAATAAATACGAATGATTCGTAGTTCTAAGTTCTTCGGGTCATTTGGCAAAATATACTCTGTACAGTATTTGTTTATCATTTTGGGTATAAAATCTCTCAAGCTAGCTCATTCCAAATACTTGCTGCCTGTCTCATCAGAGAGACCTGTAATTGGCATTCTCAACCCTTGAAATAATAGGCTATCCAAGTCCAGGTGGGAGGAAATGGCAAAAATTATACTCCAAGGCCTCCTGCTGTAGCTGTTCTATGGATAAAGAATTCAGTCTTCAGGGGCAGTTCAGCACCTTTTAACACCAAATTCACTTAATTTTTCTTTTTTCAGGAGATTTTTCTTTTAGCCATTTACTGACTGCCCTGGCCCAGCATGAAAATCAGGTTTGCTCACATTATTAGGAGCATGCATTCACTAAGTTTAGAAAGTGGTAACATTCTCCCCCCCATACATCTTCTGTAACCACCATTACTCAGGGTTTTTCTTCACTGCAGACTTCACTCAGGCTTAATTGCAGGTTTTCCCCTGACCATGCTTCGTGTTTAGTGCTACCCAGTGAGGTAGCCACCACTCCCTGAGCTACAGGGCAGAGCCTAAGGTAGCTGTTAATGAGTACTGCAACCCAAAGTAACTGCAGGGAAGATGTGCAGCCAGAGACCGTCACAAGAGCTGAGGCATGATGGCCCTCCAATCCCTTCCTATCAGACCACCAACTCCCAATCTTCCTATGCTTGGTTCTCTCCTCCCTTCTGTTCAGTTTCCTGCTTGCAGTTTGCAATTTCTCCAGCTTCATACATCTCTGGTGTTTGATACAGCAGAACAAGCCCATGTATTGGTATACAGCTGCCTGGCCACATGAATAAATACAAATCCCCAGAGTGGCCAGACAAGTTGTCCCACAACACCCTGAGAATGTGAGGCTAGAGCAGCACAATGAGTTGTGGCACTGTAAATCTTAGGATATGTGTCCAGGTAGATGTACTGCTTATAGTGGCCAGATACAGCACCCATGCTGACATGGGGCATGACAGCACAGTAATATAGTCACACTATTGCAGGTTAGGCTATCATGTGTTAACTGACCCCAATTTTAACATCCAGTGAAGACATAGCCCTTTTGATATCCCGTGTGTCTATTGTGTGGCTGATCAGTCAACCAGACCTGAAAACCTTGGATATTTATAATGGTTGCCAATCCAAATCTGAGTGTCACCTTTGGAATCAATAGGAAATTTAATTGCCTATTGTATTTACAACATTGGCTTTAGCATTGTAATGCCTGATAAGATTATGTCCTCAAGACAAATTTTGTTAAATTGCAAAGGAGAAAACATCTATGTATATTTTATTATGCTGGCTTTGTAGGATCTTAAAGTTGTACATTACACATGAAAGTCACAATGCCCACACATAGTCTGTTTAAACTGGTTCTTTACAAGGGTGCTGTACACAACAGCCTGGCTGAAGGACAGAATCTTCCCTGAACTTGTAGACAGGGTATGGAATAGAGCTGGTTAAGAATTTTTCCACAGGATTGTTTTTCCATTGGAAAATATCATTTAATCAACATTTACACGTTCCATGGGAACAGGTTGATTTCACTGCAATTTCATTGAGAAAAAAAATTGGGGGGAAAAGTGTTTTGATAACAGGACAGAAAGCTTTGATTTTTTTTTGTTTCAAAATGAATTTTCATTTCAATATGTATTTTATAATATAAGATTTAAAAAGTCAAAATTGGCAGAAAACATTTTGATTGTATCAAAACTGAATATTTCTACTGACAAATTTTTTTTTTTCAAAAATTTTGAACAAGTCAAACATTTTTGGTTTGGTTCCAATTCAGAATGAAAACTAATTTTGAAATGTTGGAATTTCACATGGAAGAGAAATTCTGAATTTTGACTAGCTCTAGAATGGAGTAGCCCTGCTCTTTCTTAAAGACAGGTCCATTCTGGGTGTCATTTAGGAAGATAGTTTGATGAAAACCTTTTGTCTTCACTTCCTCATCTGTAGACTCTCAGCCAGGGAAGTACTTAACAAGTCTGGGCCATTGTCTCCATTCATCTTCTTTCCCATCTCATCAATGTCTGGTTGGTCAGCTATGAATCAGCTCCTGTTTTGCACAACTGAGCTCCAAAAGCATGGTTAACGTTGTCTCCTGATATTTTTCACAATGGAAATTGAACTAGAAAGACTGAGGCTCTGTGTAATATAATTCACAAGAACTTGCCATTAAGCTATCGCCTATAACTGATGACAAACAATAAAAATAAAAAGAAGGAAAATAAGAAGCTTAAGTCAGTAACTTGAGGTTAATGTACCTGAAACTCTATTTAAATTTATCTGGTTGGAAATTTCTCTGGTCAGACTGTACAGTGATTAAGTTCTCATGATTTTGTAAAAAGGATTTTTAAATTCTTCTCTCCAATAATTTATTTACTGTGGTCTGAATCCTGCTCCATATGTTGGAGGAGATGTTCTGAGCACCAGCTTGACAGAATTCCATCCCTGTGGACCTTTCAGTGCTAGGAAGGTGGAATTGACTAATATGCCAATTGACGCTATAGAGTGTTTGCCCCTCAGAGGATTTGCAGTTCCTCACTACCACTCCTGTGCATAACATAACATTTCTGTCTGCAGAAAGTGCTAACTGGTGAGGTGATACTGTCCCATTAAGGTGCACTGCAGTATTCATTGAACTGTCCGGACATGTGCTGGCAGTGTAGCTCATCCACTGTCTGCTTGGTGATTGTTGCATTGCTCCTTGCTCCATGTGGCTTCCCTTGTGGGCCAAATTCTCTCTTCAGTTATATCCATCATCATTATTATTTATTTGTATTGAAATAGCACCTGAAAGCCTGAAATGGGGCCCCATTGCGCTAGTTACTGTGCAAACAAGTAGTTGGAGACACTCCTTTCCACAAAACTAAATAGATGAAACTGACAAAGCATGGGAGACATGAACTAGTATTATTGTTCCCATTTTACAGATGGGGAACTGAGGCAAAGAGAGATTAAATGATTGGTCCAAGATTACACAAGTAATGTGGGGTCATGACAGGAACTGAACCCTGATCTTCTGTACCCCTGTCCTGTGCCTTACTCACAAGACCAAACTTCTACTCAGTTCCTCAAACCCATAAGCAATTATGCTGCTATATTCTGAAAAATCTGCAAAGGAGAGATAAGTACTGTGAAGAGGAGATTCCAGTATTTATGAATTCCAGTTTCAATGTATATGTATATGGGAGAATAATATAATCTTGGGCCAGATTCTGCCCTTTCTTACACCTGTGTAACATAGCAGTGTAGGATCACATATATTGTTCAGTATACCTCTGCAACTCTCATTGAAGCCAATGCAGAATTTGCCCATAAAGTTGTTTCACAGGTGTAACTCTAAATCAAATTCAGTCCTCGGAGTTCAGTGTTTTTTCATAGCTGTGGCAGAGTTCTGAATTGAACCTAGACCTCCTGTCCTGAGTCCTTTGTTCATTGCTTTAACTACAAAGCCAACCTTCCTCTATGTAGAATTTGGCCATATATCACTTTATTGCTCCTTATAAAATATCTGCTTAGAAGATGCAAGCAATACATTTTGCTAAGTGCTTGTTAAATAGGACAATTAATTGCAAAAAGAAATTAACAATTAGCAAGGACTGTTTTATTGATTTATGTGTCACATGGAGCTTTTCTTAATCCATGAAGCTCGTTTTTTTGAAATTCTCTCTTGAACATGATGAACATTTGCCCTAGGTTTTTACATTGCCTGCTTAGAAAATGCAAATAGACTGCAGGCTAGATTGATGCTTTTGGAGGTGCATGTTAGTCACCTGAATATTCCCAAAACCCATATGGTCCTCATCCTAGTAGATATCTTTGTACAGTACCTGCTAGCAAAATGCCACAAATTCCTCTCAAGCCAATAAGCAGTCTTGAATTTACTGTGGTGAGCCATACAATATGGAGCTCATGCTTCCATGCAGTCCTCCTCCTCCTCTACCTCTCTCCCACTTCCATTTTTAGAAAACACCTATAAACCCTTTTCCATAAAATAAATTCATTTTGGTTTTATTGTGCTGTCAGTGCCCTGAATGCCTTGGGAAGGATTGTAATAGATTTCTGTGTGTGTGTGTGTTTATATATATATATATTTAAATTACAACTTTTGTTGAATGAAGATCACGGGCCTAGTTTTAGTTTCAGGAGTGCTGAGCACCTGCAGCTCAGTTCAAGTTGTGAGTCCAATGCCGCTCTGAAAATCATACCCTGTATTTACTTACTTCAATTTTTAAATTGCCTATCCCTGGCTCTAGGTACTTCACAATAATTAAAACAACAGTGTTCTTAGAAGCCTAGTCAAAAATACACCTGTTGAGCTGCCCAAGGAGATAACAAAACCAATCTTCCATAAGTCCACCCTTACACCTAATGAAGCCTTCAGCCCATCAACCCATTCTCATTATTCTTGAGGGTTCTTAGCACCTCCCAGGAAGGTGCACAGCACCATGCAGGATTGGACCCTAAATTTACAGTATAAACAAAGTACTGCCGGTTTATATATATTCTAGGGAAAAGATGAGACGTGTGTTGCCCTTTTGAGTCACTAATGCTGCATGATAGTGGGGAAACTTGGCTAATAACATTTTTATATTAACAAAGTTATAATTTGCTAGCTGGACATTTGACAGCTGCCTGTGGAATAAGACAGTACTCCTTTCCCCTCTCTACTGGGCCTAATTCCCTGGTAACCTTCTTGAAAATGTGCAGGGGCTACAAAACTAAAGATTAACTGTCCAGGGACCTGCTTCCTGGCTCTTATTTGAAGATTAAATCAAATGGCAGGCAGTATATATTTGGTAATTCAGCTTTGTCTCAGACTTTTCCCCGCGCGTGGCAAGTGTAATAGAAGAATCTGACACTCAAAATCAGTAAAAGGGATTTTTTTTAATGGGTTATAGTTTTGTTCTTATGGTGCAATTGGGATTGATAATTTATTTCTTCATGACTGAAGATCTGGTGGCTTTTATTTTTTGAACAAATAACAAAGTAATTTTAATTACAGACGATCCTGCTTTTTTAAGAGAGATTATTTCTTCTTAATTTATTGCATAACAAATGCCAGTTCAGACAAAGCAAGGTTAAAATACCAACTGTAATCGAATAGTATTTATTTAAACAGAAAGGGGAACAAATTTTAAAAACTCAGTGTTTAGGCTAGGTATTAGTAAATGGATTTCTATTCAACAAATTGGAGTCAGATGGATGGAGATGTTATGCTGTTTTAAAAAACTGTATTTAGAAGGCACATACAAAGACACCGAAGTGTGATTTGTCCTAGCAGCAGACATCTGAAGAACAAGTGACATTCTTACACAAAATCTATATTGGTGATGTATTTAATTACAGAGTTGATTGAAATTGACAGCTTTAGTGACCTATGTGTGCACTGGTAGTGATTGATGGATGCTTCAAATCTGGTTACTTTTAAGCCAATTCACATATTGTTCAATAATATCATCCTGTCAAATTGCAAAATAAATAAATTTTTACAAGTGTACGGACTAGGCAGAGCACATGTTTAATTAAAATAGGGTAGAGATGAATTGTGTTTAAATATTCATGCAGTTGTTAAAAATATTATCATTATAATTTCAATGCAAAGTGAAGAAAATTCAATATTACTCAGACCATCTATGTTCCTTAAGAATTGTATATTGTACTTTCATAATCATTCACATCAGCACAAGACCTTTCATCACAGATTAACACTGTGAAGTCTTGTCTCTTCTGCTTATGTACTAGTAACTCCTATTAATATCGTGGCACAATCATTGAGAAAACCATTCCAAAAATACGTAACATCTGCTGATATTCTGGATGCTTTGCAATCAGGCTTCAGGTCAGGGAACAGCATGGAGATTGCTTTGGTAGCACCAAAAGATGACCTCCCTAAACTCCATGCTCACTCTATTCAAGCTTTCTGCAGCTTTAGGCAGAATCAATAACAAGATGCTGCTGAACTGTCTACACAACATAGGTATAGTAGACTGCACAGCATTGCAATGGCATTTCTCTTGAACAGGACTCAGAGAATAGCAATGGACAACTGTTTCTTTGCCCAAAAGACTTCTCCTTTGGAGTTCCACATAGCTCCTGTCCCCTCCCCCATTATTCATCATTGACACGAGACTACGTGGAGATGTGGTGAGAAATTCTGTGACAATAACCCTGATAACACCTACCTATATATCTCATTTACCACACAGGAAACCAACACGATCACAAGAGATTGGCTCCTGGATGAAGAGCAGCTGTCTCAAATTAAGACCATGTAAAACCAAAGTAATAATGTTCAGAGAAAACAAACGGTTTGAAGAACTTATGGGGACCCTGACCTCTTCTTGTATCTAAGGCATCTTCCCTCTGGTTAAGTGTCAAGAAGTTTCTTAGTCCTTAGTTCAACAGTAAACCCAGAGGACCTGGTAGTGCTGGGGATAAAAAAGCCTTCTTCCATCTTCAGTTTGGACAGGACCTTGTCACACTGGTCCATGCCTTCCTCACCGCCGGACTGGATTGTTACAACTCACTGTATCTCTGACTGAAGGCAGAAGGAATGCAGAGGCTCCAGCTTGTGCAGACTGTGTCAACCTTTCTTATCAGTGACATGGGCCTCTATGAGCATAACAGCCCTGTACTCTGATCCCACAACTGTCTCTCAGTCCACTATTGTTTTTAGTATAAGATCTTGGTTCTGATATTCAAAGCCATCAGTGGTTCTGGAGCAAGCTACCTCAGTGACCACATCTCCAGCGTCACCCAATAAGACAGTTCTACTTCTCTGGAACAGTGCTGGCTACAAAGCCCTGGTTGAAAGAAGCAAGAGCCAGAGATAAAGTGTTGTCAGAAGAGGGAGGGTCAGGTTATGAAGAGAGGTTCCAGCGGAGCTTAGAATATCATATCATTTGATAATGCTTTCTTGCTGTATCTGGAATTATTAAATCATGTAATGGAAACATCAAACCCTGTAGTTAAGATTTGCACTTAAAGCAGGATTCAGATTCCTATGTTTTACAAATTAAAGATTGAATTTTATCTCCAAATTTGGCACAACTGAATTTTCTGTTAGATTTTTAGAAAAGACTTAGTACGTTTTGCATGGGAAATGTTTAAAAATGCTCCCTCTTTCAATTTTTACCTCACTTTTCTTACAATTTCTTTAAATCCCGCTAATCTAAACCATAAATGTTGCACAGACTTCAAATTTCACCCAGCAATTCATCTTTACGCTTTCTCAAACAAAGGCTAAGTAGTAGAACTTGAAATATTAAAGGTTTAAATTTATTGCTATAATTTGTGATAGCCAAACTGAATTTCCCCTAAAAAAAACAAGTAAATTCTGTTATGGATCTGGATTGTGAACACATCCTCTTACTGAGGGATGGAGCCCTACGTGAGTGATCCAGGCTCTGAGATGGCAGAGGGGAGTAAGCAAGAGAGAATGGAGAAAATGGTGTTATACTGGGATATAAGAGATAGCAGTGATCTAAAGTGGAACAAGGAATGAGCATTGGTATGGAGATGATATACTCAAGATGTGGGGTAACATTAAGAGGTAAGCAGCCATGTCAGGGGAGAGCAAAAGGGTCCAGCTGGAGAAGGAGGCAGTAAGGCTAGACCTTGACCAACTGCTCTCACACAAAGTGACAAAACAAATTAAAGGCCAATTTTAAAACAATCCCAGTTAAAAGTGTGGATATCTTAAATATTGAGGCTTTATTGTCAGCAAGAGAACCCCAATGGAAAAAAATGAAAAGTATAACAGATAAGTATCTATACCTTGGAAATATTTTCTTGCACCTAGAGAGTTCCTGAAAGTGAAGCTGGAATTTTGTTTCCATTTACTTGTTCATCAGGCTGCACATGCGGTTTTAACTTCCTATACACTAAGAAAATATCCTCTGAAAATGTTGCCTTTACTTTCAAATAAACTCTGGGCTTTAGGCCAGAGTTGAATTGAGGGTAGAGGGAGAGAGTGGGGAGGGGAGGAGGGGGAGGAAGGTAGCAATACTTTTCCATGCATCATCAAAATGAGATACCACTCACAGTAGATTGTGCAGATGATTAAGATATGATTGTGCATGCTCTCTCAACTTCATGAGGATCTTTGAGCTTGGCTACACCTTGGTTGTGAGGCTTGAATATCTCCATGTGCTCTGCTACCTGTTCTCGATTAGGTAAAACATAAAGGTGATATCTCCCAAATGCCAAGAGCTTCTGACATCAAAATGAAATGTCATTCATAGTAAGTAGTGCAGATCTGTGATCTTCCCTCTTTTTTCTTACCTAAGGGATGAAATAGTAAACAGTGATGACATTTAAAGCATCATCTCTTAGCATCTGAGCTAACACCTCCCTGAGATGGATGGGGGAGTTCACACCTCTCAGAGCTATCACTCCAGGTTCTCTGCAGATTCAACTAAATATCTCTACATAGGTTACTCTTACTTCATGTTTCTAAGATAACAACCATAACAGCCAGAACCTTTTTTTAAATTAAAGCTATAATTGTGGAGAACAAAAAAGCAGCATGAGCATAGTGCCAGTGTACCATACAGGCTCAGTCCAACCTATACCTTTAAGAACATAGCAATTTTCTTACCCATCTGGCACACTGTGTATTCATTCTAGGGAACAATCTATTCCACCCTAATGTGTAACACAGTAGAGAATCAGGTTCATTCTCTTCACTACTGAACATGAGTTTCTAACACTGCCCTGCTAGTAATTGTACCCACTAGGTGTCTGTCACATACCATGAAGACTCTGGCAAGAATAGCATTGAAATTGCCTGGCACAGCGTTAATTTCTTTGGCTGCTTTTCAAAGGTGTGTAGGTGCAGTGTAATCCTTTATCTCTTGATCATGCCCTTTTTTGGGTGACCACCTACCCTCTGTGCTGATAATACGTGAGTATATATATTTATACATGTGAAGGGTACTTCATACCCCAAGGCACTGTTCAGAGTTACAGACAAAGAGTAACCTTGTTCTTATGAGCACTGTGCAAGGCACCTTCCAGTCTTTGCACACTGCATAGCTATGGAATTATCAGAGTCAAGGAAAATTGTATCCTTATTATGGAGAAATGGTATAGTAATCTTCTCATAGTTAAGGTTGTGGCTAGTTTTCATGAGCAGACCAAAGTTTTGACAGCCACCCCACCTTGAATTTCATACATATGTACTATGGCAATGGAAATCTCTTCAGGCTTATTCCAAAAAGTAGTAAAACTGAAGTTTTCATCTTGCACTGCTTAAGAGGTGCTTCCATTAATTCAATGGCAGTTTTTTCTGAGTGAGGACTGCAATCAGGCTGAAATTGCAGAGAACAACAGATTGTTTAAAAGGAGGAAAATACATGAAATTGTAAAGCCGAAAAATAACATAGCAATCTGAAAATGAATATGTATAATACTTGATAGGAAATTAGGAAAGAGGATGGGGAAAATAAGGAAATAAGTTTTGCACTTCTTTAGAAGCCAGCATGTGAACTTTAGGGGGGACTCTAAAAGAAAGCTAACAGATTACTATTTGGAGGTTCACAATCATGCCACTGGGATCCCCCTTGGTATATGTATATATAGCAGCTTGATTTGTGTAAATAGCTTGTATTGTAATTGATGCTTCCTGGGTGCACTAAATTCTAGTCTAGAAGAAACCATTTTTGCTTGAACTTCTTCAAATCACATCTATTCCATGCCTTTAGGAGGTGAAAATCTACATATTTTCACATTTCTATACATAAACACACACACACATACATATACCTAGATGTATGGATATTATGGACAGTGCAGATAATGATGCCTATAATTGTTTGCCTAACGCTTTCCATTATAAGACCCTGTTTTGCACTGTTTACATCTTTGTCATATTTAAAAAGGGTGGGATCAAATTTTCATGGCACCTGTCTGCCTTAGGCTGCTTTTTTTTTTATTTTAAGTTTCAGTTAAATGGTTCAGCCATTTCTAAGAAAAAGATTAGGAGGAAATGTTAAATTCTTACAACATTTTCATGGAGAAGTTCTAGTACCCCCATGCTTTGAATACCACAGGAGGCTCTCTCAGGCTCCTTTAAAACTGTCAGTCCCAAGTCAATCATGAGAGTCAGATGTTCACAAAACAGATCCATATTCGTGGTCACTCTCCCCTGTAGCTGAGCTTCCCTTGGCACAGGTGAGCAGGAGATCAGCATCATGGGTCCAGTTTTGTCTCCCTGATTCTGAGGGCTGGTCAGTGATGGCCCCCAAGCATAGGGGTTCTCTCAATTATACCAGCAACGTATTGTCTCTTGGTGACATATGCAATTTGAGGACTGTCAGCTTTACCAGAGTCGGGGTTTTGGATCCAGGGATCAGGTTTATGGCATTAGACATGAGAACTGGCTGCAAAGTTTGGATTTGGCTCTGAACTTCACCAAAGTTTTGGATGTATTTAGTGCTAGATATTTATTTTGGGCTTACCTCTTGTTTAAGTTTTTGAAAGTCCTATGAAATTTTTCTCCAAGGTCAACGCATGAAACCTCATTTTCCATCTCTCTTTTCCCATCTAATCTCATACAGTCTAAAATGAAATTATATTTTTTGTCAGAAAGACCATTTATGAAGACTCTGGTTGCAACACTCAAATGCTAAGGTAGGTCTGAATTCATTTTTTCTTCAACTTGTTCATTTTGATTTAAACGTATTGTTAGAATAATCTATGTGCTATCAGGTGAAGACAAGGTGAGGAAATACATGGAGGAGAGTATTATACATCATTTTAAAAGATCCTAGACAGAAATACAATTGTTAGTAATTTTTCTTTTCCAACTTTTCTTTATTTCTCAGCCATTTTTGGATAGACACTATACGACAATCACTGTGAATAGGATTCAGAGTAGCAGCCGTGTTAGTCTGTATTCTCAAAAAGAAAAGGAGTACTTGTGGCACCTTAGATGAATCCGATGAAGTGAGCTGTAGCCCACGAAAGCTTATGCTCATATAAATTTGTCAGTCTCTAAGGTGCCACAAATACTCCTTTTCTTTTTGTGACTAGGATGTAACAAAAGCCACCTGAAGGGCGGTTAAATCCATCCATCAGAATATCAGCAAGTTGACCTAAAACATTTATAGAACTTTATTCATGAGAGAAAGAAATCATTAATTGGTGATTAACATAAGAAGGTAATAAGGAATACAAATCTACGTAGTAGGTTTTTTATTACTCATCTTCAGCAGCCAAGATGAGAAAACAAAATGAAGAAATTAGTTTTCATGTGCCAGAAAAGCTGTTTTGTGTAGGCTATTGACTGAAATAAATGTTGATGTCCAATGCTTCTGGGCAGATCCAGAGTCAAATAATTGATCTAGCATAGATCACAAATGCATTTAAAATGGCTACTTTTGTGTCAAACTATAAAATCTGTATCAATTATAGTGTATTCAAGAGAATTCACAGAAGCAATATTTTATGATGTTTAAATAGAATATCCAACATGAAATATTTTCATATACTTTGAATTAGAAGTACAGGGGTTCATACCAAAAGTTCAAATAACTTTAATGGATCTGATGTCATCATGCAAACATCTTTATAGTCAGTTTTAAAATATGAAAACAAGTTCAATTTGTCAGAAGTAGACAACCATTTTTGAAATAAGGGCAATTCTCCTTTAAGTGGCCTTCTTCACCAGGAAAAGACAAGCAACAGCAAGTGTCATAAAACTGTATCCAGTACTTCCTATACCATAGTTAATTTCAATTTAACTTTATATAAACATTTCTTTACCTTTAGTAACTGGGGGTGGGGGACCCTGTTCTTATTCATTTTGTCTGATTAAAACTACATTAGCAATATAGATGTATTAATTTACAGATACAGATACTAATTGTTTAAATATTGAGTTCAAAACTAGACACCAGTACTGGGAAGGGATAATTGCTTCTTGCCATAGAAAAACCTATAATAAAGAACTTGAAAGTGCTGTCACATTTCACATAACAAGCGAAATCTCAGAATATTTGAAAAATATTCAGAGAGAAAATGTCTTGGGGCTTTTCTAATGAGAATGAATGTGGTTTGAAAAGATCAAATAATATCCACATATGTCAAATACAGGTTCTAATAACAGTTCAAGATAATGAATAAAATTAAAGTAGGTCATTTTAAGTCATTTAGGATCCAATAGGAAGTATACCTCTTCATAACTGCTTGTTGAAATATAATTAGAATCATTTGCTGTATTTACAAAAAATGTCAATATCAAAGATTAAAGAAAACAGTTAAAATGAGATATTTTACCATCCTTTAATTTTTACTTGTGTTTTGGCATTTCAGTAGTAAATGGGCATATACATATATTAACAACTGGAACAGTGACTAATATAAGTAATATTATAATAGAGTTGTATTTATTTTTCCTGTAGATGGTAGTTCTTAGCAGTCTTCATGTACATCTAGAGGGAAAAACAGATATCTACATTAAAGAAAGGAAAATCTAGACAACAGCATTCTTTGAACCCAGAGGCAAATTATACAGTGGAGTCAAATGCTTAGAGAAAATGTAAAGGATACTGTGAAATAAACAAAAACAAAAAATAAATAAATAAGCAATATAGAAGTGAGCATATAGGCTCTGATATAAAGCCCCTTGAAATCACTGGGAGTTGCAGGTGCTCAGCTCCTTTCAGGATTTGGCCCATGCCTACCAAACTCATCGTATATGGTTAATAAAAGGGTATTATCCATCTGTAATGTTGTTCCCAAGAGGCAAAACTATTAGTCACAATGTTAATTTTGGAGCCAAAATCTGCAAACGCTACTTACAGCTCATGCTGGTAAGCGCTATGTCTGGTGAGGTGTATGTGTGTGTGGTTCCTGGATCTGGCCTGGAAGACTATCTATTAAAGAAAGCTATTAGTCCCACCTATTGTGGGTTCAGCTGTGCTCTTCAGGCAGAGCTCTGTGCTTGGGGGTAGTGCATAGTTCTGAGAGAAACTCTATTTTAAGAATGAAATATTCCCATTGGCCCGCCCTGTCACACAGGAAGAGCACACTTGCTACAGTCTTTAGAGGTGTGCAGCAAACTCCCCTGGGTGCTGCTGCAGAGAGAGGGACTGAGCCATGGTCACATCTCCAAACTGTCCCTACCTGTCCCTCTTCGGGATGGTGTGTGCCCCTGGGCCTGGGATAGTGTTGGGAGTGAAATGGGAGCAGTACTGGAGCATAATGTATGTAGCAGCCACCAGGATGGAGGGAGGGGGAAAGAGATGTAAAGGTAGCATAACCTGGGCGTCACCTTCAACTTGACCTCTTTGTAGGTTCTCAAACCCAGGCTATGTCTAAAATCTTGCTAGTTCTTTCTGCATAATATCTCTAAAATATAGCCCTTCCTATCCATCCACACAGCTAAAGCCCTTGTCCAGACTCTCCTTGACTTGCATCTCCATTACTGAATTGCTGGCCTTGATAAATGCCTTCTTGCCCAGCACATATCTACTCAGAATGCTGCTGCAAATGTGATTTTCCCAGCCATATTACTTGGGCCCTATCCCCCTTCTCTTTGAATCCCTCCACCGACTCCCTATTCTCTATCACATTAAACATAAGCTGCTTGTCTTCCTTCTCAAGCCCCTTCCCACCCTACCTATCATCTCTCATTCACTGCCAAGATGTCGATTCCCACCTCTGATCAGCCTGTGATGCCAGCCGCCATTGCCTGCTTGTTAAATTTTAAAGTCTTTGTGCTTTCCCTCATGCTGCTTCATAAAGATACCCATCGTCCTCCAAATCCCTCCACTGATTCATAGATTCATAGATACCAAGGTCAGAAGGGACCATTATGATCATCTAGTCCGAACTCCTCCACAACGCAGGCTGCAGAACCTCACCCACCCACTCCTGTGAAAAACCTGTCACCTATGTCTGAGCTATTGAAGTCCTCAAATTGTGGTTTAAAGACTTCAAGGAGCAGAGAATCCTCCAGCAAGTGAACCGTGCCAAGGAAGGCAAAAAACCTCCAGGGCCTCTTCCAATCTGCCCTGGAGAAAAATTCCTTCCCGACACCAAATATAGCAATCAGCTAAACCCTGAGCATGTGGGCAAGATTCTCCAGCCAGATACCCAGGAAAGAGTTTTCTGTAGTAACTCAGATCCCACCCCATCTAACATTCCATCACAGGCTATTGGGCCTATGTACCATGAATAGTTAAAGGTCAATTAATTACCAAAATCATGTTATCCCATCATACCATCTCCTCCACTGTTTTGTGTCTACTTCCTGACAGTGGTTAGGGTGCTAGTGCACTGATACCATGCTGTCCAGTATTGTTTCCTTGCACTTCCCCATCTCTCTGCCTGTATCCACTTATTGCCCTTTGCTTTATACTTAGATTGTAAATTTTGGGGGACATGGATTGTCTTTTTGTTCTGTTTGTACAACATCTAGAACAGTGGGGCCCTTGTCCACGCCTGGGGCTGCTAGGTGCTGGAGTAATACAAATGATAAATAACATAGCCACCTATAGTCCTCTCCTCCCAACTTAGCCTAAGTTAGGTTCCATGATTAGGACCTGGGGAGACGTGTTCCATTCCTTGCTCCAGTGCAGACTTTTTATGTGGCCTTGGGCGAGGTCTCTCTATGCCTCTATTCCCCATCTGTAAAATGGTGGTAATAGCACTGCCCTACCTCATAGGTATGTTATGAGGATGAATATATTAAAGATTGTGAGGTGCTCAGATACTATGGAGGCCATATTATCATCTCTACTAAGATAAGTAGAGAGAGGTGATTGCAATATTTAAGTGAAAAGAAAAGGAGTACTTGTGGCACCTTAGAGACTAACCAATTTATTTGAGCATGAGCTTTCGTGAGCTACAGCTCACTTCATCAGATGCATATGCATCTGATGAAGTGAGCTGTAGCTCACGAAAGCTCATGCTCAAATAAATTGGTTAGTCTCTAAGGTGCCACAAGTACTCCTTTTCTTTTTGCGAATACAGACTAACACGGCTGTTACTCTGAAACCTGTCAATATTTAAGTGGTCATTTATTCTCACTACCAATGCAATTCAGTCTCTGAAGGGCTTTGGTGGCATTAGGATGAAAGGCACTGTTGTTATCCTTCCAAAGTATAAGATTCATCCTGAAATTCCTAATCATGGGCCAGTTTCAGCCACCCTTACTTGGCCATCAGATCAATTGAAATCAATTGAACTACTAACATGAGCGGGAGTGTCAGACTCTGGCCCCATGCAAGGCCTTTGACTGAGTTCAATGGGACTGTTTGCATGTGTAAGGAGTGCTCACCTGAGTAAGGGTTGTAGGATTGGGCACTACTATTGCATTCATGCAATAAATTGAAATTTGATAAATGTGGATTCTTCTTTCTACTTTTTTCCTTTTTGTGTAAATGATAATAATGGGTTTTGGTTGCCCTGACTGGTTAAAAGACAGGAAACAAAGGGTAGGTATAAATGGTCAGTTTTCAGAATGGAGAAGGGTAAATAGTGGTGTCCTCCAGGGGTCTGTTCTGGGATCAGTCCTATTCTACATATTTATAAATGATCTGGAAAAAGGGGTAAACTGTGAGGTGGCAAAATTTGTAGATGATACAAAATAGTTAAGACACAGGCAGACTGCAAAGAGCTACAAAAGAATCTCTCAATACTGGGTGACTGGGCAACAAAATGGCAGATGAAATTTAATGTTGATAAATGCAAAGTAATGCACATTGGAAAGCATAATCCCAACTATACAGTTTAAATAATGGGGTCTAAATTAGGTGTTACCACTCAAGAAAGAGATCTTGGAGTCAATGTGGATAGTTCTCTGAAAACATCCACTCAATGTGCAGCGGCAGTCAAAAAAGTGAACAGAATGCTGGGAATAATTAAGAAAGGGATAGATAATAGGGCAGAAAATATCATGTTGCCTATATATAAATCCATAGTATGGCCACATCTTGAATACTGTGTGCAGATGTGTTCGCCCCATCTCAAAAAAGATGCATTGGAATTGGAAAAGGTTCAGAAAAGGGCAACAAAAATTATTAGGGATATGGAATGGTTTCCGTATGAGGAGAAATTAATAAGACTGGGACTTTTCAGCTTGGAAAAGAGATGGCTAAGAGGAGGTATGATGAGACAAAATCATGACTGGTGTAAAGAAAGTAGATAAGAAAGTGTTGTTTACTACTTCTCATAACACAAGAACTAGGGGTCACCAAATGAAATTAATAGGCAGCGGGTTTAAAACAAATAAAAGGAATTATTTCCTCACACAACGCGCAATCAACCTATGGACCTCCTTGCCAGAGGATGTTGTGAAGGCCAAGACCATAACA
Organism: Eretmochelys imbricata; assembly: GCF_965152235.1. Lineage (NCBI taxonomy): Eukaryota > Metazoa > Chordata > Testudines > Cheloniidae > Eretmochelys > Eretmochelys imbricata. Next base: position 245,224,357 of record NC_135572.1, on the reverse strand, counting down.
GGGTTCAAACAAGAATTAGATAAATTCATGGAGGATAGGTCCATCAATGGCTATTAGCCAAGATGGGCAGAAATGGTTCCCTAGACTCTGTTTGCCAGAAGCTGGGAATGAGCGACGGGATGGATCGCTTGATGATCACCTGTTCTGTTCATTCCCTCTGGGGCACCTGGCACTGTCCACTGTCAGAAGACAGGATACTAGGCTAGATGGACCTTTGGTCTGATCCAATGGGGCCATTCTTATGTTCTTATGATGCTTTTTCTTTGCTTTTTCCCAACTTTTTCTGACATTTTTACTATTGTGCTTTCTCCTGTTGTTTCCTCCTTGCTTCTCTTGCCAAATGTATTTTTAAAGCTATTATTTATTAGCCAACCCCAGTTCTTTCAAAAATTCCGTTGGTGTTTTTTACACAAGTATTGATTTCTAAGCATCCAAAAGATGAAGTGCAGCTGCCAGTTGCAATGTGTTTCTCTAGCTGCAGCAGTTCCTCCTTTTGAAATGGTTGACTGAGCAGGATATGACTCAGGACATGAACAAGAAGCAAATGATTTCCTTCTGTATGATTCTAAGGCTCAGCAAATACCAGGTGATTCTGCCAAAGGATCAAAGTACAAAGAACCAATTGGTTCATCTTTACACTTTCTCTTTCTCTGTCTCTGGGGTGGGATTTTGTCAGTGACACAGCAGTTGTTCAGCTACAGTCCCTAAGAAGTTACCAAAAATTAGGTCAAGATCACATTTTCTTCTCTTACTATTTGAAGTCTGCTCTTAATGCCACTGTATCGGGTTGTATATTACAAATACAGGTAGGCATTTGAGGACCACTGAAGTCAATGGCCAAGCTCTCATTGAATTAATGGGAAGCAAAATGATCTCTCATATGCAAACAGTGAGTAAAATTTGTAGCAGTTTGGAGCAATATTTATTAATCACTTAGTTTGGGTGTAAGTCTATAGTCCTAACTAGTTCCAGCTAAGAAAGGGAAAACCTTTAAACCTAAGGGAGAATAAGCAAGGACTTCAATATAACTTCTGGTATATTTAAATTGTTACTAGGATATTTGATTTGGCCACAATTTATGGGTCTGTTTCTTTATTAGTGTATTTTCAACAGATTGTAAAAAGTGCCCAGAGCTTTGGATGAGTGCTCTTTAATTGTAGAATAATAAACACTCAAATAAATTAACCTGTATGTGCTGCAGTTGGACTAGGTAACATCCTCAATATTTACTACAAAAATCCCCTCAATAAAACCACATTCTTTAATATAGCCAATCACACAAAAAAGGTTTTTTTTTTAAATGGCTTCCCAATTTCTAATTACATATCCCCCAAAGGCCTTGGGTTTCAACTCAAAGATCATATAACTTTCAAGAATCAGCATCCTCAACTTCTGCTCATTACTCCATTAGAACGAACTGTAGCTGCAAGGACACCAGGGTTCGGTAGCATTTTTCCATCTTACCACCTTATGATTAAATAAAGAAAAACACAACGGACACATTAGCAATACATAAATCACTGCATTATGTGTCAGCCCTCCCTGGGTTGTATAATAGAATATTAATTTTATAACTGGCATCTTATTTATTTACCCTTGCCCAGAAAGTACAAACTGCTTGTAAACTCAAGGAAGTTCTCCTAACGATACATAACCTTTTAGATCTCTCCTTTCCCCAATATATTCTTCAAAGGAAGACTTGCATGTTCCTGGATTACTCTCAGACATATTGAAGAAAAGATAGAAAGACTGTTGACCCAGAAATGAACCACATGTGCCCACTGATTTATGTACAGCCTACTCACACGCTAGTAGTCTTTAATAGAAACGGTTTTCCTGCCCCCCTTACTTTTTTGACACTTTGGACTTTTTTCATGTTCTGAATTGGAATGAAACTGAGACCTTTTGTCACTTTCACAAAACATGAAGAGAAATCTATCTCAGGATAGCCAGATCATTAGGGCACTCACCTGAGATAGGGGCAAGCCTGATTCAAATTCCTGTTCTGCCTGATTTGGATCTGGGATTTGAATCCAGCTTTCCCACATTCCAATGGCATGCTCTAACCACTGAGCTATAGAGTCTGTCTTAATGAATATTTAATTATACAAAGTGGAACAGCTCCAGCTGGAAAGCTAGACAGACACCCATCCAGAATAGCTAATATCATGGTCCTCTTTCATGCTCTCTCTCTCTCTCTCTCTCTCAATGCAAAATAGTCCACTCTGCTATCTGTGCCAGTCAGATGTTCAAATAAATCCATGTGCTTTCTTTTTGTTTAGATTGATTATTTTCTATTTTTTTCTCCTCTTTAATAAATAAAATACGTTACAATACATTCTACATTAATGCAACATATAAAGCCAGGTTGTGCAAATCCTATTCCTGTTGAGTCTTCTTCTCATATTCTCCCACCACAATCATAGGTTTTTCCAGGTCAATCAATCCTTCTTTGCGCCTGTGGGAAGACATTTGGCAACATCAGTGTTTGATGAGCACATATTTATATGAGCTGTCCTATTAACCTTAATGGGTCTATTTGTGTAAATTCTCACCAACATGAGTAAGAGTTGCACAGTCAAGCCTTATTTGTTGCCCAAATGTGTAGAAATTCAGAGCTATGATTCCCACAGCAACCTTCATTGTGTCCTTGCTGTCATTTGCATGATAATATGACCTTAAATCCCATGATCACACAACAATTTGTGAGTTAATATGGCATAAGGCATTTCTGGAAAAGAATACAGTGTAATCATCTTATGCTTCTAAAGCACCTTGGAGCATGAAGGATCTCTACACACTTTTCCAACACACACACACACGCACACAAGAGGGAGGAGAGGGTTTATGTAGATAGATAGATAGATAGATAGATAGATATGCACACAAGAGGGAGGAATATATAAATCTTCTCCTCCCTCTTGCATCACCCAGAAACAGGCATGTGCTCATCTCTTGCCTGAGTGCCTGATGTTCTTGAAGACAATGGAGATCCTGGGGATGTCCTTGTGGTAGTGCTGGATAGATGGACATCTTCTATCCGTCCACCTGCAGCAGCTTTCTGCTCATATGAAAAAAGACAGTTGGCAGTGTCTCCACCTGGATATACACCATATACCTCTGTCAGGGTACCTTGTTTGCTTCCAGGAACAGCGCTGGCCTAAACCATGCATTGATCTAGCAAATATGGAAATATGATATTTATTGCTGTAAGGAAAGCATTACATACCCAAGGTGGAGCCAGGAACAGCTTTACTTCGAAGTAAAGGCATCTCTGAATTAGCAGAGGCAGACCAGTGAGACGCTTTTGTATAGAACAGGCTAAAACTGACCCAGCATTGTCTCATGATAATCCTGGTTCTAAAACAGCAGTTACCAACTCTAAGCCAGCAATTACTTTTCTTAAAAGGACCCTGATCTTCACCCTGGCTACTTGTGATGGGTTATTGTCCCTAGCTCAAGGAATTTCACACCAGACGACCCAGGGGACTGACAGGGTCTCTCCAAACAAGGATAGTCTCTGGGATACTCACTCTTTTCAATTCAATTGGAAGTAGTTGAAGTCCTTTGGAGCCAGGAGGCCTAATCAAAATACCCCGGCGAGGTTTGGAGGTCCCCCAAAATGGGAGAGGGCTATGTATACATGAGAATCACTGCTATGTATTTATGCACAGTACATTATATAGCTGGGTTGGCATATTGCAGATATTGGTCATTGACAGTGGGTTACAGTCATATTGATACCAGTGATTAAAAGGAGAGAGAATCACTCTTTTAGCTGCCCGGTTGGGAAACTCCCAACATAATATATTGGGTGACATTTTTTGTCCCTTTTTTCACTAGTAGAGAATTTGGCCCATTAGTTCTGTTGCTCTTTCTTCATGGTGATAAAGGTAGCAACAGTAGCAACATTGAGCTAGAAGACTTCAAACACCACATCAAAATTTACTTTCACAGCCAATACTGATAATAATATTGCACTACTAGATGATATTGCATCACTGTTAGATGTGCTATCCTTTGAATTAAACATTAAAGGGAGGTCCCTTCTTCCTGTCCCTGCTATCCATTAATCAGTTAAGAGTACCTATGACACTCCTTTAAAAGATTAAGGGATAATCCCCAATATCTTGGCCAACATTTCCTCTCTGTCAAACAGTTTCTGATATCTTAAACTATGTATGATCTATTGCTGAGTGTATAATGACAGTCAAGTTTGCCAACACAATCACTGCACTACATTATCTAACTCATTGCTCAAAGTGCTTTGAGATACCTTGAGTATGAAAGGCCATATATCAAAACAAATTTTATTTTATTCTGTATGGTGCCTGACTTGTGCCAATACATATTCAAGAAGCTAGGTGTGGAGGGGGACCTCTTAACTATAGTATATTAGTCTTTCTTTGTGTCTTCTCTGCACCTCTATTTTCTGATGTTTGACGTTCACACTCAGATTTGTTTCAGCAGAGTTCTAACTCTGTAATGAAGCATGATAAGAAGCCACTTCGAGTTAATGACATTTAAAGACTGCCATCAAAATAACACACTGTTTAACTTTTGCACACTAATGATAAAACAAAGGTTTTTTACTCTTATCCTGATATTATTTTTGAAAAGACCTCCAGGACTTTTCAAGGATTATACTAATGGGTCATTTTTCAGCCCATTCTACCAGGATTACAAGTTCTTGGAGGAAAGAACCCCTTGTTGAACTTTGGGACGTCATTGAAACATATGATGTCATTGTAAAAAGAGTAGCGCACCATGGCATTTCCTGTCTCACAACATTCAATCACTCGATCTGTATCTATCTGAACCTCATCACTGTAATGGCTTAGCAGTTTTGCCATAATATATGGATGTCTTGTTTGCAGAGGTAAGTATATTTCTTTAAATTTCACACATGCCTTTACGACCTGGTTGTACGTAAAGTTGTGAGCAAGGTAGGAATACTAATTATTTTACTTCTCTAACACTAGATGGAGACTTTTATATTTAATGAAGTCTGTCTATATCTTGGCTAATGCTTTGTACAAGAAGGGCCAAATTCTGCTTTTAGACCCACAAATGTATTTCTCATTGGCTAGCTATACATATGTATCAAGGAGAAGAAATTCTCTCCCATTATGAAGGAGAATACTCTGATGTAAAGGAAAGAATATTTCTACATGCCATTTGATTTCAGGAAGACTTTTGAAATATTGATAAAAATTAGGGCTGTCAATTAATCCCAGTAAACTCATGAGAATAACGCAAAAAATTTTAACTGCAATTAAAATAATTAATCATGATTAACCACACTGTTAAACAATAGAATACCAGTTAAAATGTATTAAAGATTTGTGGCTGTTTTTTCTACATTTTCAAATATATTGATTTATATTACAACACAGAATACAAAGTGTACAGTGCTTTATATTAAAAATTTATTACAAATATTTGCACTGTAAAATGATAAACAAAAGAAATAGTATTTTTCAATTCACCTCATACAAGTACTGTAGTGCAATATCTTTATTGTGAAAGAGTGACTTACAAATGTAGATTTTTTTGTTACATAACTGCACTCAAAAACAAAACAATCTAAAACTTTAGACCCTACAAGTCCACTCAGTCCTACTTCTTGTTCAGTCAATTGCTAAGACAAACAAGTTTGTTTACATTTAAGGAAAATAATGCTGACTGCTTCTTATTTAAAATGTCACCTGAAAGCGAGAACAGATGTTCACATGTCACTTTTGTAGCCAGGGTTGCAAGGTATTTAGATGTCAGATATGCTAAACATTTGTATGCCTCTTCATGCTTCGGTCACCATTCCAGAAGACATGCTTCCTTGCTGATGATGCTCTTTAAAAAAATAATGCGTTAATTAAATTTGTGACTGAACTTCTTGGGGGAGAATTGTATGTCTCCTGTTCTGTTTTACCCACATTCTGCCATATATTTCATATTATAGCAGTCTCAGATGATGACCCAGCACATGTTCGTTTTAAGAACACTTTCACAGCAGATTTGACAAAACGCAAAGAAGGTACCAATGTGAGATTTCTAAGGCTAGCTACAGCACTCGACCCAAGGTTTAAGAATCAGAAGTGCCTTCCAAAATCTGAGAGGGACGAGGTGTGAAGAATGCTTTCAGGTGTCTTAAAAGAGCAACACTCTGATGCAGAAACTACAGAAACCTGAACCACCAAAAAAAGAAAATCAACCTTCTGCTGCTGGCATCTGACTCAGATGATGAAAATGAACATGCGTCGGTCCACTCTGCTTTGGATCATTATTGAGCAGAATCCATCCTCAGCGTGGATGTGTGTCTTCTGGAATGGTGGTTGAAGCATGGAGGGACATATGAATCTTTAGAGCATCTGGCATATAAATATCTTGCGATGCCAGCTACAACAGTGCCATGCGAACGCTTGTTCTCACTTTCAGGTGACGTAAACAAGAAGCAGGCAACATTATCTCCTTGAAATTGTAACCAAACTTGTTTGTCTGAGTGCTTGGCTGATGTAGGACTGAGTGGATTTCTAGGTTCTAAAGTTTTACATTGTTTTATATTTGAGTGCAGTTATTTTTTGTACATAATTCTACATTTGTAAGTTCAACTTTCATTATAAAGAGATTGCACTACAGTACTTGTATGAGGTGAATTGAAAAACACTATTTCTTTTTTTTTACAGTGCAAATATTTGTAATAAACAATAAAGTGAGCACTGTACACTTTGCATCCTGTGTTGTAATTGAAATCAATATATTTGAAAATGTAGAAATTTCCAAAAATATTTAAATAAATGGTATTCTATTAACAGTGCGATTAATCACAATTATTTTTTTTAATCTCTTGACAGCCCTAATAAAAATTTGTGAAAGCCAGGTTTGAGTCAATATTCCAAAATATGGATGATTATCCAACCTTAGCCAAATAACATGACCCTCTTCAGGATGCAATACTGGACTGGAAAATTCTCAACAACTGGCTTTTTCATGGTATTTCAGCATATATTTTTCTGGCAATGCTGGAAGCAGGAGGGGAGAATTAAGCAAATAGGAAAATATACTGAAAAATGTAACCTTTTCAAACTTCAGGAAAAATATTTTAGCTTTAATTTGTTACAGAAGAAGGCCTCAAGCAACAAAATTCATATCCGGGTCAGATTTTGAACACCTCAAATTTTGGACAAGATTGAATCAGGGATAGGAGCAGTTTCAGTTTTTGATTTGGGTTTTGTAGTCTGCCAAACTTTGTGTGTGTTTGGATCAGAAGTCTTAGTTGGACCCATCTCGACATTTAAAACGTGTGCAAATGTCTAAGGCATTCCTGATTTTATCTGAACTAGTTCTCCCATCCCTACTTAAACTGAGGTACTGGTTTGTACTATTTGTAACAAAGGTTGTAGGAGACTTGTGTCATGTTTCTTCTACTTTCAGGTTGTCTCACTGGAAAAGGCAGACATCTATCTTGAGCTGTATTAATTGTAAGCTGAATGGATGGCCACACATCTCCAGTAACCTCTTTTTAATGTTGTCATGGGTGTCATCTCTTTTTTCCAGCTTTTTGGTTTTATTGCAGTTTTATTTTCTGTAATTTTCTTGAAATGAGAAAGATATAGTTCTGCTATGATAAATGAGATGTGAAAGCCATAGCTCAGGCACTAGTTTGTGCAAAGATTGACCATTGAATGTAAAGTATGTGGTGCTAAGAACAATTCTGATGTGATCCATTGTTGAATGTGCAATGATTCATTCTCTTTTCTTAAGCATGCTATCTTTGTCTTCATTCATCTATCATTTGTCATGTTTCTCTATTAATGGGGAGCCAGAAAGACAAAAGCATGATCACCCACCCACCCTAAAGTTCAGTCCAGAATAAATGAAACAAATATACTGGACATAAAAATGCATACATGACAATTTACAACATAGACTACCAGCCTCCATGGTACATCAGAAAATTTTCTAGAAAGGTGATACTGAGATTGAGACCTGAACTTCACCACCGTTTGGGAGTATTTGGATCTGTGGGTTTGGTTCTGAGTCATCTTAATCATGTGTGTGTGTTTGTGTATGTATGGAAGTGTGTATCTCTATCTCTATCTATATGTAATCTTAAAGCCTGTTCATGCATTGTGTTAAGCCCTAATTGAACAAAACATTTAAACATGTGCTTTAGTCCATCCCTGGTCAGCAAATAATTTAAGCATATGCTTAAAATTAATCACTTGCTTACATTATTTGCTGAATTGTGTTCTTAGTGGTTTGGGATCTTAAGCATATGCGATAGTGTCATATAATTATGGGCCACCCAGTTGACTAGGGCCAACTTGTTCGGGGGAACTTGTGTCTTTAGTACTGCAATTTACTGGAAACTGAAGATTCTGGAATGAAATTTTATCTATATCTATACAATGGCCCATTGAAGTAAAATTGAATTGCCATTTACTCTAATGTAAAGAAGGAGAGGGTATTGGTTATTCAGTTGATGACCCCACTGGATTAAAAACAAGACAGGTTGGTAGTGATACAGGGTAAGTGTTTTAGCCGAGGAAAAAAGGAACAGGTAAGCACATATGGGAGAACAGCTGCTTTCAAATTTAGAAAATATCTTTGTTAATCCCTGCAGCTTTCTTGGCTTTTTTCTCTTAATTCTCTTTCTACGCAGAAAGCACTGTGAAAACCATTCTGGATTTTTTTCATTGTAATTTTCCCCAAATAGTAAATCACTTAAATTTCCACTGTAAAATGTTGGCTTTCAAAATAACCTAAATGCAGAAGCAAATAAATGTAGAGTAGTTAAACACAGTTTCAAATCATAACATGAAAAAATCCTCCTACGTTGAAGAGATTCAGACTGTTTATTCTTTGTATGTTGATATATTTTTTCCCATGTTCCCTATTGTTGCAGCAGAGTTGAAAGGAAATTTATATTCATCATCTTCATCCCATTCCTATCCAAATCAAAGACCAATGTAAGGGCTTGTCTACAGTATCTACAGGATCGACGGGCAGTGATCGATCCAGAGGGCGTCGATTTATCACATCTACTTTCAACGGCCGAGAGCTCTCCCATCGACTCTGGTACTCCACCAGAGTGAGAGACAGGCAAAGTTGATGGGGGAGAGTCAGCTGTTGACTTACCACAGTGAAGACATCACGGTGAGTAGATCTAAGTACGTCGACTTCAGCTATGTTATTCTCGTAGCTGAAGTTGCATAACCTAGATTGATTTTCCCCCCCAGGGTAGACCAGGCCTTAATGGTGTTTCTTCATCAACCTCAAGATAATCATTTTCCAATAAGAATTATTAGCATTTCTGAATAATCCGTTGTACTTTACATTTTTCAAATAATTTTACAGACATGAATTTCTTAAGCTGCATAACACTTGTACAGCAGAAAACTAACCCCATTTTGAACTTCTGGCAAGTGAGTTGGAGAGGTTAAAAGAATTGCCCAAGACGATAGAATGAGTCCACGGCAGATCCAAGGTTAGAAATTTAGAAGCTTCTTCTTTCCTAACTGTATTTTTAACCACTGATCCACATTTCATTCCTTCCTTTCTTTTTAATGGATCATAATTTTTAGGTTGAATTTACTGCAGGAGGCACTCATGAAGAAATGCCACAAGTAGCTCCCCTCTTAAGTAGCTACCATAAGGTTTATTTTGTTTTTAGTTTTTTTATGGCTTTGCAAATTAAAGTCTAGCGTCTTGCTTGAGGAATTATATCATTTTTCATTTTCATTTTAGAGTTTTTTATTACCCACTGGGATAATGAAGATAAGAGTGGTTTGAAATTTTTTACCAAAAATGGTTTTCAAAAACGGATACTTTTTTGTTTCAGTTTTTCAGTGAAAAACCAAATTTTCAAAAGAAATTTGGGGAAAATTGGATTGTTTTTCAAAATTTCTCAACATTTTTTATTTTATTATTTTATTTTATTAACACTTTCTGACCAGATTCTACTTAGAACTGATCAAAAAAACGTTCAAAACATTTTTTTAACAAAAAATGGTTGTTCAACAATGTCTGTTAATGTTTCCAAAAACTGCTATTTTTGTTTGTTTTTTATTTTTTTTTGCCAATTTTTTGAGGGAGGGGGTCTGTTTTTCAATGAAAAGCGAAAAAAAAATCATGAAACAAAAGAATATCCTCACCGGGTCTAGCTCTAAGTAACATATCTGTTTCTGAACTGCTATAAGCAGCCCACAGAATAACCAGATGTGGGCTCATTGTTGATCTTCTTACTGAAATCCTTTTCTTTCTACATTAAAATATTTATCATGCATTACACCTTTTGTCTCTGAATAAGGAGTCATCACAGTCTTTATACTTCGCTAATTATATTCATTCTTGGCTTGTTGAGAAAACGAAAGCCTCTGACATTTCTATTTCTCTGAAGGAATGTTGCCAAGTGAACATAATTTAACAGGCATTTTGAACTGTAAAGAGAATGATGGTCCAATCCTGCTCTTATGTAAGGCAACGGGACTTTTGCTATTGACTTACATGGGAGCGGGAGCAGGCACTTACATTTATTTTCCCGGGCTAAGGAATTAGCCTATAAATAAAGGCAGATTTCACATCTTATTTGCTTTCAAAGGCAGTATTTTGAGTATTTTTTTCAAAAGATTTTAAGTAAGTTAGGAGTCTAAGTCCCATTTTCAAGGTGATTTAGACACTTAGAGTCACATTTTCAAAGGTATTTAGGTGCCAGAGATGCAGATAAGTCCTAGTGGGATTTACAAAAGCACCTAAGCAGGTTAGGTACCTAACACCCATTGATTTCAGAATTGACTGAACTCCAGTTGAATGATTGTAATCAATGGGAGTTAGACACGTAAGCTTTTGTAAAACCCACTAGGCACTTATCTGCATCTTCTGGTGCCTAAAGACCTTTACAAATACGCCCCCTAGGACTTATAGCACATCAGAATTCTTCAGGTGAGATGTGCTGTATTATATGTAAGATATTGATATCATAACATTGTGTTGTGTGGAAGAGAAGTAGTAAAACCAACTCTTTACAAACAAACAACTGCAAGCTAATTGCAAGGTTGTTGGGTTTGGAAGGGAAGGTGGGTTAGAGATTTTTGGGGGGAGAGGGGTAGGCTGTTAAGTGTTTTTAGTATAAAAGGAATCACTAATCTTGGCTTGACAGTTCAAATATGTTTTGCAGGGCGGAAAAATCACTAGAGTTATGACTACATCTGCATTTGGCAGTTCAGTAGATCTGTATTTTTCCCTTTCTTTCAACACACAGGAGTTTAATAGCTTACCTGTAGGACAGGAAGTTTAGGTCAGGTCTTTGAAGACCTCTGTCCTATTCCAGAGAAGACCTCTATCATTATTCCAACTATGCTGACAACACAGAGCACACTGTCAAAGTCCTCTAGGTAAAACCCTTATTACATGTGTCATTAGAGGATGTTTGCCATATCTGCTTTAACACAGCAGACATTTTAAGTAGGTTACTCCATCACTTTGCCATTTTGATTATGACAACAAAATGACACCATATTGAAATGGATTTTGGAAAGAAAGGCTAACTGTCCAAAGAGGTCCATGCTCACTCTAATTAAAATTGGCTTAGGTGGCACAACCTTCATAATTCAGACTATGACTATGAAGGATATGCACGTTGAAAGTGCTCTTTGCTCATTAGTGCTATTTCTGTCAGACACTGCTATCTGCTCTTTTCTTAATGAATGCTAAGCCATCTCTTTAGAAGATTGCGCTGCTTCCCTGAACTGAAGGAACTGTCTTATTTCCTCCCAAGTTCGTTGAGAGTAAAATCAGGGAGTCACCTCTTTGACATTTCCCAACCTCTGTACTTATTTATCTCTTTGAGACCCTGTGCTCCAGAGATATCACTGTCTTAATTAAGAAGAAGGATGTGACCATGGTAAATTGACTGATTTCATTGATTAAGGACTAGCTGTACAAGTAACATTGATTTTAACAGTGGGTCTACATAAATGTAATTGTTCGAACATGGGGCTGCATAATTATGGTGATGTACAAGAATAGTTGGTTTGTCCTTTTCAACCTTCACTAACATTCTTTTGCATGATAATGCACCTCGTTCAATTAGCAGAAATCTTAAATGCTACAAAATGTCTTTTGTGAAGGCACACAGTAATCATTACAGTCTAATTTAATTTAACAGCATTGGACGGATACATCTCTTTCTTTTTCATTCTCTCATTCCATATTCTTTTCCTTTTTTCATGTCCACATAGAAACACACATGAGTACATATGAACAATCCAAGGGGAGGAGCGAAAGGCTTTTTAGCAGTGCTTACTGTGTACATGTACCTGAGTGTACATAGGTTGACCAAGATTTTCAAAAGTAACTTTTGATTTTCGACACTTCACTTTTTGGGTGCCTAACTTGAGACCCTTTAAAAGGCAGAACTCCATGAAGTCTGCAATATCTACAGCTCCAGGTTTTGCAGAAGAATTGGATCTCCCCACAAATGCTGACAAATTCTGGAGTTTGGCTGCTGAATTCACTCTTTTGTTGCAGGCAAGCCCCAACAATTTGTCTTCTGTCTTCATGCCCTTCTGGGACCTGCCTGCAGTTGCCTCTGGCTCTCCAGCATCCTCTGCAAGGAGGAATTAATTTGATTACAATAGTGATGTTGGCCTAAAGGCCCCGCACTGAACCAAGGTAGGGAGTAGAGTAATACTGAGCTAGGGAGGCCCCACCCCTGAACAGGTCAAGGCATCTTCCCAATTCAGGAAGAGGGAATGAGCTGTATGGGGCACTAAGAAGCAATGCTGATGCTGTGCTAGAAGTGGCAACAGCTTTGTGAAGGCTGCTCTAGCATCAGGGATTTGGATTCTCCCCCTCCCCCATCCTGCCTTTGGGAGTTGAAAGCCCTGACAGAGAGAGAAAGAGAGAGAGAGAGACTGAGAATGACTGACTGAACTGGACACTAAGAAACTAAGGCGAATTTGCTAAGCCAGGGACTATGCCCCAAACTGAGGAGCTCCAGACAGGTAGGAAGTGACCCAGGGTAAAATGTAATTTGCTGTAGCTCAGTAGCTGGGCTGGACACCTTGATAAACCCCTTAGGGCCTTGGGTTGGGACCCAGTGGAGTGGGTAGGCCCAGGTCCCCTATAGCCCCCCATTCCTTTGAAGTGTCTGAACTCTGGTGGGGAGCAGTCTGATTATGAGGGGATGATTGAAGCTGCAGCTGGAGCCCCCTGTGGGATGACTAGATTGGCAGAAATCATAAGGCCATGAGCTGACCACTAGGCAAGCTGGTCATCAAACTTTCCTGCCACAAAAGTGCACTGTTCCCTGGAGCCAAGCAACAAGAGTTTGGAGAGCCAGAGCTGGAAAGATGCTTATAGCGAGGAAGTTGGGGACAGCATCCCAGGAACTGAGGCTCAGACAGCCAGGAATTAGAGCTGGGCCACCTGGAGCATATAACAAAAATACTCATGAATTAATATTACGTCTGTGTCAAAAATATTCATGGATGAAAAATTCATTCATGAATATTTTTGTCACTGCTTATTCTTGAGGATGGATTTTTTTTTCTTGCAAAGTTCTCTAGGAAGTGCAGCTCCCAGGCCATTAGCTAGTAAGTAATTTGGAGCAGAGACCATCTTTTGTTCTATATTTGTACAGCCCCTAGCACAATGGGGTCCTGGTGCCTGACTGCGGTTCCTTGGTGCTATTGCAGTCTAAATAAATAACGTGTCCAGGTGTCCTGGCTTAGAATCCCCTTCTTCCTTTATGTTACAGGAAAGGGGGCAGCTAGCAGCTAACTTCAGAGGCTCAGCTCTCCAGCTTTCTGAGTCACAGCTCTCATGGCGTTCTTCAGGCAATCCAGCTGGCCAGCCCACACTTGTGATTCTCTCAGCAACCTAGCTAGTTTAAGTAAACTCAGTGGATATATTTTTGTGGGTAGCAGGAAGGGCACTGTAGAGTGATAGGGGTTAACATTGCTTTGGAATTCAGGAGCTTTTGCTATGGAGTTCCGTGCTGCTGTGCCACAGAACACCTGGGGCCTTGCTTAAATAGATGAGACTTTGAGAGAGTGATGAGCACCCACCCTCTAAAATTCATTTGACTTTAAGGAGCCTCTAGCTGGGCACTCAAAAGACTGGGACACTCAAAGTTGCTAGTCACTCTTGATAGTCTTGGTTGTTGTAAAGTGGTTGCAATTAACAAAAGTTTATTTTATCTTTTTACCAGTGGGTAATGCCTCAACAGATGTTCCTTGTAGTTCTAATGGGATACGCCCCTTGGAGAGGTTATCGTTCATGCTGTTAAAAGAAGTAAAATTGGTCCCAGGGCAGATGGGTTTCTGTATACCTATGATACGTGATACAGCCAAATGAGAATATGCACGCTTTAGCATTTTAGCATGTGCACAAGTGAAGTTAGGGGACACAAGGACACAAACTCCAGCACATAAACATGCATACACACAAAAAATCATAGCCTGAATTTAGCAAGCTTGAAGACTAAACGCCCAAGAGGCTTAAATCTATAGAAATGCTCCTTCTGCTTTCTTGCATATTCATAAGTGAGTATTTCGGCAAGCAGATTGAGCAAACTAGTTTACAGAATTATTCAAAGATTAGTGCTGATTCCACTGTTCCACAACAGTGCTCTTGAAAAAAACAATGGCAAATATAAAAACCATACAACTGCGTTTACTGACCACTGCAGTATATTTTACTGCTTTTGAGCCTTGTAAGGTAGTAAAGGTTGATGCTGGGTGCTCAGCAGGCCTGCCTCTTTGCGGTACAGATCACTCAGCTACAGAAAGACAAAAAGGTATTCAAAAAAGAAGGAGAGAATACACTTTTCATACTAGCAAGTTTCAAAGGAAATGAGCTTAATGCCAAGATTGCTCCACAACTTCAGGCAGTTCTGGTACCCCTCCCTGAGAGCTGGATCCAAAACCCTCCCATTGACTACAATGGGATTTGATTCAGGTCATAAGACACACCACAGAAGTTGCCCTAAATTTTTAATACCCGATTGCTGGAGCAATTGCAATATGCCAATTTGTTCCCTTCCACACATTCTTTCTTTTCTACAATTAACTCCTCTTTCGTGTCAGCTACTCTTGCCCTCATGTCAGCCTCTGTCTTCCTTCTTTGCCTCCATGCCATTATTTGTTCTCGTTTCTTGCAATTCTTTAGGTTTTATTGTGATTGTAAGCCCTTCAGGATGGGGACTTGTTTCCTTGAATCCTTTTGGCAGAGATTATGCACAGTTGCAGAGCTAAAAAAATAATAATAGTTTACCCTGCTATTGGGGGGGGGGGAAAGATTTGTGGGAAGTGGACCTCTAACCTCAATCTACTGATATGAGATGGAAACATATTTTGAAAATAAGAATTTTTTTAAAAAAATTATAAATCCCATGAAAGCACTTTCCTGTTCATTAGAGCAGGGAGAAAATTATCAGTCTGCCTTTGAGTGCTGACACATAAAATATAGTCTTGTGTGTCTATGTACTAAGGCTAACCATATAGTTTTAGTTCAAAATTACTTATTTCACATTCAAGGAAACAAAAAGAAAGAACCAAAGTAAAGTCTCCATGAGAGAACAGTTTGTGTCTCTACTTTTGTACAGATACAGTAACTCTGAGGACAAAATTACCAGCCTCTCTGCAGACAGGCAGAGTTCTTAGACATTTGAAGGTGAAGGATATAGAAAACAACAGCATCGCAAATTACAGCTATGCTCATACCTGTGAGTTTTCCAAGAGTCCTGTCTCACTCGGGGAACAAACTGTGTGGCATTTTTATCAGCCTTTTGCAGTAGAAAAAGAAAGGAGATGTTGACAGCTGGTCAAAACATTTTCAACTAAATGAAATTTCATGGAGTTGTGTTTGTTTTGACAAAGGTTTTGACTGAAAGAGCAACTCAAGCTCTGTGGCTTGGTGCTTAGGGCACTTATTAGATATGGTGGATCCAGGTTCAAATCCCTGCTCTGGAATGAAAAACTCTTCTCCCAATCCACTGAAACAAGAACTTGATCCTGAGTCTCTCACTTTCCAGGCTAGTGAGGTAACCACTAGTCCACCCACTCACCAAATGAAGGAGCTCATGTTTCAATCAGGAAATGGACATTTCAGCACAATTCTATTTTCATGAAACCGTTTGAAACATTGTTTTTGTTCTAATATAGAATGAAAGCCAATTTTGAACCCTCAAAAGTTGTTGTGAAATGGTATTGTCATCCTCCAGATAGCTCTGGTGGCAGTTGATCCTTTAGACAAACTGTGAATTTGCCAGAGGTTAAATGAGTGATGAGCAATATAGAAACGATAACTTTTTGTCACCACTTTAATTTCTAATGTTATAACTACACCTGTAAAACCTACTTCAATGCAACAATTAGGCAAGTTTCACTCAAACTTCCCCTCTTTGCTTTCTCACAATGAACCAAGCCTGGTCATGTCATTGTGTGCTGTAAGGAACAGAGGGACAGATGGTTATTGATCCTTGTAACAGCAGGAAAAAGGAGTAAGAAGTAAAGTAAGTTTTCAACCGTGGATCCAAACCTCACTTTCTCCTCACTGGTTTCAGAGTAACAGCCGTGTTAGTCTGTATTCGCAAAAAGAAAAGGAGTACTTGTGGCACCTTAGAGACTAACCAATTTATTTGAGCATGAGCTTTCGTGAGCTACAGCTCACTTCATCAGATGCATACCGTGGAAACTGCAGCAGACTTTATATATACACAGAGAATATGAAACAATACCTCCTCCCACCCCACTGTCCTGCTGGTAATAGCTTATCTAAAGTAATCATCAGGTTAGGCCATTTCCAGCACAAATCCAGGTTTTCTCACCCTCCACCCCCCCACACAAATTCACTCTCCTGCTGGTGATAGCCCATCCAAAGTGACAACTCTTTACACAATGTGCATGAGAATGAAGTTAGGCCATTTCCTGCACAAATCCAGGTTCTCTCACTCCCTCACCCCCCTCCAAAAACCCACCCCCATACACACACAGACTCACTCTCCTGCTGGTAATAGCTCATCCAAACTGACCACTCTCCAAGTTTAAATCCAAGTTAAACCAGAACATCTGGGGGGGCAGGAAAAAACAAGAGGAAATAGGCTACCTTGCATAATGACTTAGCCACTCCCACTCTCCTCACTATCTTCCCACCCCTCTGAGGCAGGGACATGTATAGATCCAGAAATTCCATTTGAAACTCTAGGATGAGATTTTTAGTGCTCATAGTTTGTGTAACACTGCTCCCACTGAAATCCCACTGAAATGAAAGGCAAACAAACAACATGATTCCTAGTCTGAATTCTGTCTATTAAGTGTCAGCCTAAATTTAATTTCTTCTGGCAGTTTACAGTTCTTTGACTCAACCCTAGTCCCCAAGCATAACTCCAACCTTTGGCCACATACCACAGGCCATAGGTTCTAGCACGTGAAGAAGTTGGAAATAGGATTATGAGAAGTATGTGATGATGACACAGTGTTCATAATACTTCCAACCTGGGGGGGATTTATGGATCTGTAGCATATTATATTATTATTTCTACTAGACATGTTGGTTAATTAAAGGGAGATTGACAAATTTAAACCCCTTGTTAGTTTAAAAAAATCCTAATAATTCATTAAATTATTAAAACTCAAACTTGCTCATTTAAATTACGATTTCTGCCAGATTTTTGCACGACTTTGAGCTTTTAGTATGAGCTAGTATAATATGTGTCTGAAATGTTTAGTCTGTGTCTGAATTGCTAGATCTTTCAAGCAGAGACCAGTCCACCTTCTTATGGAATTTTGGTGTTGACTCCATAATTAAGGTTACTATTACAGTTGCTTTTAGATGCTATAGTTTTACCTTTCTACCCTTAACTTTATGAAAAAAAACCCCTTCTTTTCCCTGAAAATTTTTATGCTTATCTTTAGAGCAAAAAACAATTTAAAATGAAAGGGTAGCTTGCATAGGTAACTAAGATATTTTGGGATAATGGAACTTGAAAAAAACGGTAACTCTTTCTGAAGAGTCTTCAAACTTTTCTCTCAAAGTATATTTCAAAAATATGTTGGTACAAAAACTTCAAATATATTATATATTATTTTTCAGTAAAAATAGTTCATAGGAAGATATTTATTGAATACCTTATTGGAAAATTCTGGATGTACTAGATACAAAAATTTTCATCCCTGGGAGTTATGTGAAGGTCTCAGAACATTATAACATCTAAGAGGACTTGCTGAAGTTACAAGCAACATGAAAGATGCTGCAGAGCATGTACATTCCATGAGGCAAACAGGGTAAGACAGTGAGAGTTTTCACTATAAGCTTGATATAATAATAATTATATAATATAAATTCACCTCTAGTTGTCTAAAAAAAAATTCTCTCTGAACGAAAGTTGTTACCTGAGGTCTCTTGGCTGTGGAAAACTCTTGGGGAAAGTTTGATATTAAGAAGAAAACAAAGGATTTTCATTCTCCAAAAAGTCCTTTGATGATTTTTGTTTCTTTGTTTTGTAGTTTGTAATATTTTGGAACATCCTATCTCAAACTGAGACTCCACATTTGTTTTATTCATGAGATCTAGGTGGGGATTTTGAAAAGCACACAGCGTTGGCTTACCTCTGCTCCCGTTTCTAAATCCAAGTGTTAAACTATTTCATTACAACATAAGTAGGAGACACTTTGATCTAGATAGAACCACAGAAATGTGGGACTGGAAGGGACCTCAAGAGGTCATCTAGTCCAGTTCCCCACACTGAGGCAGGACTAAGTTTTATCTAGACTGTCCCTGATAGATATTTGTCTAATCTGTTCTTAAAAAATCTAGTGATAGAGATTCCACAACCTCCCTAGGTAATTTGATAATAAGATAAGATGTTTCAAAATGCAGTAAGTACCAACAGCTCCCCTTAAAAAATTTTAAAATGAAAGAAAATGTAATAATAGAATATTTGGATTATTATCACATATCATACTATGGCATTGCTTGACATATTATATGTCCTATTATGCATTGCTACTATTGACATGTCATGTAATAATGTAATCATAATTTAAAAATTAGCACTGGACATAGATTTTTCGTTGGAAGTTTTTTTCCAAAGAAAAATCTTTTTTTCACAAAACTAAAAATTTCACTTTTGCCAAAAACAAAAAACAACTTTCTGGATGGAAAAATTGAAATGACATCTCTCTGGCTGCTGCATGGTAGGACCCGGACCCTCTGATTCTTAGCTTTTCCCCCTCTGTGGTCCAGAGAGGCAGAGACCTGGAACTGAGTCTTCTGCCTAATCCATAGCCTGAAATGCTGAGCAGCCCTGCTCTCTTCGTCTTGGGCAGCTGGACAGGCAGGCTTCCAGTTGGGCAGCCTGGAAGCTGGAAAATTCTGTTTCTATTCTCCCGAAACATCATTTTTTAAAAAATCCTTTCTCATAAAAAATTTCACAGAATTGCCATTTCGTCCCAGTTTGGGATGACAATGTTTTCAGAAACACAGAATTTCATGCAGGAAAGAATTTCCATTTTCCATCCAGCTCTCATATCAATGATAATTAAAAAAAAATAAATTTCAAAACCAAAAATTTGGTTCTGATACAATATTTTGAAACAGAATTTTTTAAAGGGAATTATTTTTGAATGTCTGTTTCATGGGAAATTTCAAAAAATATTTGGTTTTATTCTGATGTGGAATAAAAACAAATTTTGAAATGTCAAAATGTCCTGCAAAACAGAAATTCTACATTTCAGCCAACTTTATTTGTAAGTAAGGAATGTGTTGAGAAAAATCTATTCTGCAGGGGAAGAAGAATTTGTCCTGTGGACTCATGGTGTTTTGATGGATGGAGGCTCTCTGTAGTTCTTATCCACACCTGAATGAGCCTGCAAAATAGTCAACCATGATTAGGCAGCAGGTGTGCTGTGAGCAATGTTTATGGTGCTGATCATAATTGTCTCTTTGTTACCCGATGCTGTCCCTGCCTGTTTGTTGTATCCATGTGTTGGCACTTGTTTTATACATTAGATTGTAGCTCTTTGTGGCGGGGACTGTCTATCTGTTATATGTGTCTGCAGCCGCTATAATATGGCTCTGATCCCTGACTGGGGCCTTTAATCACTACTGCCGTACAGATAATAACAGGTAAAATGTTCTAATCATAATGATATTTTGCACTTACATACATAACAGTTTTCATTCATATAAAATTTTCATTTGTACAAAGCATGGTAAAGTACTGTATTATTATCTCCATTTTACAGCTGGACAAACTGAAGCACAGAAAAAATTAAAGTGAGCTTGCCCAAGGTCCTACAGCAAGTGCAGTGGAAAGCCAGAAATGACCCATAGATCTCCTTACTCCCACTCCTGCTCTCTAATCACTGGCTCACAGGGGCTTTTTTGAGATTAGAGATAGACCTGGGCCAAGACGCTGGATCCTGAATTTTGAGGGAGTTTCAAATCTAAACTCTTAATTTTGCCAATGGCCTCTGTTTTCCAAAACTAAAACCTCAGGGACAACATCTTCCCTCACACCACCCAGACCTGACCTTGAGAGTGTTAAGCTCCAGAGCCAGACCCTGGACTCATCTCTAGTTGAGAGGTATTGGAACAAACTTGGCCATCCGTTTCAAAAATATTAGCCTGCAGTGGCTTGACAGCGAAACTCTCCATTACTATGGTAAAACAGCACAGTAATAGTAAAAGTAAAAATTTTGTTACACTGACAACTATTGAATTTCTTCCTGCACTTTAACATGTTCAATTACCAGTTTGTCCTCAAAACTACCCATATGGCAAAGGGATTTTAGACACCAGTGCTCCAGTGGGTTAACCCTGCATAATGAATCCAAGGCCAAATTGTAACCTTCATCCGACTACATGGGATTGGCAGTCAAAATCATAGATCAGGCAGAAGCCTCTGCATCAGAGATCATCAAGTAGAATTCACAGGAGGAGCTTTTTTCCTCCAATGAATAGAAAATAACAAAGACAATATGACACATTTGCAGAGACATGGCAACTCATGGGACTGTAATCATAGCGAGTGTTGATTAGGGCATTGATATTTGAAGGCTACAGCAGTGTGCTGCACATATAGTAAAAGTAAAACTCCTACAAGGGACAATGACTGTAGCTACATCCCCCACTTCTGACCCTTCAAAATGTAATTAGGTTTCCTACTGTTGTGTTTCTTATAAAACAAAGTCTTTGCTAGTTTTAAATGTAACCTATGGGCTTCTCAGATACTTATTTCCTTTGACAGAATAGACCTGGCAAGGTGACTTTAGCGTAGTTGCATCGACCCACTGTATCCTGTGTTAAAGAATTCCCATCTATCTGCTATTGTCTAAATAAGAAGCTGAGTCAGCATCTCAGTACACTATATTTATATTGACTATCGGACGTTGTTGTGATGGGGCAGGAAGGTGGGGGGTGGGTTGTCACATACTTTTATAGTAAAGTGCAGTGGTCAAGGTTATATTGAGAAATACCTTGGGCCAAATCCTCAGCTGGTGTTAATCAATATAGCTCCATTGACTACACAAATTTATACCAACTGAGGATCTGCTTCTTTGTATTTCCTGTCTGGTCAACAGTGGACTGGATTAAATTACCAGCATATCACCTGGCTTCTCTAAAAACAGGAGTGAAATTCTGGTGCCATTGAAGTCAATGGCAAAACTTCTATTGACTTCAGTAGGGGTAGGATTTTACCCAAAGTGTCTTAAATTAATGGAATTTTATGAGGCAAAAACATAGCTCTTTGTATTCTTGTTAAAATCCATGTTACGAAGAGGAAATGAAATGAAGAAGTTAAGATGTGGACCTAAACTTTTGTAAAGAGGGTTTGCTTTAAAGTAGTGTCTGGACTCAGCCCCATATTTGTACAAAATAGAGAAGATACTAAGTTAAAAGGCACCCAACATTCATGTTTTGCTCTAAATATGCAGAAAGCCAGTAACTAACATTTTGATTCCTTTGGCCTCAGTAATATAACTATTGATTAAAGGTATTTCAGATAGCCTGCAAATCAAATGTGATGAATATAGGCAGCAGTGGATATGAAAACAGAGTGCACTGGAATTCAGCTGCTTACATGGGCAGAACCATAGCCATAAATTGAATGAGTTTCTCCTGCCATGGCAGGATAACAATTTACTTCATTGTATCATATTGGGAAAAAAAACCCAGAATCCTCACTGTGCTAATAAGAAATTAGAGAGCAGGTGGGCTTGTTTTGTGTTCAGGAACATAGTCCTTGCAGTACAACTAGAAAACCTTGTAGTTGGGGTGTCTTTCGTCTTTTCTCCAAAACTGCTACCGAGTCAATAGTTACCACTGTAGGCATTCTGTTCAATGGTCTACATGAAAAGAGTTTGGTGGTATTAATTTAGTTCTTCATGGACAGGTGTCCACATCATAAAAGACAGTTACACATGGTGTGGGCTGATTCATTGGTGACCACCTCCGGAGAGAGGTCAAGGACTGAATGGGCTATTGAGGCGAAACTGCCTTAGCACCAAAGCAGGTTTCAGGCATGTTGGTGCACTGGAATGGGGAAGCCTGCACTGTCACTGTCCACAACATACTTGTACGGTTTAAAAACATTGGATTTCTATCACCAGGGCAGTCAACCCTTCATTTTCATCAGCAAGAAAATTCCTCGTCCGTTTTTAAAATCTTGTATGTTAATTGAATTCAGAGAGGATGATGAGATTTAGTGCCGTCTATAAACACTTACTGGAAAAGACCTGGGCTCAGTTTCCATTGCCTGAAGGATGCCTGCCTGGATCAAATAACATCTCAAATGTCACTATTTCACAGTACTTGATTTTTCCCCCCTCCTCTTGCTTACTTTTTAGTTTATGGGCACGCATGCCTTCTGTGACTGTAATGTGATACTTAAGTATTCATTATGGCGAGCCTAAGGATTTTAATTTCCTTACTTGTAAATTGAGGGTCTTTTTGACTAACTGCGATGCTTTTTGAAATTTCACTTGCTAGAGTTTACTGTCATAGTGCTAGTTTTTGACATCGTTATTTCCTTGATGTTGAATTTAATTTTGCCATCATTTGTATTACTTAGTGGTGTCGTGATGAGTGCCACAAGTTACTTCTTGAACCATCTTCTCTGTGTCACTTGAGATTAAGTCAAAAATAGTTTCTTGTATTCTCTAGAACTAACTGTTCCAGGAAGCAACGGTATAACAAATTGCTTCTTTAAACCTTGATCCCAAATGATATTCAACCACTTTTTAGACAGGCAGTTGGAATCACCAGTTAGTTTTCATGCTAGACTTGATTGATCTCTCTCCACATGATAAACTCGATATCCTTTTTCTGATCAGGAAGATAGTAGTGTAACCCAATGACTATGTAAAATGGAAGAATTTTAGTCCTGCTATAGTCCAACACAACCTTAAATACAGAGTTGTTATGGAAGCCCCAAAAACATTTGTATTGCTATCAGTTGGGGTTTGTATCCATCCATATTCTACTAAATTGTATCTCATTAGATCAATTGTTGTTGCTTTATAATTTGTATTACAGTAGCACTTAGAAGACCCAGCCAAAATAGGAGCCACATTCTAAAAATATGGTACATACACATAGTGAAAGACAGTTCCTGCTCCAAAGAGCTCACAATAAGATAAACAACAAATGAAGATTAAGAAAAAAAAGGTAAAACATGCAACTAAGTTCCTCTTCCCAAACAGATCCTCAGTATAGCCATTGGAAGTTGGCTAATTTCCATAGGCTTCCCAGTACAGAATAGTATATATACAAGTTTATCTTGAGGAGTGATTTGAAGGACAGGGAAGTGGCCTAGGAAGATCAGTTCAGAGCAGATTTTCTAGGTATAAGGGTCAGCATGGAAGGAAGCACAGAGACAGTTCTGAGAAGTGGTCAGATGGGCATCAAGACTAGATTCACAGGCAGAGTGAAGGGCCTGGTGCAGTGACACAATAAGAAAGTAAGGAGGGAGGGGCTGAGGTTTAAAGTCAAGATGGGGTGCATGCCCTCTGGCCCCACACTCATCTTGGTTTGATTATGGTGGAGAAGAGACCTTGCCAAAAAATGCCGCACCGGATATTACTCATATGCATCTAAGAACCTAGTCTTGGTAAGTGTCGAAGGGCCTCAACTCCCATTTAATTCAATGGGAGAACTTAGGGCATTGAGCCCTACCCCAGTGGGAAAACAATTGTATGGTATTTTAGTTAAGAAATAGTAAATGATCCTGTAACTGAAGACTCTGAACCCAGATTCTCATCTCATTTAAAACATTTTAATCCAAAGAAACTGAGATCAGATACTGTCAGAAATAGATACACATGAGGGAACAAAGTTAAGGTTGTACATTCACCCTTGACTTCCAGGTTTCTTCACTTCAGAGCTTGTTTATTGGTAAATTTAATATTAGATTAACTAAATTTGTGTAGTTTATTATATTTATCCTACATCACACCCTGCATTATGGAGGAGGGTGGGGAGTTGGTGGAAATTGAGATAGAAAGGGTTCAGATCTAAGAAGAAGCCCTTTTTTTTTTTTACATATTGCACTGTTTAAAAATAATCTATGCAGAACAAGGTTAAGAGCAGCAGGTACCTAAAAAACTGTCAAATAGCACTGTTAACTATAGTAATTTATTCTATAATTTAATGTAGCCCTGACCCCGTCACAAGTTAATACACCATGAAGAACAGTGTGCAAAAACATGCTTATTAATGAATTGGAGAAATAATGTGACATTGTTTTTTGCCATGTTCCTATGAAATATCTTAATATTGGAGTTAGCAGAGCTTAGACAATTTTCACTATGTAATTATGTCTGTCCATATCATACTAACTTGTGCTGGGATTAAGGAGTTTTTAATTTTTAATTATGCTATCTGGAGGCAGTTATTTGATTTCAAGACAAAGATAATACTGGACATGAACTCTCTCTCTCTCTTTTTTTTTAAAGTATTGCCAAATGAATCTTTTCATCTGGATTTCTTATATATATTACTGGTTAACAGGTAACAGATTGCACTGCTTTAACGGATTCTCTGGTTAATAGATTTGTATTTGTGAACCAACATCTGTAATTAAATTTAAATTAATTTTTTTTTAAATTAGGCTTAAAGGTTTAAAAAATAAGGGCTTTTGGTTATAAACATGCAATCCCACTGAGGCCAGTTCCTGCAATGATCTTAGAACAAAATTTGATGCAATTCTGTCTAGAATTGAATATCTTCCTTAGGTTCTTAGGAATGAGCAGAAATCCAAAGGTCTGGAGGTTCAATTCAATTCAGCTGAAGTGGAGTGACACGCATTCAAAAATGAACTGAAATTGTTTTGCTGGAGTTCCGCTTTCCAGAGAGCCAGATTGTGTGTGACACTGATTCTATAAGGAGATTGTAGATGGACAGACTGCATAACAAGGATGTGGCTGGTTGTTCCTATTGTACACGTTCACTAGCCATAGTCTTCATATACTGACATGCAGTGTGCCATTATTATAATACACGGACTAAGACAATGGCTGTGGACCAGATCTGAAGACGTGCCCATCACTAGCTTTGGGGAGCCCACCCCCATCCCTGTGTTTAAACCATGGATAAGAATTAAACTCTGGCTGCTCTGCTTTTCTCTTAGGTCTGCTAACCTGATCAGGAAATCTTGAGAAAACAATTTTTCTTCAGCTGTACATTAGTTCTTGCTTCTGATCAACTCAAAAACACAGCAACTGTACTTTGGAAAATACCTTTCCAGCCTGTACCAGAAACAGGAAGATCAGAGGAATGTGAAAATGAAAAATTAACTTTAAAATAAAATAAAATTTTCCAAACTGTTTCAGTCCACAAACAAGACTCTTTCTGGGTCAAATTTAGGGTGAAGGAACTTAATCTTTTCTTACTGAACCTGAGTCAGTTTCACCATGTTTGAACCTCTTAGACCAAAAGAATTTTATAATTATTTTTGTAAGGGACAACCAGAGCCTTGTACCTTCATATTTCAAGAGTGACACTGTAATACTCTGTCTATGAGCATATTGTGTGTGGGTTCAGATGGGCTTCAGAATAACTCCATGATGACAGAATACATGACGAATCTACCATATGGGCTTTACAAAAATAAAAACAAAACAAAACCACAAAAACCCAACCCCCCCAACCTTTAAATGTGATTGTATTCTAAAAAATCACTACATAAACATAGTAGTATATGGCTACATGTTAAATTCTTAGTGACTCCATTTTGAATTTCCTCATATTACAAATATTAGGAAAGTTTTGCTAATTGAGAGGCCTGAAAACTCAAGCCAAGATCTGAGAGTCAAGCTGTGTTCACTTGTGCATCATCATTCGTAATAAAGATTCCAGAGGCTAAGTTCTATCCAGTTACAGTTGTGCAACCACATTGTCTTCAGTGACAATGTACAGCTGTAACTGAGGTCAGAATTCGATCTTGCAGTTGGAATTTAATCAACAATTCTGCTGACAATGCAGTTAGCATCTCTCTCCATCTCCATTTCCATCGCTCTCTCTCTAAGTTATTTTGGCTCTGCAGTGCAGTGTGTTGTATAAATTTAAGTTTTTCAGTAAAGTCAGCATATTACACACTGATTACAAGCAAGTGGATCTGTTAAAAAGTTACCATTTTCAGATAGCTACTTTTCACAGTAGAAAAACACTTTATATTTGTAACTTTAGGTTTTCCACTTCCTGTTTACCTATCCCAGCATCATAGATATTAGTCTGTGGTCAATTCTGTCTAAAAATACTATCTCCCTCTCCTTATATTTCTATAAGTACAGAGTAAAACAACCATGGATATTGTACTCATTTTTATTATTTATTTTGCAAAAGCACCTTGTACTAGTCCCTTGTACTATTCCCTTGTACTAGTCATTGTGCAAATACTTAATGAATATCAAAATCATTGAATCAAAGAGTTTGCAATAGTAAGGGGGAGATTTTCCAAAGTGCTTAAGGGATTTAGGAGCCTATATCCTACTGAAAGTCAATAGGACTTGTGCTTCTAAATTCCATGGGAGCTTTTGAAAATATCCACCTATGTTGTTATGTCTGCAAAGTTATTCTGGAAATCTTTCACAACCTTTGTAATCAGAATAGCACAGATTACCATTTTCTCAGATCCTGGATGTATATGTGCATTGTGGGAGCTTCAATATAAGACAACACATATATGTGTGTGTATATATATATGAAAAAATAAAAGGTAATTTCCAACAAACTTGAGAATTCCGTGTTTTGTCCTGCACTCAGATTGGAGCTGTAATCATTCCTGGAGTTCTACTCTGCATCGCCAAAGTGGACATCCGGCTGGGAAATCTCTGCCAAACAGGAGCTTTTGCTATGAGATCTCTGGACAACTGTGGAGTTGGTAAAACAGAGAGCCATTTCTGAACTTTTTTTTCTCTTTAGAATTCTTTAGAAATATAGATCCTACTCATGGGAGAGATTGTATGCATCCTCCGAGATGCTGAGTGCACTCAAATAGGAGGGATGATTTCATAGAATCGGGCCCTCAGAGAATAACTGAATAACCATTTTGTTGGCATGATTTTGGAATGGCTTCTTTACTCATGCAGTGCTTTATTACTCATGAGTTAATCATTCAAAACAAGTGCAGCCAAACACCGTTGTATTCAGTATAAGCCACATATTTGATAGAAAGCTCTTTTGGAAATGTTTATTTTACATAATACTTTCACGCTTTTGTTTTAAATGGACATTTCCAGCTTATTTTTCAAGAATTTCTAATTGCTCTTGGTAAGGCCAATGTCTGGATTTTGAACTCATTAAAACTTACTGAAATGTTTATAGATAAAACACAGTCCTGCAATCCCATTCTCATCTAAATAATCCTTTCAAAATCTTTAGTTCTAGTCTCTCAAGTAAGGAATTCCAGAATTGAGCCCATAGTTTGCATAAAAAGAAGATAGTTTTTAAGCTTGTTGATGTGGTTTAAAAGTTTCCAGCAGACAGAAAGCATATTTTCTAAGAGCAGTTGGGGGAAATAATCTTTTCATTTCTAAGAGTGCCCTTTACAAGAATTTGCCCTTGCAGTGCTCAATTTAGAAGCTCACTCTATAAGTTTAACAATAACTTTTCAATGTGCTACTGCACTTTACAAAGTCACAATTTGCGTCTCTTTCTCTGTGGGTTTTAACATTTTAAAATACTATTAATGGAAATAAATTCTGAAACAGTCTTCATGGAATTAAATTGTTAAAAGTAAATTTAACTGCTTTTTACGATCTGAGACCTGAGTTCAGAGGCTTTTCCCCTTTAGCAGTTGATAATATCTCTAACAGGAGTGCAACAGGAAAGTGCACTCATGGCCCTACTAACATTTTTAAATAATCAGTTCCTGAAGGGGAAAGAGAGAAACCCAAACTTGGGCCTTGGGAGGTAAATAGATATCTCTGAAAATGCCTAGGTGGTATTACAGCTTGGGTAGAGATGAGTCATCTAGTTCAGTCCCCCGCACTCATGGCAGGACTAAGTATTATCTAGACCAGTGCTATTCAAAGTGGTGGTCCGCGGACCGGTGCCAGTCTGCGAGCCATTGGCTGCTGGTCTGCGCGCACATTGGGAAAAAAAATGCCGGTCCCCCACATCAGATAGCTTGAGAAGCACTGATCTAGACTATCCCTTACAGTTGTTTGTCTAACCTGCTCATAAAAATCTCCATTATGGAGATTCCACAACCTCCCTAGGCAATTTATTCCAGTGCTTAACCACCCTGACAGTTAGGAAGTTTTTCCTAATGTGCAACCTAAACCACCCTTGCTGCAACTTAAACCCATGGCTTCTTGTCCTATCCTCAGAGGTTAAGAAGTACAATTTTTCTCCTTCCTCCTTGTAACAACTTCTTATGTACTTGAAAACTGTTATCATGTCCCCCCTCTGTCTTTTCTTCTCCAGATTAAACAAACCTAACGTTTTGAGTCTTTCCGCATAGGTCATGTCTTCTAGACCTTTAATCTTTTCATTGCTTTTTTCTGAGCTTTTTCCAATTTGTTCACATCTTTCCTGAAATGTGGCACCCAGAACTGGACACGATAATCCAGTTGAGGCCTAATCAACATGGAGCAGAGCAGAAGAATTACTTCTCATGTCTTGCTTATAACACGCCAGCTAATACATCCCAGAATGATGTTTGCTTTTTTTTTTTCTGCGCAACAGTTTTACACTGTTCACTCCTATTTAGTTTGCGATCAACTATGACCGCGAGATCCCGTTCCGCAGCACTCCTTCCTAGGCAGTCATTTCCCATTTTGCATGTGTGCAACTGATTGTTCCTTTCTTAGTGGAGTACTTTGCATTTGTCCATGTTGAATTTCATCCTATTTACTTCAGACCATTTCTCCAGTTTGGCCAGATTATTTTGAATTTTAATCCTATCCTTCAAAGCACTTGCAACCCCTCCCAGTTTAGTATCATCCACAAACTTTATAAGTGTTCTCTCTATGACATTATCTTAATCAGTGCTTTGTTTAATAAGAATGGACTATTGAATTAAGGCCCTAAATTAAGTGGCTTGATTTTTCAGATTACTGGGCACCCATTGGGGCCAATGACAGCTGCAGGGTGTTTAGTGCTTTCAAAATTAGGCTTCTGGTTTAAGTGCCTAATTAGACTTGGAAGCCTAACTTTAGGCACCCATCTAGGAAAATCTTTCCTTGGTTTTCAAATACATTTACTTTTAACTTTTAGTTTAATCCTTTTGCTGGTGGCCTTTCGCTGGGTTTGTTGTGTGCCAATAACATTCCAGTGAGAACAGTGGACTGGGAAGATGCCTTAGTCCTTGTTACATTTGACTAGAGCAGCAGAAGTTTGCTGCCTGAACATTTCTGGAACATTTACCAGACCCCTTTCCACTGAAAGGGTTAACTGGCTTGTTGTCTGGAAGCTGGCACTGTATAGTGGGAGTTGACATTTTCACACTAATTAGAACAGACTGCGGCAGTCCCTGTGTACATGTAACTCATATTTAATTCAATGGAAATTTTGAGTGTGCATCAACTGCTGGATTGGGCCCAAAGTTTTCATTAGGCTGGATATTTTTGCTTTTGTGACATTCAGGAACAGACTTATTGAGCTGTTTAGTTTTTTCACAGCTTTAATAGAGAGAGTCTTTGGAAAGTTTTCATTAAATGCTGTATTAATATTCATGGGCCAACTTCTGAAGTCCGTAATCTGCCCATGCTCAGGCAAACCACCCACTGAGGTTGAGACTTGGCCCTATGGGCATGATCCAAAGGTCACTGACGTCTATTGAAATACTTCCATTGGTTGGAATGGGATTTGAATAGGAGCCCATGTGTCCAGGAATTCAGGGCATTTTAAAATATACCTTTGGATCATTTTAATTTCCCATCACAGTTAATATTCACAGGGCTCTTATGTGTAAATACAACCTGTTTAAAAAAATATGATCACTATGAGCTAAATTCTGATGGTGAAGCACTGCTCACAGGCTTTTGAAAAGAAAATCATAGAGATGCTGTGGGGTGGAAAGTTGACTGCCCTTCCTGGCTTCCCTCAGACCCAGCAGAGTAGACATTTTAACATTATCCAAGGCAGGCATAGTACTTCATGGCTTGGCCTGTATGTGCATATAGTTTTGGCCCGATCCAGCTCCCACAGAAGTCAATAGAAGTCTTTCTACTGACTTCACTGAAGCTGGATCAGGGTCATATGCCCTCCCCAAACAACTCCTCCTACTCTCACACCTATGTAAATTATTTGTTCTCTTAGGAGGAATAATCTATGTAGGGGGTACTTTATGTGGGATTGCTGCCAGGCAGAATAATGGTTCAATCAAGACTGTATTTTCAGGGTCTATGAGTGCCTGTTGTAGAGTCCAATTAGTCCATATTTGGAAGGAATCAAAAAGAAAAAGAAAAATATTTGTCCTTTCAGATGATTACATTTTAAATATAAAGAGATTGAGACGCTAAATAATCAGAGGGTGTCCTCTGCCCTAATTTCTGGAGGTTGTAAACATTCATTAATATGTGTGTTTGCTTCATTCAGCGCCCTGGAAGTGTAGAACTGCAGGCCTTACGTAGCGTTTCTTATATTTTGGTGAAAAGGTAGCTGTAGCTAACATAATGACTGTGGACTTTTATAGGGCCATAAAAATTCAAAGTGTCACTGTAAATCCCTGCTGCTGAAAATGTCGACATTTATGGCAACTTCCACAAGGGCATATTTTAAAATTATATTAAAACTTGATGCAGCAACTTTTATTTAGTGAAAAAAGCAAGATTATCAAGCAAAACATTTACTCTCAGAACAAGGGCGTGGTGAAGGCTTTATAAAAAGGACAGCAATTGAGTAGGTTTCTTTTTAAGGCAAACAGCCAGCTTTAGAAAGCACATGAGGCTCCTGTCCTGTTCATATGTAACCACTAATTGAAGAAAATCATTAATATTCACTTAAATTGCATTTAATTCAGAGTGTTAATAATTCTGCTTTGAGGGCTCAGTATCCATGTAATTGATTTGCATTGCGTCTTTATTTTTATGTGACTTCTAATGCCATAGGGCAAATGGATTGTCTGAATAGTGTTCATGTATCCATTGAGGGTCTGACCAGCTCTACGCCCCCTGTAGATTTCAACATTGCAATGGGATTCCCTTTCCTTTGGCGGTTCTGCAAAAGGGGACTGCGTAGATCTGAACACAGCACCCTTCAGGTAGAGTTTGCCAACAAAGGGCAGTTACTTTCAAGAGGCTTCATCCAAAGCCCATTAGAATCAATGGAAAGACTGCCTTTGATTTCAGTGGGCTTTGGATCAGGCCCAAAGTGTACCTCACAGGAGCTGGTGGGAGTCATTATGCAATGTGACAGAGCTGTATGATGGTATAAATCCAGGGTGTTCCTGATGATGCTCAAGATGCAGCAACTTTGGGGCTCAACACTACTTCTTTTGAAGTCAATGGAAAAATGCCCATTGACTTCAGCAGGAGCTGTATCACAGGTCGGTATATCTCAAAAACCTGTGCAGAAAATATTGGGTGTTTGCTGAAAACCGTGACGCTTTTGTTTTTGCAGAGTATTAATATCAAGTGACAGGTTTCAGAGTAACAGCCGTGTTAGTCTGTATTCGCAAAAAGAAAAGGAGTACTTGTGGCACCTTAGAGACTAACCAATTTATTTGAGCATGAGCTTTCGTGAGCTACAGCTCACTTCATCAGATGCATACCGTGGAAACTGCAGCAGACTTTATATATACACAGAGAATATGAAACAATACCTCCTCCCATCCCACTGTCCTGCTGGTAATAGCTTATCTAAAGTAATCATCAGGTTAGGCCATTTCCAGCACAAATCCAGGTTTTCTCACCCTCCACCCCCCAACACAAATTCACTCTCCTGCTGGTGATAGCCCATCCAAAGTGACAACTCTTTACACATTGTGCATGATAATCAAGTTAGGCCATTTCCTGCACAAATCCAGTTTCTCTCACTCCCTCACCCCCCTCCAAAAACCCACCCTCATACACACACAAACTCACTCTCCTGCTGGTAATAGCTCATCCAAACTGACCACTCTCCAAGTTTAAATCCAAGTTAAACCAGAACATCTGGGGGGGGGAGGAGGAAAAAACAAGAGGAAATAGGCTACCTTGCATAATGACTTAGCCACTCCCAGTCTCTATTTAAGCCTAAATTAATAGTATCCAATTTGCAAATGAATTCCAATTCAGCAGTTTCTCGCTGGAGTCTGGATTTGAAGTTTTTTTGTTTTAAGATAGCGACCTTCATGTCTGTGATTGCGTGACCAGAGAGATTGAAGTGTTCTCCGACTGGTTTATGAATGTTATAATTCTTGACATCTGATTTGTGTCCATTTATTCTTTTACGTAGAGACTGTCCAGTTTGACCAATGTACATGGCAGAGGGGCATTGCTGGCACATGATGGCATATATCACATTGGTGGATGTGCAGGTGAACGAGCCTCTGATAGTGTGGCTGATGTTATTAGGCCCTGTGATGGTGTCCCCTGAATAGATATGTGGGCACAATTGGCAACGGGCTTTGTTGCAAGGATAAGTTCCTGGGTTAGTGGTTCTGTTGTGTGGTATGTGGTTGTTGGTGAGTATTTGCTTCAGGTTGCGGGGCTGTCTGTAGGCAAGGACTGGCCTGTCTCCCAAGATTTGTGAGAGTGTTGGGTCATCCTTTAGGATAGGTTGTAGATCCTTAATAATGCGTTGGAGGGGTTTTAGTTGGGGGCTGAAGGTGACGGCTAGTGGCGTTCTGTTATTTTCTTTGTTAGGCCTGTCCTGTAGTAGGTAACTTCTGGGAACTCTTCTGGCTCTATCAATCTGTTTCTTTACTTCTGCAGGTGGGTATTGTAGTTGTAAGAAAGCTTGACAGAGATCTTGTAGGTGTTTGTCTCTGTCTGAGGGGTTGGAGCAAATGCGGTTGTATCGCAGAGCTTGGCTGTAGACGATGGATCGTGTAGTGTGGTCAGGGTGAAAGCTGGAGGCATGCAGGTAGGAATAGCGGTCAGTAGGTTTCCGGTATAGGGTGGTGTTTATGTGACCATTGTTTATTAGCACTGTAGTGTCCAGGAAGTGGATCTCTTGTGTGGACTGGACCAGGCTGAGGTTGGTGGTGGGATGGAAATTGCTGAAATCATGGTGGAATTCCTCAAGGGCTTCTTTTCCATGGGTCCAGATGATGAAGATGTCATCAATATAGCGCAAGTAGAGTAGGGGCTTTAGGGGACGAGAGCTGAGGAAGCGTTGTTCTAAATCAGCCATAAAAATGTTGGCATACTGTGGGGCCATGCGGGTACCCATAGCAGTGCCGCTGATCTGAAGGTATACATTGTCCCCAAATGTGAAATAGTTATGGGTAAGGACAAAGTCACAAAGTTCAGCCACCAGGTTAGCCGTGACATTATCGGGGATAGTGTTCCTGACGGCTTGTAGTCCATCTTTGTGTGGAATGTTGGTGTAGAGGGCTTCTACATCCATAGTGGCCAGGATGGTGTTATCAGGAAGATCACCGATGGATTGAAGTTTCCTCAGGAAGTCAGTGGTGTCTCGAAGGTAGCTGGGAGTGCTGGTAGCGTGAGTTTAGAAATTGATCCTGTGCCCACTGAAGTCAATGGTAAAGCTCCCATTGATTTCACTGGGTCAGGATCAAACTCACAGGGAGTTAGGCTTTGAGGATTTGGGCCTTAGTGCTGACGAAAGGTGCTGAGTCGGGAGCCCTGAAATTCTACCTGAATTCATGGGGTAAACATGGAGTGAGCACCCTGCCCTCCTTACTCTGACTTGTCCATGCTGCTGTGCCAGAGCACCTCCATCCTGAACTGGACAATCGTCTCTAGGTGTCAGAGAAGTTTAGCCTCTAGTGCTGTGCTTTTTTCATATGCAGTGAGCAGCCACATACTTTTGTTTTAGATTAAGGGAAAGAAGAAAATGAAAGCCATCCTGAGAGAGTACAGTGTGTGTCTCTCCTGCAATAGCAAGGGTGATATAAAGGAAATGGCACTTACGTAGCACATATTCATATCATTCTTGGCTTTTCTGTTGGGACTGTCAACCAAGCTGCTCTGCCATTCAGTGTTAAGGGTGATGTTGCCGTGTGTGATGGTGTGATGGGGATGGTTGCTCATTGTGGTCTGGACTGAGACCACCAATTCATTGCACATAGGGCACCAAACAAACTTTAAGTAAGTAATGACTTTCAGTCCTGGGCTGCATTTGAAACAGAAGCCTCAAGATAAAATGCACCATATCCTATTCCCAGTACACTTCCCCCATCCTGTCTGACAGGCTCTCTCTACTCTTACATTATCACTAGGCATTAGCCTCTATAAACAGCTCTGGGGCTGCCCACAGAAGACAATCAATGACAGCTTATTTTATTTTCAAATACATTTTATTGAGAGTCTTGTCAGGTCAACAACATTTCTACAAGCCTATGGGGCTGATGCAAGAAGTGTCTCCAAGTCTCAATTTTCACATGCTATGCTACGAATAACTAATTTCCATGCCCCAAAGAAAGAGCTACTGATGCATACGATCACTCAACAGTACTGGTTGCTCTAAGCCATCTTATTTCAGAGGGGAGCTTCTAAAAAGGCTGCAGGTGTGTAACAATGCCTAGTGGCATTAATACCTTGAGATACTCTAGATGGGATGTAGGAGAAGGATTTTTTTTTCTAGCAGTGGTCATAATTTGATGCATTTAAAAAAAACAGATAGCGAGAGCAAAAAGACACATGTGCCTGATACGGAATAAAAGGCCGTTTGCACCTAATATATTATAGAAAAGTTCAAAGACAGCTTAACCTTGTAAAAATGTTACCTCTGTAATGCTGCCAAGATAAGTGGCTGTATGAATTATTACTTTGACTTGCACACCTGACTTTTTCAGAAATTATCTAACTTGTGCATTCATTAATTGGTGATTTTCATATGCCGGGCTCTTCCCTTTTCACTCAGACTCCCACTTATTAAAAACTTTTGCATCCTTCTGCCCTCAAATACATAGTATTCAGCTCTTCCATTGTCTGGTAAATGTTCCACATTACTCATTATCTATCTTGTTGGATACACGTTACATGGAAAATGCAATGAGGGGTAGTTATGATAACCTTAAATCAGCCATTCCCAACAGGTG
This sequence comes from Eretmochelys imbricata, assembly GCF_965152235.1. Classification (NCBI taxonomy): domain Eukaryota; kingdom Metazoa; phylum Chordata; order Testudines; family Cheloniidae; genus Eretmochelys; species Eretmochelys imbricata. The sequence continues at coordinate 245,188,698 of NC_135572.1, read as the reverse complement.
CTCCATGAACTACATGCTGATGGACCATGGAAAGCTCTCAGGTCACTTGTTACTGGCTTCTGTTACTTTCATTATCTTTAGTAGGCCTCCAGATTTGCAAAGAACAACAGGAGGGCCTTAAAAATACAGAGGGAAACTAGAAAGAAGAGCAGCCTAGCTACTCCTGTAGGGGATGCTGCCACATTGAATGAAGTGACTACACAGGAGCCATCCTTAATGAGCGGACCACCAATAGGGGCTGGTCTTACTCAGGAGTGAGGTTCAGGGGATAAGCGAATGAGGTAACAACTCTATGTAGCTGTGGAAGCAGAGAAGCAGGTAGCCATGTGACAAACAAATTGTTGGGAACAGAATGGATGGGAAATGTAGATGAAAGAAAGAAGAAAAGGGAAGGACATAGCACTTATTGCAATAAAGAAATCTAAAAAGACCTAAATACATACCTCAATAGAGCTGAGTGAAAAATAACTGCAATCATTTTATGTTGGATGTTCCGGGCCTTAATTCAAAAAAGGCATGGCCAGTTTGTGTCAGAGTCCTACTCTCCCCTGTCTCACCCCCCAACAAAAATAATTAACACTTAGCCTGAGACCAAGCATAACAATTTTCATGCAGGGTGAAGGAGATGTTGGAAAGTGGCAGCTATAATGAAAGCTAGGTTGCAACTCCGCTATAGGACGACAGTCATGGCTCCATAATAAGCTAGTCATCTCCTGCATGGTCTAAGAATTAAGATTTACTGGGTCATACCTATGGTCTGTCTAGATCGTTTTCCTGTCTGCAACAGTGGCCAGTACTAGATGCTTCAGAGGAAAGTGCAAGAAATTCTGCAGTAGACAGGCATAAGTTAATATATGCCCCACCCTCCCCTTATGGTATTATCCTAATCTCTAATAGCTAAAGTTGTCTTAAGGCTTGAGAGATAAAGTTTTATTTCCCTTCTGATACACTTTTTGTTAGCATCAGCTTTATAACTCTGGATATTCTTATAATTCATACAAACATCCAATCCTTCTTGCAATCTTGCTAAGATTCTGGACCACAACAATAGTCTATGGCAGTTTTTTCCACTGTCCAGTTATCCATTGTGCGTGAAAGTATCTATTTTTCTCAGGCTTGAATTTTCCACCTTTTAATTTAATTGAATGTCCACTTGTTTTGCGTCATCATACAGGGACAAAAGAAATCCTGATCTCCCTTCTCTTTACCATTTATTATTGTATATCCTTTTAGCACATCCCCTCTTATTTTTCCCTTTTCTGAGGTAAACAATCCTGTTCTTTTCAAATTCTCTCCGTAGAAATGTTTTTTCCAATGCCCCTAATCATCCTTGTCAGCCTCCTATGAACCCTCTCTAATTCTGTTACATCACTTTAGGTGAAAGAAAAAAACATAAACCAAAGGTGAACAATTTTGCCACTGGTATAAGAAAGGAGAAGACAAACTAAAAAAGTGATAGCCCAAGGGTAACATTCATCTATTATTTTAGATGCTGTCTTCTTTTCTTATATGTAATTGTTTTCAAAGAAAGACCACTCATGATATGATGGAATATAGTCACTAAGAGCCAAAGTAATTTCACTGTGGGAAGCTGCACAAGCTGATACTTTGAACATGAAATAAGAAGGCTTTGGAGAATTTGGAAAAACTGGAAGCTGATTAAATGATGAGTGGGCAATGGTTTATATCTTACCCCTTTTAGCAGTAATTCCTTGTAGCATCCCTTCACTGCAATTTGTAATTTCAGGTCCAGGTCCTGTGGTGCATTAGGGCACTTTTGCACTGCTCTGCTGGTGCAAAGCTGCCATAAAGCTGGCTTAATTGACACTAAGGATGATGCAGTGTGCAGGCATAGACGTCTAGTTGTGTACAGCTGCCATAGCGGTTCTTACACCATCACCCTCCTTTTGGCCTGTTTAGGAGGCATGGCTAAAGGAAAAGGATGTGGCCAGGGCATCCTTGCATTGTGGTGATTCCCAGCTGCCAGTACATCTCCTTGGGGGTCATTGACCCCCCCGGTGCAAAAAGAGCGGCTTTGAGGCTCTTCAAACTTGCACTCAAGAACTGGCCCAGGATAGAGGACCCTGGGATGTAGGAAAGGGGGATGGGGCTATCAAAGGTGTCTCAAAGCCACTTTGCACTCCTCCTTAGGTCTGGTTTACACTAGAAAGTTCAGTCAATGTAAGATGCCTTACATCAACCTAGTTGTGCATGTGTCTCCACTCAGATTTGTCTCCTGCCGATATAAGCACCCTGTTACAGTGACATGGTAACACCACCTAACTGAACGGCATTCAGCCATGGTCAACATACTGTGCTCGATGCAGTGCAAGTGTAGATGCTGCCTGACCTATCTTGACCCTAACAATCTTCCGGCAGTTGTCCCACAATGCCCAACACTGACCACTCTGGTCACAGTTGTGAATTCTACTGCCCAGGAGTTGTGGAAACCGGAAGCCACTCTCTCCTTCCTTTAAAATACCCCATATTTTAGTGCCTTTTCCTGATTGCCCAGCTTGGAGAGCACACCTAACAGCTCTCCGTTGTTGCATACAACTGCCCAGCTGATCATGCCATTTACACGTTCTAGACACTCTCCTGCCTGAAGCAGACAGGAAGTATTGGCTCTCCTGGGCCTGTGAAGAGAAGAGGCTGTGCAGGCACAGCTACAGAGCAGTTATAGCAACTTGGACATCTCCGAGCACAGATTGCATGGAGGATGCTGGAGAAGGGGTAAAGCAGGATCAGCAGCAGTGCTGTGTGAAAGTGAAGGAACTGTGGCAGGCAGACTGAGGGCCAAGGAGTCAATCTAGTGCTAAGCAGCAGACTTGCCACTTTTGCAATGAGCTGCATGCCATACTTGGAGGAGATCCCACCAGCACCCTGTACAGCACTGTGGATACTTCCAAGGAGCCTGAGATGCCGTGAATAGCAAAGAGGAGAATGGGGGACAAGAGACTGGGGATCCAGCTATGCTGCTAGCCAGGACTTGTTCAAGACTCCACTGCAGTCTAGCCAGTCCCAACAGCTGAGTACCAGCAAGCCCAATGCAGGGGAAGGAACCTTAGGGAAGTGTGTGGATGCCTTTTCCATTACAACATTTAAATATACAGATGGCACTTGACCCCACACTGAGAAGGACACAGCTATTGACTTCTCGTTAATTTATTCATACTAGAAGAGATAGTGGTACAACTAAAAAAGGTAGAGTTAGGCATGCAGAGCAGTTTGTTTAGGACATAGGGATGTCCTTTGACTCATCCTGAGAGATCTCAATGAAACTTCCAGGGAGGTACTCTGCAATATCTCCCTAAGGTTTCTGGGGATTGGAGTATTATTTCTTCCTCCACAGGAGGACACTTTCTCATGCCAGTCTGTGATGACATCCGCAGACATCATTACAATAAACATGCTAGCGACATACAGGCTTTGGAGCATCTGTGTTAGCTGCTGGAGAAGCCCCATTATGTCCTGGTGCATCTTCCACTCCTTTTTCTGCTAGGACTTTCTCCTGTCCACTCTTTTTGTTTCCGTCCTATCCAAAATATTCACCCTCCATGCCCTCTGTTCACGGTCCAATGCAGCACTGTCTTGCAGGATCTCTGAGAATTTGTCCTCCCTAGTCTTCTTCTTTCTCCCCCTTATCCTGGTCAGGTGTTCCACAGGTGTGGAGGGAAACCCCGCAACAGCAGCAGCTACAGATAAACACACAGATGTATCATTGAATGTATAGGCTTCCATCAGCTGTATACCTCTGCACTGAGGTTTTTTTTAATATTGCTTGTGTTTGGCTGTTCAAACTCAGCAGATAGCCACTCCACCTCCACCCTCCACTCTGGCAGCAACTCTTCCCTCTTAGTTTCACAGATGTTATGCATGACACAATAGGCAGCTATAACCATTAGGATATTTTTCTCGCAGAGATCCAATCTTCTGAGTAAACAACACCAGCATCCCTTCAATCTACCAAGAGTACATTCAACTGCCATTCTGCACTTGCTGAGTGGATAGTTGACTCTTTCCTTAGTGCTGTTGAGGTGACCAGTGTACAGCTTCATGAGCCGGGGAGCAAGGAGTAGGCTGGGTCCCCCAGGATCACTACTGGATTTTGAAATCACTAATGGTAGTCCACCAGTCAGGAAAGAAAGTCCCTGGTTGCATCTTTCTGAACAGTCCTGTGTTTTTAAAAATGTGATCATCATGGACTTTCCCTGACCAGCCAACACTAATGTTGGTGAAGTGTCCCTGGTGATCCACCAATTCTTGCATAATGATAGGAAAGTAGCCCTTTCTGCTGCTGGATTCTATGGCAAGGTTGTCTGATGCCAAAATAGGGATGTGCGTATCGCCTATAGCACCACTACACTTTGGGAACCCCTTTGCTGCAAATCCACCCACTGCATTCTGCACACTAATGAAAGTCATTGTCCTGCACATCAAGAGATGATTAATAGTGTGATGTTGTCACCCAGACCAGTAAGGGGTTCTGCCACGGCCAGACTTATAGCTTTGGGTCCCTTAATGCTATGCTGCTATGACACCAGTGGCCAGCCCATAAGCGTAAAGGTCTCACACTGACTTCCACCTGTCGAGTCCCTTACATGGTGACCTCAACAGCCCTTCTGGTCCCAAGTCTCCCCAGATCCATCCCCCAAGTTCTGAACTACCAGACACATGAGCTTTTCCCTTCTGGCTTGTCACTCCCAAAGGAGTGAAACCTGCCCCTCAGTTTCAGTCCACTCGGGGCTGCACACCCAACCCAAATTGCACAACAGAGACCAGATTAGGGTAAAAATTAACAAAGTTTATGTGATTGAAAAATCACAGATTCAAGGATAAAATAGTAAGAAAAAGCAAACGCAGACAAGTTACACATTAATTAAAACATAAAGACACAACCTCAGACTTTACACTAGCTAAATTCCCTTCTCTAATACAAGTTGCCTATTGCTTCTGAAGAGATCCCAGCTTCCCCTCTATCCTAAAGGGGATTCAGTGTTTCACGGACAGTACCCTGCTTAGCTACTGATACTCGGTTTCTGGAGAGATGTCACTTCAAATCCTGTCCCTTGTAACAGGGTTTGCAGTTCTTTTCTTTCTCTTAGACTATGGTAATTCATGGTGACCACAGAGCAGGCGAAAACACCCTATTGCCTTAGTTTCCCAAGAGCAGGGGTGTGTGGGAGGGGAAGCGGGAGAGGGAGGTTTCTTTTCAGTTTCAGTGTCCTGTCCATCCATTAACTGTAATGGTCCATCATTGTCTTTCCCTGGGCTGTACAATGCATCTGATGAAGTGAGCTGTAGCTCACGAAAGCTTATGCTCAAATAAATTGGTTAGTCTCTAAGGTGCCACAAGTACTCCTTTTCTTTTTGCGAACACAGACTAACACGGCTGTTACTCTGAAACCTGTCGAAATGCTGGGTATGTAGAGTTAGTTTCATGTAAATAACTAGCCTGGAGATGCCTCTCTCTGCCTGATTGCCTCCCCACACTGCTGTGAGATGATGCTGTAGTTACAACCTACTTATAATTACCGTGTTCTACACATATATACATACATGATCTGTTTACGTATCTCCTAATGACCATCAAGTTCAGAACATTACAAACTTTCATAAAAGACCTTACTTGCCATATATTTATACACAATAACATTGTATATAACCAGTTGATTCGATTGCTTATTCTTTGGGGTTCAAACACCCTGCTTATCCCTTGGGGTGTTTGGACCCTGATTCTCAAAAATGGCCCTGCACGTTTGCATGATAATGGTCTCCACTGTGGCTTTTCCAACTGCAAAATAATCCCCCACTGCCTTTAGCAATCCGACTTTGCAGGCTGCCACAGAGGAATGACCACTCGCTTCTCAGCTGTCAATGTAGCTCTCATTCTGGTGTCCCTGCACTGGATGGCAGGGGCAAGCTCAGCACACAGATCCAGGAATGTGGCCTTTCTCATCTGAAAGTTCTGTAGCCACTGCTCATCATCCAAACTGCAGTATGATGCAAACTCACCAGTCAGTGCTTGTCTCTTGGACCCAGAACTGGCACTCCACCATTGGCAGCTGCTCTATGAATGCCACCAACAACCTTGAATTGACTTTTCCTATATCCCGCAGCAATCTATCCTCTGTGAAATTGTTGTCCCCCCTCACCCCATTGCTGCAGTTCTTCTTGAGGCTCTCTAAATATTGGAGGATCATTCATCCAGTGCTTGCAAAACCCATGACAATAACGCAGAGCTCTGCAGTCTCCATGCTTCTGTCAAAGATGGTGGACAGAGAGAAGGGCTTCATGGATTAGTGGGATTTTTAAAAAAGGCACGAACATTTGGTATATGGGTTAATTCTGGGAAGGAGAAAGTTGCATGACGGGAACTTTACCTCTAGCTTCCAGCCAACCCTTCATGAATTGTTTCTGCCCCACCATGAATTGCAAAAATTTCCCAAAAGACAGTGCACCGGATGATGGCAAGTTGCACACTGGGATAACAACCCATTGTGCACCGCATTGTGAATCAGCACAAGCATTTCTGGTGAGTACATGCTGTGCCAGTGCAAGGAGCCAGATATGCACGTGCATGAACAATATACTGACTGCAGCGGCTTTATGCCGACATAGCATGAGTTGACAAAAGCTTGTAGTGTAGATGTGGCCTTAGCTGCATAGAGTGCTCCTAGGCTGCAGTTCAAGATCCCAATGAATGTCTTTTTTTTTATGTTTAAGAGGAGATGCTTCTGAAACTCCTTTGACATTTAGAGAAAATGGCCCACATACTCCCTCAGTTTTGAAAATAATGTGCTCCTCACTGCTTCACTTTGAAATACATATTTCAACTGGACAAGCATTCTACTTTATGCAAAAGGAGAAAAAGCTTTTAAACAAGACAGTCTTGCATCTTTCTCTTTTGAAAGCCTCTTAGTTACACGAAATGCAAAGATTTAGGAGCATGTTAACCAATAATAGTTATTCAATCCAAACTGTAAGGGTAACTTACTATGTGCACTGGAGGCTGAGATGGGATATTGTACTTGCATACATACAGAATATGGGAAACTGTTCTGCTGTTTTATGGAGCAGCAATCATATTTAGTTTAATGTCTTATAAGTCTCATAAAATGACATTAGGAAATTTTTGCTATTTGGCTGGTGAACAATCTACGCAATGGTGTTAACTCATCATAACACTACTACTTTGAATGTTCAAGCCTCATAAAATTTGGGATATAAATATGCCATATCAACCAAATGAGATCAGAGAGCCTGTTTAGGTCCTTGGTGTAGGTTGGGTACATTTTGTACCTGCTATGCTTAGATGAAAAGTGCCAACTTTAGAGAAATGATGGGCCAGCCTCAAAACATTTGGCAGTTTATATAACATCAAAAAGTCTGGTGCTTACCCAAAGCTTATCAGAATCTCTCTTACCTACAAGACTGGGCAGGAAGTTTAAGAAGAACTTAACCTTTCTTGAAGTATTTCTGCCCTTCTGTTTCTAAGCCTGTCCAATACCAAAATGTGCTGAGACACATGTGAAAATGAAAAGTAAGAGTAAAGAGGGAATAGGATATTATGCATTGTGATACAGCATGGCCAGAGGGCAGCAGGAGAGTACTAGAAGGGCTGAAATTGTGGAAAAGCAGCATCACTTGCACCATAACCTCAGCCATGCGGAACACAATGCCATCCACAGCCTCAGAAACAACTCTGACATCATAGTCAAAAAGGCTGACAAAGGAGGTGCTGTTGTCATCATGAATAGGTCGGAATATGAACAAGAGGCTGCTCAGCAGCTCTCCAACACACTTTCTACAAGCCATTACCCTCTGATCCCACGAGGGTTACCAAAAGAAACTACACCATCTGCTCAAGAAACTCCCTGAAAAAGCAAAAGAACAAATCCGCACAGACTCACCCCTGGAACCCTGACCTAGAGTATTCTATCTGCTACCCAAGATCCATAAACATGGAATCCTGGGCGCCCCATCATCTCAGGCATTGGCACCCTGACAGCAGGATTGTCTGGCTATGTAGACTCCCTCCTCAGGCCCCACGCTACCAGCACTCCCAGCTAGCTTCGAGACACCATTGACTTCCTGAGGAAACTACAATCCATCGGTGATCTTCCTGATAACACCATCCTGGCCTCTATGGATGTAGAAGCCCTCTACACCAATGTTCCACACAAAGATGGACTACAAGCCATCAGGAACACTATCCCTGATAATGTCACGGCAAACCTGGTGGCTGAACTTTGTGACTTTGTCCTTACCCATAACTATTTCACATTTGGGGACAATGTATACCTTCAAATCAGCGGCACTGCTATTTTTTATTTCTTATTCCCTGTAGAGGGAAGAAAGTTTGCTATAGATAATTAAAGCACCTGAAGCCAATTAGAGCACCTGAAGCCAGTCACATGATAAAACCCCCTTGCTTCAATCAGACCAGCAGGAGCAGGGGCAGGGGCAGGGAATTGTTTGAAGGAGTTGGAGCAGAGCAGAGCAGAGCAGAGCAGAGTTTGGAGAAGTGCTATGGCTGGCTAGAAGACCAAGACCTAGGTAAAGAGACACCTGGCTTGTGCAGAAAGAGAGGGTAGGAAGCCCCACAAGCTGAAGAGCAGGAGAGGGAAGTAGCCCAGGGGAAGGAAGCATTAGTTCAAGTGGTTTACCACAATCCCTAGGGCACCTGGGCTGGGACCCGGAGTAGAGAGCAGGCCCAGGTCCTCCCTCTCCACTACCCTTCTCTGGGTTACTAGTGGGACAGTAGACACCCTAGTTCTGGGGCAGGAAACTGCACCCTGAACACCCCCCCCAAAAGAAGAGGAAGTGTGGGACCCATCATAATTGTACTGGCAATTTGCCACATGTATGTTTGGTGTTAAATTTAATTTTTGTGTGAAAATTTAAGATGGGCCAGATCTGGTGCTAGTGTAAATCTGAGTAGGTTCGCTGAAACCAGTGGAGCTATGCCAATTTACATCTGTGGAGATTTATCTAGGAATCTGTCTGTTTATCTGACTGTTCATCCCTGTTTGAATCATAGCCTTCTTTTGACACATTCAGAACTCCTATTGATATCAGTCGCCTTCTGGATAAAAGTCAGTAAGTGCATGCATTTTAATTAATAGTTCTCCTTTGATTCCTTTAGTGAACAAATGTATTTTGCTGGTTTACTTATGATAATTCTGTATGATAACAAATAAGTTAAAAAGAATGGAAGTACCCCATAACATCAAAGGGGTCATAAGCCTGCAGTTGGGGGTGCATGTCTTTAGTTCAACAACTCTAGCCTCCTCCAACTGAACTCCTAAAGTCAGTTCACACTTCCACCTTTTCCCTGCTCATTGCTGGCACTGACCCTGAAAGCAGGAGTTCTAGATTACTGTACCATCTGGAAAAGGCATGGAGAACAAGCAGTGTGAGAAGGAACAGAAGGAAATGAGGACTAAGATGTAGACAGGGGTATTGTTGAGAAGTGCCATGAAGATGTGATATTTAACTCTTTGTTGCAAAAAAGTGAGGAGAAGCCATAGATTCAAAAGGGGGTGGGGGTGCAACCTGATTACAATGGCAGGAAAGGAACAAGATTTTGGGAGCAGCATTTTGAATAGACTGAAGGGGACAGATTTCAGAGTGCGGTTTGCTGATGAGAACTCACCAATACCTAGACTAGGGATTTAGCTGTAGGCAGACAAGTTTGGGGAGAAGTTATCATCTGAAAAATATTAAAGAAAAACTAAAATAATGCATCACTGGTCCATAGTAATAGCAGAAATTTGCCAACAAGATAGTAATCAAACAAATGCTAGAATTACATGAAACCAAATCTCTCAATTCACCCCAACACCCATAATTGCAGTCTGAAAAAGGAGATAAACCTCTTTAGAGTGTAGTAAGAGTGGGATAAAACAATACATTTCAAACAAAGATTACAAGCATGTTTTCCACAGAAAACAAATGTGTATGTGTGTATGAAAAATAGTCTATAGGGCTACAGAGGCTACAGCACTGAACTGTTCAGAATGTAGGTTAGGGTGACCAGATAACAAGTGTGAAAAATTGGGACGGGGGTGGGAGGTAATAGGTGCCTATATAAGAAAAAGCCCCCCAGATCAGGACTGTCCCTTTAAAATCGGGACATCTTGTCATCCTAATATAGGTGTATAGCTTCCCAGGGCAGTAGTCTCCAAAGTGGGGTGCGCAAGACCATCCCTGGGGGTATGCGGCAGGAGGAGCGCCGTCAGCACGGTGGCAACAGCGCTCCTGGACCTTTGATTCTTCGGCGGCATGCCGGCGGCAGCTCGGCTCTCCCTGCTCCGTCTTCGGCGGCATGCCGGCGGCAGCTCGGCTCTCCCTGCTCCGTCTTCGGCGGCATGCCGGCGGCAGCTCGGCTCTCCCTGCTCCGTCTTCGGCGGCATGCCGGCGGCAGCTCGGCTCTCCCTGCTCCGTCTTCGGCGGCATGCCGGCGGCAGCTCGGCTCTCCCTGCTCCGTCTTCGGCGGCATGCCGGCGGCAGCTCGGCTCTCCCTGCTCCGTCTTCGGCGGCATGCCGGCGGCAGCTCAGCTCTACCCGCTCCGTCTTCGGCGGCAGCTCTTCTTCTTCTTTTTTTTGCTTCCCTAGAGCTGGGGGTGCGTGATCCAAAAAGCTTGGTGACCACTGTCCTAGGGGACTGAGAAGAGAAAAAGTCTACAGAAAGACTTCTTCAAAATACATTGTGGTGTTTTCAGTTCTGCAGCAAATTATCTGCAATTTCCTGATGTTTTTGGACCCCAGTTTTCAAACTTGTGCAATCACATTAGATGCCCAAATCCTGCATTTGGAGGGTTAAATCAACATTTGGACCTGTGATAAGATGTAAAGACACTCTGGCTCCATGGGTTCCTGCCAGTCACATTGCTGGGCAAGGTTCTAAAAGGAAAGGGGAAACTGGTAGATAAGAGGAAGGTATGTCCTCTTTCTTCCCAGCTGGCTGAAACTGGAAAAGCCTCAAGTGGTTTTATTAATTTGTACTCTGAGCTGACTTGTTCTGGTTTTGTGTTTTTTGGAAATGAAGGAAGCCCTGAGGAAAGGGATGAGAAATGACCTGTAACAGACATTTGTACTTTTCCTTCCTCGCTGGTGAGTCTGTAGACTGGCTTACAAGGCCCAAATCCTGAAATTGGCTGCCTACTCATGTAAAACCCTGGTAATGTCACTGGGCGTGGTGAGAGCTTACACAGTTCCTTCTGCATGGAACTGAGTGGAGGATATGGGGGCGTCTAAAAAGTGTCTAAAAAGGTTATCTGGGAACTTAAGTGCCCATTTTGAGCAGTCGCTTGTATGACTTGAGCACTTAGCTTTTATTTGCCCAGGTTTTCAAATTGAGCCCTTTAATTGTTTTTGATTGTACTTAATGAAAATATTTAGACCTTACAATTTCTTCTTGGGCATACTTTTTTTCAGTCTTCTGAACAGATTTTAAAATATTGAAGAAAAAAATAATGGCAGTTGGTTTCTAGATACTGCTTTTACTGCATATTATTTTTAATGTTAGAATTAGAAATGGGCAAACTTGTTTGGGGTAAAATAAAAATTGACCTGAGCCTTCATCTCAAACTCAGCCTTTCTGGATTTTCAGAAAGTTTGGATTCTTATTATTATTATTTATTTTTTTTATTATCCACAAGTACTGGCTCTTTCTTTTTCCTGGATGAAATAGGGTGGCCAGATGTCCAGTTTTCAATGGGAATACCCACTCCAAAAGGGACCCTGGCAGTTATGGTCAGCACTGCTGACTGAGCTGTTAAAAGTCCAGTTGGTGGTGCAGGCAGGCTCCCTATCCGGCTCCACACAGCTCATGGAAACATGTCCCTCCCTACATGGCTCTGCAGCTCCCATTGGCCAGGAACCCTGGCCAAAGGGAGCTACAGGGGCAGTGCCTGTGGGTGGGGGCAGTGCGCAGAGCCAGAGGGACATGCTGGCCTTCCCAGGAGCCACCTGAGGTAAACCGAAGCCTGCACCCCTCAACCCCTCTTGCATCCCAAAGCCCTCATCCCTGGCTCTACCCCAAATCCCACCCCCCAGCCAGAGCCCTCACTCCCCCCACCCCCCGAACTCCAACCCTCTGCCCCAGCTCGGCCCCCTCCTGCACCCAAACATCTCATCCCCATCCCCACCCCAGAGCCCGCACCCCAGCTGGAGCCCTCCCCACCTAACTCTAAACCCCTCAGCTGCAGCCCAGAGCCCCCTCCTGCATCCCAAAACCCTTATCCCAGAGCCCACACTCCCAGCCAGGGCCTTCACCCCTTCCCACATCCCAACCCCCTGCAGCATCCAGGAGCCCCTTCCCACACCCCAATCCCCAGTGAAAATGAGTGAGTGAGGGAGAGCGACAGAGGGATGGGGGATGGAGTGAGCGGGGTTGGGGCCTCAGAGAAGGAGTGGGGAAGGGGTGGGGGGGGCAAGTGTATTTGGTTTTCTGCGATTAGAAAGTTGGCAACCCTAGGATGAAACCGAAGAGAGATGGACGGGAGGAGTTGTTCTCATGGTATTTCCAGCCCAGCTGGAAGAAGGAAAGACCAAAAATCCTAATTCCAGACTGTGATGAATTCTATCCAAGCCACCACATTTAAATTCAGTGACACTGCATGAGTGTGAAGAAAGAATATAGCCCTTTTTATGCAATTAAAAGGTTTGGATAAGGTTTGAATAAGCATCCAAAGTTCTGGGTGATTATTCATTCAGATTCTTTAAACCTCTTTTGGTTCACCAATCACAGGAAAGAATCACAAAAGTGAATTACACTAAACCAAATCTAGGCCACTTTATTTCTGAATGAGTGTGTCTGCTGAAGGATTTAATGCAGTTTAACTAATCCACTTTAAATTCACCCCTTTAGTTAATTTGGAATAACTCTCCTGAGTGTCCCCATGTAGACAAGCCCTTGTAAACTGGCGAACAGTGTTGCATTTATTGCCACTTGCACAAGCTGGGTAAGCTGCCTATTAATTCTCTACCATTTCTCACTTAGCAGCATTCTCTTCCTATAAACATAAAAGAATTAAAGATAGTATACAAAATAAAGCTTAGTTTTTTTATCGTCAGATAAATCCTTTGCATACCGTATAATACACAAACTGGAGAAAAATAATTTTGTTTAACCACTGTGACTTCTAAAAAAGATATTTAATTTACAATAACAAAATGCTTTCATGGGACAATAAATTCCACTAGAGCTGGTGAAAAACAAAATTGAAGAAAAGTGGTGTTTTTTTCAAAAGAAAAATTTTTACAGAAATGTTTTTGTTTCTTTCGGTTTTCTAATTTATTAATTTTAACAAAAATATTAAAAACCAATTTATTTCTGAAAGCTGAAACCTTTTCTGTTTTCAACACACGAAAATCTTTTGGTGTTCAGTTTTTCTTTGAAAATGCAGAAAATTTCCACACAATATGAACAAATTTGAATGTTTCAAAATTTTCATGGAAAATACTTCCTAGTTTCCAACCAGCTCTATATTCCTGTGCCAGAAGATGAGGCCATTTTGAGTTCTGCTGAGATCAGGTGACGATAAGACAAAGCTCCATGTTGCATAAGGTGGAGTATCCCATTTTAAAAGTGAATGCTCTTCCTATTTCATGCAAGGTAGAGGAATTTAGAGGTGGAGGGTCTGACTCTCTGCTGCTCTGTACTTTGTATAGTCATTTACTCCAGTGAAAACTGGGTGTAAAATTATACTAAATAAGAATGGTATCTTACAGCTATTTTGTGCTTGTATAAAAGACTACCCAATGTGCAGGGCAATGGGGACTCAGGCCAGTCATTTGTAATTTACAACAATACACAACAGAAGTGAAATGTTAATTCTTCCTTTTGTTGGTGGAGGCTAACAAATATTTTATTTAAAAAAAATTGATTATTTGCAGTTTTGACACACAAATAATACTGAAATGGACTTTTTAAGATCTCTAAAATACAAACATCAAACACAAGCCTCTATTAACAGCTTTGATCCATTATGCTTTAGTTATGTCAGCTTAAAGTTGATATCCTGTAAATGGAGGGAGGATGGATGATCATGATGTTAAAGTGCTGGGACCCAAATTCTGTGGTCTGGCTGAGTTGCACTCAGTCTAGGAGTGCACAGGGAGGCAAAGATAGCTTTATACCATCTTTAAATTCCTCTGATATTAAGGCCGTCTGGAAACTAGTCTTGCCACCAGTGTAAGCTATAGTCAGGCTGCTTTAACATACGTCCGACTGCCAATGCACCCAAAGGGCTGCTTTGTTAACATGAGCATAATGGTGCCTTGACTATGTCTTCTGTTCCCTGGCATCCTCTACACCAGATGCTGCAAAGGACATGACTATACACAACTCAGGGATTCACCTTAAGCAGAAGGAATCCTGAGAGGGCGAGATGTAGAGGAGCAGATAGAGTGGACACCAGGTCCGGGCCTAAGACCGGAGGACTTCTGGATTCTATTCCTCACTCTGAAGCAGACTCCCTGTATTGCCTTGGGTGAGTCACAGACTCCCTGGGCCTTTGTTCCCCATCTGTAATATAGGGATGATATTTACTTTCCTCACCACATTGCTCTGAGGCTTAATTCATTAATGCTTGTTGAGCTTTGAGAGTCTCAGATGGAAGTTAGCACAGAAGTCACTACTGGGTTCCTACAGACCTCATTATTGCCATGATCTGTGGTCTGATCACACACCTTACAATCCTGTCTGTGAGCACCATCCGTTTTATTGTTGGCATTTACTATTTGATCAATTTTCTCTTTTCCCATTTTATTGTTTACAAATGGATCAAAAAGCAGCATGAATCATCTGAACTAGTGGTGAAAAGTTATTCTTTTGGCAAAACTCTGCCTGCTGTCATTTTTTATAGTTAAGACTTTTGCCCAAAGCCTTGAATGTCTCACCCTGACACCAGCCTGCAGTAATTAATCACTAAATAGTGATTGAGGCAGTGGACCCCAAAAATTATCTTCATACTATACCATATGCTGGAGCCAGCTGCAGCTAGTATTTACAGAGAAGCAGCACAGAGGAAAACACTCTGTCTGACAGTCCCCTGCTGTGAAGTCCAAGCACAGTAAACCTCTAACAAAGGTCCATAGACAGAATGTTTGCTTGTATTGACCTTCATTACCTAAGACTGTTTGGAAGGCAAAATGTCAATGGTAATGTACTGGAATTTTAAACATTATCCTATTTTAATGAATATTTCCAGCCTCTCACATACATACAAAACTGTGGATTAGTGTAGTGAAATTTAATAATTTAACAATAACTGCAGATGAGTTTTGCTTAATTTCAACACCACTCCCCCTGAGCATCTTAGTTGGATATTAGAACACTCTCCACCCATCCGAGTTTCATATTCTATTGAAGTCCTGGGAAAATGTCACTTACGGATTGTCACTGCACACAGCAGCAGGGGTCCATGCGATAGATACAATAGGCCCAATTCATCCCTGCACCTGCGTTAGGGCCAGCACTGGGGCAGAGGAGAGGTGGTTTGCCCTGATTCCAGAGCTACCAGGGGCCAGTTCGCAAGTTGCGTCCCAGCTGCCATTGTTCCTATGGGCCTTCCATAGACAGGGGACAGAGCCACCCCAAACTCACCTCCGGACTCCTTCGATACATTCCCTCCCTCCTGCAACCCACCCTGGAACAGCTCCTGCTGTGCAGGGGAGGGCTTCTGCAGGGGTAGTGCAGAGCTGGCTCTGTGTCTGGAAGGGAAGGTAATGGGAGCTATTAATTTTAGGGGTGGTTGTGTGATGGTGAAAAGGGACCATGGAGTAACCATGATTCATGACCTACCTCTCTCCCAGCTTCTTCTTGTCATTTCCTACTTCCACTACTGGGCTGCACCATATCATCTTCCTCCCTGCTAAACAGGGAAGGCAAGAGAAAAACACATTCTCCTATAGCTCTACAAGCACCCTTTCCCTGGCCTCTGTGGATATTTTTCCTTTCCCCTTTCCATTCTTCTGAACTGGTGAGGAGGGGGGAAAACACCCCACACATACACACTCCCCCTACACCTCCCATGTAGGTAACTTCCCATGCAGAGAAAGAACTCCTTTGATTGTCATAGGAAAGGCAGGAGAAATCCCTTCTTGACCTGTCTCCTTTCCCTTACAGGGAGAAGTGGAGAACTGTCTCCTGATCCTCCCTCATCCGTGGCCCAGCCTGTTGTCTCTGGGTGCCCGCAACATATTTAGTTGTCTGCTTTTTCCTTTTCAGGGAGAAGAAGACTTAGTGCCACCTCAAGCTAAGGAAGAATCCTTTCAGGACAGAGTTTCTTGTCTCCATCACACCTAAGCTTAGTAGCATCAGGATCAGGAAATATTCTTCCCAGTCCCAGTGTACTGTGTCAGGAATGAGGGCCGGAAACAGATCCAATTTGAAGGCAGCCCCTGCAGCAGAGCCCGGCTCCAGGCAACTTAACGAGCACAGCTGTCATATAGGGGCATACACTGTATAAGAGGCTACACTGCCTGATTGATTGGAAGAGGCGGCAGCAAGCAGCAGCAATGGCTCAACAGTTCAATGGCTGTTCAAAGCATTTACCTATAGCTGCAATAGCTCCTGCCTTGTTACAGCGTTGGACCCAGCCTTGCCTCACTCCAGGAAGCCCAGTTCTGACTCTCCGCTCCAGTTCCTGACTTTGGCTCTGACCCTTGGTTCTGGCGTCTGGCCTCCGACTCTGATTCCTGGGCTCTGATTCCTGGTAACTGACTCCAGCTCTGACCCCCATGTCCCAGTCACTGGCACTTTCAGCTATAATGGGTAGATTAAGACTGTCAGGTATTGGGCTAATGGGAAACCCGTTCCAGCCCCAGTCTAGGCTTGCTGAAAGCCATGCCCATATCCTGTCCTGTAAAACCAAGCCTTTTTAACCCTCTTAATTCAGGACAAAATTTGCCAACTTCAGAAGCATTTAAGCTTTTGTGGAATAATGGCATATTGTTGAATCACGGGGGAAGCTCAAATTAGAGTTGGATGAACTTTGTGGGGAAGAGTGGAACCATGAGCTTTCAAATGTCATTGTTCCTGAAGGAAGGGACTCTTAAAGAAAATCCAATGGTGTTCCACCTTCAGGGTTGGAAATCCGCATAGACAGGCTTGGGAGGACTATATTTTTAGCAGTAAATGTTGATTTCACTGTACACACACAAACCGTTGAAAATATACTTCCATCGATAATCATCAAAATTTACAAATAGGCAAAGTAAGAAAAATGCTGCTTAAGAACTTGTTGTTGCCCTACTTTAAAGTGTATAAAGTGTATTGTAATGCTAGCTTTAGTGGCGGATATTTACTTAGTATGTATTGACATATGATATTGACAATTTGTGTTTTAAAGTTTATAAAGCTTTAACTTTTTGAATCTCAACATTTATTGTCATTAAATAATTATTGGCTGACCCACCCATAATTTCACAAAACTGTGAAAATGTATATAGTGAAAAATTCTTTAAAACAAACATTGATATCATTTGTCAACATATTTAAAAAAACCCTGAATTCTGCCAAGCCTATCCATAGAATAAGTGTGATTTTTAAGATATCGGGTGCTCACCTGCATGAAAATACTAAAGATATTTGGGTCACACTTTACATTCTGGTCTCATTTACAAAGGGTTAATAAATGTTTAATGGATGTTGTAAGGATTAGTGATAGGCCTAATCTTTCAGCCAAAATTTTTCACCAAAAAATGTAGATTCAGTGATACTGAAACATTTCACAAATTTAGTCTAGTTTTGTTGAACTGTTCATGTCAAATCGAATACAAAAAAATTCCAAAGAGTTGAAATGTTTCATTTTTAACATTTTGATTTTGCAGTTCCAAACAACTTACTTCCTTCAGTTTTATTAAATCTAAAACAATCAATCTTTTTAAATGGTCAAAACTGAAGTGAAACATTTAGCAACTGACATAATGCAGAATTTTTTCAACTTTTTGATTTGTCAAAAATCTTGTTTTCAATTTCACCCAAAACATTTTTTTTCCCCTGAACAGCCAGCAGCTAAAAAATCCATTGCTTGCACAGCTCTAATAAGGATGTTGCAGACATGAGAAGTATGTGTCACAGATAAACACATCAGTAGACGTTTCTACAGAGGGTTATAAGCCAGGTTCTTCTAAACAACCTATTGTGATGTAGCAGTATCTAACAATTGATTAGTAATTTATTAAAACATCTATTAATCCTTCAAAATACTTTAATAAAGTACAACTGCTACTTGTTTAAAAAACAAAGTATAAAAAGAAATAGCAATTGGCCTGATTTTTCTGGGATACAAGTGCAAAATGAAGTTCTCCTCTCAGGGTATTGACTCTGATATTTGGCTCTTGCTCCATGTACAATCATGTAATGTCTCAATTGATATTATCAGAAGTTCTATACACATGCAGTACATAGTTCAACAGATCAGGCCAGAGGATTGCTGGAGGACCCAAGAGGGTAGCTTCACCTTAATTACAAACAGGGACCTTTGTGCTATTATACCCAGCATGACCACATTTTCCTCTGCTGAAGTGCTGAATATTGGGTTACGTGTTTTGTTTTCCTACGGCTCCCTTGATTGACCTAGTCGAATTCCTCCATTGACTTATGCAAACATTACTTTAAAGTCTTGCTTAAAAACAGAAGAGAAAATATAAAAATTTGTTCTTCAGTTTGTTTTATGGGGGTTCACCTCTCACAGTTGTACTTGAAAATATCCAGCAAGCATTTTCAATGTATGTTTTGCTGTATCGCTCATGCATGATGCTAATGTGACACCTATATATTATAAGAGAAACAGTCTTATGCATCCAATGAAGTGAGCTGTAGCTCACAAAAGCTTATGCTCAAATAAATTTGTTAATCTCTAAGGAGGCACAAGTACTCCTTTTCTTTTTGCAGATACAGACTAACACGGCTGCTACTCTGAAACCAGTCTTATGCAATGAACACTTACATATTTAAATAATATATGCTGTAATAGAGGAAAGCACATGTCTTTCTGTGACATACAGAAGCAAAATAAAATTTGACTAGTAACACTGTTTATCTACAGTGCATCAGTCTTTGGTCAATAAAAATGATATTTAGATCTCATTGCTATATACTGATTATATGGTATCAGATTTACCATATAAACAAACGTCAACAACTTTGTCTGTAAGGCTGAGCATATAATTATTTTTTTCTTTTTCCTATTGCACTTTCTATTCTATGACCTCAAAGCACTTTACAAACATTAAAGATTTAAGTCGATGAATGTAAACTAGTTGAAGATCTAGACCTCAGTATATGTCCTCTGAGGTAGTGAATTAATGAACTATTTTTCAGATAGAGAAAATGGGGCATGGCCAGAAATAGACCCTTGGGTTGAAATCATTCCACTAACTTCAATAGACTCAGGATTCTTCCCGTGGTCTCCTGAGTCCTAGATTTGTACTTTAACCACAAGACTTTCCTTTGTTCACATCACTGCATTAGACAATGGTAAGTTCATGACCAACGTGTGACTCCATTGTACCTATCTTCTAACTAATACATCTGATTATGACGTTGCAGGTTACTGATTGAACTGATACATGCTGATTGAACTGATACTTTTCTATCACTCTCACAAATTTCATTCTGGAAGAATCCTTTCAGGAGCTATTGATGACGGAATAAGTTGGCCCATATATGTTTGGACCATGATCCACACAGTTCCAAGCAGGCACAAGGCCCTGCCTGCATGGAATTCCTTGTAGTACCAGGGCCTTAGTTTGCTGGAAACAAGTTCTGTTTTCAGAGTTATTCCCAGAAAAATCTGTCTCGGTGATTTCAGTAAAGAACAAGGGTGTTTTAAAATTCTCTCATTATGTGATTAGAAGATCCAACGTCAACTTTTAATATAGCAATGCAGTTCAAGCAGGCATATATATATATATATGTTTTGCTGTGTGCGTGTGTATACACACACACACACACACACACACTTGCATCGCTATATATACCCAATTAAAAATCAAAGGAAATAGTTTCCCATAAAAAACTCTGGTGTTAAAATGGTATTAGATTTAAACTAAGAAAAGCAAAGAAAATTTAGACTTAAGGCTAAAATGTGATCCTTAACATGTCCCAGGGTGCTTGTTGATTGTAGCATATTCACCATAAAAAAAATCTCCCACTGTTAACAGACCTCTGCAATACTGAGACACAACAGGATGCATAAAAGACGGAGTCTGAGAATTAACTCCCTATTTTCTGGCTTCTTGATGTTTTCAGTCAAACTAAATATTTTAACATAATTTTGCATGCACATAGCACAGTGCTTGGTGCTGTATAAATTCTCAATATCTCAATATTATCACGTATATCTAAACTATAGAGTGGCTATACTTAGTAAGACATACTTATTTACATCTACAAATTACACAGAATATAACTATTAATTATTTGTATTACAGTCGCAAGTAGATGCCAGCTGAGGTAAGGACCCCATTGTATATGCAGCATACCACCGCCATGAGATATAAACCACCCTTGCCTGCAGGGGGAAGATATACATGATTTCCTGTCACAAGCAAATAGGAGCTGATGGGGAAGGCCAGGAAGTAGCTCTGTATCTAGCAGTGGATAGCTTTTGAGAGATGGGCTCATAGTCAATACTTTTTAAAGGACTCTAGTGAAAAATGAGCAAGTTAATGAGTCATGGGGTGGGGTGGGTAATGTAAAATATGTTAGATTACAAGGCATGTGTATCAACCATATTCAGTGAGAATAATGTGCTGAGTAGGGCCTCAATTCAGCAAAACACACAAACCTGGGACATGAGGGCATGGAATGAGGGGTGTCTATAACATCCTTTTGTGTAGAGCAGCCACTGCATTGGGGCATGGGTTGAAAAAAAAAAAGACAAATTATTTCTTTTCTTCCTTATTTTTTTTACCAAACCTAACAGGCATTATGTTTACCAGAAACAGACACATTTTTGGAAATATATGAAAATTGCCTAGCGAGATTTTTTTTTACAACCCCAACCCCTGTGCTGGGAAAATTATCAATGTTTTCCAGTAAGCCATCTAAATTTATGATGCCTGAAGATATTTTATATACCGTTTCCCAAAGTAGAAATTACAGCAGCCTTGTATTTTTGCCCTGAGGTCCTTTTCACAGTTATACATGCAGATGATCTCTAATAAATTGATTTATACTCCTCTGTTTCATGACAGAATTACTCATTATAAGAAATACCTCTCACTCCACTTAAGGGCACACGGTTTTGTAAATGCTGAGTCAGTACATGTGAGTGTTTAACAAGCCAAGCCTTGTGTTTCAAAACAGCAATATAGGTAAACACCCCCCTTTGGATGAAGTCTAATTTTACAAAACTTTTTTAAACCCAAAAGAGTCTGAGTCTGCCTGTTTGATGATAGAGTATTGTGCTATTTCCCTTCATCTTGTGAATGCCTGATCTGATTAAAGTTTGGGGCATCTCCTGAGATCTTCATAAAACTGGGGTTTACTTGGATTCAAATAAGAATCTAAATAATCTTTTGTTTAAAAAAAACTCTTCCTCTTTGGACTATGTACTCAGTTAACAATATAATGTAGAGAAATACTTAAATGTCAGCTGTGATATTCTGCATTTTTCAGGATCAATGTCATTTCTATCAAATGATCCTCATTTTGAGTGATGTTACTCATTTTAGTTCCAAGGTTACCCACATTCCACATAAAACTCTTCCCTTTCACTTTTATTTCTTAAAAACCGTTTGTAGTAGAAATTAAGACTTGTAGAACAGAGGTTATGGAAACTTGTTTATGCTAAGGGAATGAATCTCACAGCATGTTCAGTTTCCTGCATAAATGCTTTTTTGTGAGTTCTTCACTTTGGATCTTTGTTACATGTTGCATCCCACATTTGGGTCTTGGCTGGTTGAGGTATGATCAAATGTACTATTGTACCTTTTAAAATAAAATAAATAGTGTTATTTTTTCCTACTTTTTTTAACAAAAGTTGCAGAATATGGGTAACACAAGATTGTGGTGGGTGTGACTTGGTCCTGTAGGGTCTTTCGTTATAGCTTCAATCTTGTAGAGATTTACACAGAACTGAATTTACACACGAGTAGTTCCACTGAATTCAGTTGGCCTACTCACATGCATAAGTCTTTACAAGACTGAGGCCTATAACATCTCTCTAGCTGTAGCATTTGTAAAGTACAAATCATTGTATTACGTACTCTAGAGTACTGATCTACCCAAGCACTTAACCATGTGAGTTGTCCTATAGAAATGAATGGAGCTCTTAACACGCTTAAGTGCTTTGCTGGATCAGGGCCTAGACCGGAGATAAAAAAAGACTCTAATTTCAGGTTCTTTCTGAAACACTTTTTTCCTACCTCTGGCCTTGGCACTCTCTCTTATGGACAATTTGGAGGATTTACATATTGTTATTTAGTAGGTTTAGGGGGAAAGTTATTTTTGTTTTTGTTGTTTTAAATGAGGCAAGTGGCAGCCTAATTAGCATAGTTGACAAATTATTACAAAAACTAGATATGTGTAATTGGAAAGTGAGGTAACTGATTATACATATTTTTCATGTGAAAATTAAAGTCCAGGACTCTGCTGCCTTTGCTCATTGAGTTTAGTTTTTGCTCAGTTACACATTTTGCAGGGGTAAACAGGGTTTAATGTATACATTGGAAAGTTGCATGTTGTGTACAGTGGGTTTTCCCCCTCTCCTTTCATGGGCTTGCCTGAGAGAAATTGTGGAATGCTTTTTCTGCCAGGCAGAGTGCTCGCTCTCCTGGTTCATAGTGTGCCTCTTGCGGCTGAGAGGCCACTTCTCTATTACGAACCAGAAGAGAAAAATTGGCAAAAAGTAAGTGCCATGGGATTTTGCTAGAGTAATTACCCTAGTCTTCAATATTAATGAGCAATTAGAGCACTGTCCATGAAGCAGTCCACTGATCCTACGGCTCAAATGAGGATAGTCCTGTGGCTTTGCCATTAAGAGTTTAACTATTTGTCTAAGTGGGAAAGCCCTGGGACTGTTGTGGTTACTGTTGCTGTATCACAGGACTGCTCCAAGTCTGTCACTGAACCATAGCAAGCAGGCTCGCTGTGACATAGCGTATCTCTCGTCATTGCTTAAAGGAAGGAAGGCCAGGGAACCCAAAGTCTAATCCTGCACTAGTATTATCTGGAGGGATGGGAGAAATTCCTCCTTTAAAAAAAAAGAATATTTAGTCATTTTTAAAAAATAATTCTAGACGTTGGGTGGGATTTTCAAAAGTGCCCAAGTAACTTCGGAGCACGCGTCTTTTTATTGGGCATGTATTCCTAAATTTGGGTACGTCTACAAGGGAAAAAAAGATCTGCGACAGTGTCTCAGAGCCCAGGTCAACTAATTTGGACTCATGGGGCTTGCGCTACAAGTTTAAAAATAGCAGTGTAGATGTTCCTACTTGGACTGGGCCCTAGGCTCTGAACACCGGCAGTGGGAGAGCAGGGTTCAGAGCCCAGGCTGTATCCCAGGCCTGAATGTCTATCTTGAGGCTACTCTAACTTGTGCCATTTGGAAATGATTCCCTAGGGAAAATAATGAATTTGAAGAATCTGGGGTTCATAAAAAGGAGATGTGCAAATATCCTCAGCATCATCGAAGTTTTATTTAGAAGAAAAATGGGGGGAAATTGAAATATTTTTGTAATTTTTTTCTCCTTATTTTCCAGCCAACTGTGCTGACGATACAGCAGCCCAAAAAACCTCAAATCTTCTCAAGGGATCTCAGATACCTTGGCCTGTTTCTTTGCCTCATCTACAGCCACAGGATAGGAATGCAGAAGTTCTTTGGACTCCAAGCTGTTCTCCTGCAACCAGCATTTCTACCAAGCTGTTTCGTTTGTGCACCAGGCAACAGAACTAGTAAGTAAACAAATAAATAATTTTTGCAATGAAAAATGGCTTTTCAACCAAAACACAAATGTTTGCAGGGAATTCTTGTTTGCTCAACATTACAGTTATTCAATTAAAAAAACAATTTTTGGGCAGGTTTTCAGTATCAGGGTTTTTGTCTTTCTACCTCTCCCTTCTCTTCCTTTATTCTGCTCCCCTGAAGGGGGGAAGTGGTGGAAAACCCTCAACATTTAAACTATTTCATGATGTTTTGAAATGAACCAAAATTCATTTTTCTCAAAAAAGAAAAATAGATCCATGAAAAATGTTGTAACAAAATACGTATTTTTGGTTTCTTTCAAAATTCTGGGCAGAAAATACTTCCTATTTTTGATCAGCCTTACCAGATAAAGCTTGAGGAGTAAACATCTAGATTCCATGACATCAGTGTTCATGGACAGCTCTGTTCAGTTCACACAGAGTCATCAACTCTGAAAAGAAAGAAATGATATTGAAAGTACAGCAATCACAGATGATGGCAAAAATCAGTTTCCGTGACAACATGACCAGACTGTAGCATATTTTTAAAAACAAAAACAAATGAGGTTTGAAACATACCATATTGAAATAGATCCAAAAATATATTCACACATAATGTTTTCTCCTATCTTCAGTGCTTAATTGACGCTTGAATCTGAAATGGAGCACTCCCGACAATTGAGTTGTGTGTGTTTGACTCTGTGTCATAGAAATATATTTTGATATCTAGGCTACATTTCCTTTTTGCCTGTAGATAGTCAGCCACCAGGCTGAGGCTGCTCTCTGTTGATTAAACCATGTTCCACTAAAAACCTGCAGTGCAAATACATGTCAGCAGAGCATGTTCTGTGTACTGTTCCCTCTCATGTGATAAGCGGTGCATTTCCTCAATGGATGCACATTGCTTACATTTTTAGAGCTATTAAGCTGGGATAATTATGGAACAATCTAGGCAATGTTCAGTAGCCCATGCAGATGCCTGACAGGGCATGTTGTCTCTTAATTAGGAATTTGAATGCCTAATGCTTGTATATTAACTGAAATAATTGGATAGATGTTTTACATTTTCTTCAGCTTTACTGACAACTGAGCAAGAGACTGCACAAATCCACGCATCTTTCTAAACCAGCTCATTTTATTTGCACATTCTAGGTGGTCTAATGTGGTGGTTAAGTGCGGCTTTTAGGAGAATTGATTCTGTCTATTGTATAAACGTACTTTGTGATGTCTTTTAGTAAACCTAACATTTTAAATCTGGCATTTTACTGCTTCAAATAGCTGCCATGTAGTATTCAGAATAACTGCCACTCTGCACCCCTTTAGTTACTTGGAATTTAAGTTACTGGTAAATCAGTCATCATCATTATTATTATTATTTATTGCTAAGTGCTGACAGTGGGCTCTGCATTGTTAACAAAAAAAAAAAAAAAACGGGGGGGGGGGGAAGGGTTGCAATCTAAAAGCCTGATCCTGTCAACCTTACTCACACAAGTAGTTCTCATTCCCCATTCACTTCTATGGGACTGCTTCCGTGAACAAAGGGCTTCTCATAGAGTAAGGGATTGCTGGATTGAACTCTAAAGCTCGGATAAAGAAAGCAGCTCCGCATGCGTAGGCCCATGCCCCTGCACAGGGCCCTGCTGAAGCTAAGCAGGGCTGCTCGGGTTCAGGCCCTAAATGATCTGTTTTATTATTCCTGAGAGACACAATGGATGAGGTAATATATTTTATTGGAGCAACTTCTGTTGGTGAGAGAGACAAGCTCTCAATCTCTTTTGAAAACAGAAACCACAGTCCTAACCCCATCAACACTTAGGCTATATCTACACTGGCATTGGAATGACAAAACTTTTGTCTTTCAGAGGTGTTAAAAAACAAACAAACACCCCTCCACCCCCCACCCCCGAAAGACAAAAGTTTTGCCGATGCCAAGCGCCAGCGGGCCTGCCGAGAGCAATTCCGGGACCCAGGAAGAACAGTCAATGGGTCCCCTAGAAAGGGATGGCTCAGGTTTTTGGGTGGTGCTGCACCTGCACTGGCTGGTACGCAGCAAGCTGCTGCCAGCTGCACTGCTGGGCACACTCTGCCGGCATGGCCAGGGCTTCCACATGCCTGCCTGGCTACCTTCACCACCGCTGGTACCACCCCACATGGGTGGCGGGTATGGAAGGCAGGGGGAGGCTGTGCCCCCCCAACAGCTTTGCATGGCCCTGCCCATGCTCCACACCCAGGTCCCTTTCTACTTCCCGGCCTGTTCTGCTGGGGGCTCTTCCCCGCATGGCTGGGGCCCCAGATTGGGGCTGGGATGGCTAATGGAAGCTGCCCAGTGTTCCAGGGCTGGGGGGCTGTGCCACCCACTCACCCTACTGGCGTTCTTTCACCCTCCCGGCATTCCGGGGGTGTATGTGTGTGGGTGATGCCAGCTCAGCTGCCTGGCGTTCCAGGACTGGCAGCACTCGAGCAGCCTAGAGGTGTGTGGGCGGGGGGGACGGACGACTGGCTGCCATGCCAGGAGGGGGGTGGGCCTCTCACGGAGAGACGGGACCATGGGCAGCAAGGATGGTCCTGGCCAGGGGCTAGCCTCCCTAAGCCCAGGGTTCAGCCACCTCTACCATGGCTGTGGCACTATCCGGGGGTCCCTGGGCCCTTTTAAATCACCCAGGCCCCTGGGCAAATTGACCCCTTTCCCGCCCCCCCTCCCCCGAATTGCTTAAGCGATTGTGTGAACAGCACTTTGTTGGCAGGAGCATTCTCCTACCGACAACGCAAATGTTGCGCTTTTGGGGTGGAAGTTTTTTGTCAGCAGGAGAGCTGACAAACAGCAGCTACACTGCGCGACTTTTAGCAGCATGGCTGTAGCAACACAGCCATGTCGCTAAAAGTTGTGTAGTGTAGACATAGCCTTAGACATGTGAGTAGTCCTGAGGAACCTATTCAGGTGCATAGAGTTAGATACATTTACAGGATCAGAGCCCAGTCCCACTCCCTTTGGCATCAAAGGAAGCAGGATTAGGTCCTGTATAATTAGCTTATTTAATCTTCTCTGCTATATATGTGAGGAGGTACCATGCACACCAGCATATACATTGTTTATATTTAGGATACTTGATAAATATGTGTTTATCACTATTATTAATATAAAAGCTCCTTTAAAAGCAACAAATTGCTCTCTATTAGTAATGTGCATAATGACCTATTTCCATAAACATTTTTAGTAACAGAAATTTGAATGTGAAAAACCCTGCAGACATTTTACGGAAATTAGACTGTATTGTGCAGAAGTACATCATAGTTGTATTTTGTTGTTTAATATTTTGTTTTGAGAGGTGAATTACTTTCTTCCTGATATATAGTGTGAAAGAGGCAACCCAGTGTAGAACAAGGGAAAAATGACTCTTAATATGTTTTTCTCTTGCTAATGTTTATTCACTTGATTGACGTAAGGAAGTTTTCGCAGAAAATATACAGGTTATTTATTTATCTATTTATTGCAGAGTCATTTAAAAATACGTGTTAGTCATTTTAAAAATGTCCCAGAAATCTAGTCATTAGGAAAAAAATAAAGAGATGTCTTTTATGGTCAAAATGATTAAAACAACCTCTGAATCTGTATCTATGGTATTGTTTTTCTATCTACCTGATCTGTGTATCTCCACATGATTTCCATACCGAAATACTGGTTAAGTATGCAAAAATAATACTGTACTGAAGTTTAGAAGCTGGTTGAGAGATTTAGCCCCAGGAGTTAAATTTGCTTTAACTATGTGTTTTGGGTTGAAAGGCATGCAAGCATATCAATCAGTATTGTGTATAGCCCAAACAGCAGTGCCCTGTGTTTTGTATAGTATGTAGACCTTGCAGCAGAGGAGTTGTTATATAACTCACTTTACATTTGTTTGGTGTAAATAAGGTTTTTCTTCTTCACCAAATGGCTTTTAAATTCTGAAATACTAATTATCCATCCTGCATTCTGTAAAAATAATACACGTGGAGTGTCAGATGATCATCTTATGCACATAAGCAGTTTCACTGAGGTTATGCAAGTAAAGTGGGCAACATTTGATCCTGAATTAGGTTAATAGCATCCGATGAAGTGGGCTGTAGCCCACACAAGCTTATGCTCTAATAAATGTGTTAGTCTCTAAGGTGCCACAAGTCCTCCTGTTCTTTTTGCGGATACAGACTAACACGGCTGCTACTCTGAAACCTGTTAATAGCATAGCCACACAAACTAGGTAATAGAAGGAAATGCCAATACATCTAATGCTAAAAGACTGAGCAATTTTTTCAATTCTGTGTGAAATAAATATTTTTTTCAAAAGGAACATTAAATCAAAGGTCTAGATATTACGAATTCTGAGTTCTATTCCAGTAATACTGACAAATTTTGTGAACTTGGGAAGGTCACTTAGGTACAATTTTTAAAGGGATTTAAGCTTCTAAGTCACTTAGGTGCATTTTGAATTTTTTCCTATCTAGCTGTGCCTCAATTTCCCCATATGTAGAAATATGGCTCATAATTAGAGCCAGGGGAAAATTTTCAGCTGAACTTCTTTTCAGTGAAAAATGCAGATTCAGTGACACCAATCTATTATGCAAGTTTGTACAATTTTCCCAAAATTCTTTGTGTTAAAAAATTACAAAAATGTTGAAACACATCTTTTTGATTTTTTTGTTTCCAAGTGACATTTTGTTTCAAAAGTTCCTTCAATTTGATTTTTTAAATACATCTGAAATGTTAAACTGAACATTTTGGGGAAAAATGTTTTTGCTTCAATCCAAAACGTTATTTTTTATTTTTCAAAATTGTTATTCACACAGTTCTAATGATAATGCTTGCTCCAGCTTGTAAAACTCCCTGAGATCAATAGATAAAACATGCTACATAAGCTTTCAGCTCTATTGAAGATTTAAATATTTGTAATGCTATTGAAGAGAAAAGTATATTCTTATATTTCTAATTCTGTATTACAAAACTGATATGTAGCAGCTATTTTTATTCCTAAAAATGCATTTGCTAATTTAATGTGTTTTATTCATGTATTTGTTTCATTTAAAAATTTGAACTACATAGCTGAGTTGGAGAAATCTTAATTAAAATGGAGATTAATGAGAAGGTGTGTGAAATGTATACATTGTGGACCTGATTCAGGAAAGCACTTAAGCAGGTGCTTAACTATAAGCATGTGCCATTGATTTCAGTTGCATTGAAGCATACATTTAAGCACATGTTTAAGAGCTCTGCTAAACTGGGGCTAAACTGAATGCAGAGCTGGACATTACTATTACTATGGAGGACTGAACCAAGGGCACACAGGTTTTTAAGCTGTAACAAATACAGGGTTAAAGACAACCCTCCTGACATGTGGGCTCATGCAAAGTGCTGCTGAATGTCTAATCCTCCCACAACCAAGCAAGTGAGAGTAGAGGGTCCTCAATACCTTGTAGTATCAACGCATATATTATAGCCCTATCTTTCTCCCATTTTGGTGCGTGGTCAAGCTCCAATTGACTTTAATGGTAGCAGGACTGGCCTTTATGAAGGCAGGATTTTCTTTGCTATTTTAATTAGGCATTCATTAAACACATAGAGGCAAGTATCAGTACTCTGCCATCATTATTGCTGCATGCTATACATAGTCAACAGAAAGAAAACCTTAAAAACAGCAGTAAAATGAAATCTGAGATGTTGAATTAGTCAAGTGAATTAATGTACATGATCATTTACTTACTGGTAATTTTGCTGAAAGATAGAGCAGAATGAGCCTGAAAAGTAATTCAAGGGTTTTTTTATGTGGGGGTAGTCAAACTGTCTGGAATAGCTCACAACCATGAGTGCCTATTTTAGGGCAGCCTGTCAGAAAACAAGGGCAGACACCCCAAACTGGTGGTATGTTCTATAATTAGATTTCACCAACCCAGTAACAAATGTGAACTCTTGGATCACTATACCAGTCTTACCATGGAGTCACAGTCAGTCCCCTACTCTCCAGTCTATCTTACCACCCAGACAAACTGAACTTTGTGATAAAAGGTTACTCAAACCTAAAATCACACCACATTAGGTTTCTCCCAATCAGTCCCAACAGACCACTCACTCACCCCAGATCAATTGGTACTCCAGATCTTACACCAAAGACGATGCTGGCAGCCAATTCTGTAGTAAATGAACTGTAGGTTTATTAGATAAGAAAAAAGAATGAAAGTTATTGAGAGGTTAAAGTGGGTAAAATATATTAACAGGTAAATCACAGTTTGTAACTCTAATGATACAATAAGCTGCCAGTTTCCTGAAAGTCTTTCAGGGCTACCCAGAATAACTCTGGGGATCTCTGTCTTCTCGTTCAGTTATTCTGCCCTGCTAGAATCCAAACAGTCCAGAGAGACCGGATCTTACTTTGAACCTATATTTATATCTTCTTCTAACAGAAAACAAGCTGGCAATCTCTCTACCCACCTGGGCTTTCCCTTTGATAACAGTGAGTGAGGAATGTATTTAGTCTTTTGACCTTGGACCATATACAAAATGGCCACTTGCTTTGAAATTAGCATTTTCTGTTTAAGTCCTTAAGTCCTTCATTAGCATTTCATAAGATTTCTTTGATGGGTAATTTAGTTACAAGGTATACATAACATAAATGTTTGTTGTTACATTATAACAGAAATAGATAAGCAAGAACAATACAAGTAACGACCAATTAGTTTTCATGAAGTTTAAACACAGGACCTATTAGTTTTTGTGAAGTTTAAATCTGAATACACACATAAACATTAACAATTGTTTTGATCTACACTAATACAAGTGAATTGACCTGTGGTTCTGGGCCTGACCAGGTTTGCCAGAATCACAGCTGTACCTTATGTTGATTCTAAAAAAACAAAAAGAGTGAGAAGGCGTTTAAGTTAGCATTAGAAAAAGAGAAACTGTTCAGTGCTCAGCACTTCCTCCATTTAACAGAACAAAAGTCAAGTCCTATTAATATAGTCAACTGCGCCATAGTGACTCATCAAATATTATCTGTTGTTTTATGCTTACTATTTTGTTGAAATAGAATTATGAGGTTTTGCTGACAATACTTTTGCATGGTATGCCCTTTTCCCTGAATTAACTACACCCTTCATTTTAATCCTCCTTTATCGTTTAGACACAAACACTTACATTGAGGCCAGAATGAGAAGCCACTCATAGTGAGAGAGCATGATTTTCAGCAGTTCATGTTGGTACATTAAGTCTTCTTTCCTAATCTTCCCTCCCATGTGAACAGAATAGGTATTTTTAATAATAATAAAAAGAGATAATCACTTAATGCAGAATTGTCCATTGCACCCGAATAGCAAATCCAGTTTAAATGGAAATTTACACAAAGAATTATTTATAGGAATCAATCATAATTACATTTAATGCATGCTGCAGCTGTTTATAATTGTGGTTTTCCCAAGGTTATTCCCCTCCCACCCTCCACCCCACACACATGAAATTTGTTTCTGTGGAAATGCTTAGGAAGAATTATAAATTTCTTATAACTGTGGTAAGGCAGACTAGATCTTGATTAGTGGATGTCACCAAAAGAAAGAGCACGCTTTCTTTATTTGGACCTACAAAAGAGTTTTGTAGAAGCTGAATTAGCAACACCTAATAGGAGAAATATTTTCCGTGTCTATTTCCAATTCTGTTGTCTATTTACTGTTGGCTAAAACAAACTGGAGCCTTATGTTAAACTTTTAACATAAGTTAAAAGGGTAATTTTAGGGAAGAATAATTTCCAGACACTGTGGGCCAAATTGAGAAGTGATACATAAAGTGGATTTTTTTAAAAAGCTCTGCTCTAGGAATTATTTGGGGGAAGTTCTGTGGCCTGTGTTGTACAGGAGGTCAGATTAAATTATCACAATGGTCCCTTCTGGCCTTGGAATCTACGAATTTAGACTCCCTAACATTCTGCCAGAACCCCTAGAGCTATTTACTCTAGAACTGTTTGAAAAATGGATTTTAAACAGTTGTAAGTTTTGACTTTTCATAAAAAAACAAAAACAACAAATGTTAAGTTTTGACTTGAGGTGGTTTTCCAATGAAAGCAAATACTTTCTGCAAAATAAATTTGGTTAGCTGACAAACCAATTTCCATCAAAAAAATGTTTTGGCCAACTCTAATTTATACCCCTTATACTTACATGTAAGTAAGTCTTGCCTTCATCTGTAGCATGGGCTGTGGATCACTTGCTAGGATCATCAGAATATATCTCATGTAATCATTTTCCTGCCATTGGAGGGGCTTTGGGTGTTAATGCACCTCGGTCCCTCCTGTTCTCTGCCTGTGTCACACAATAGTTTAGTCTCCTGAGGGCTGTAATACTTTGGTCTAATTCTGGTTGTTGGCTTGTTGTGAGTGTGACTGGGTGGTGTTTAGTGGCTTGTCATATGCAGGAAGTCAGATTAGATGGTCTGGTGGTCCCTTCTGACTTTAAATTCTGTGACTCAATGAGTATGTCAACACTG
Source organism: Eretmochelys imbricata (assembly GCF_965152235.1). Lineage (NCBI taxonomy): Eukaryota > Metazoa > Chordata > Testudines > Cheloniidae > Eretmochelys > Eretmochelys imbricata. The sequence goes on along the minus strand of NC_135572.1, from coordinate 245,156,275 downwards.
CAGTATAAGCTTAAGGTAAGTGGAACTCAAGTCTGTGGACTCTGGATTAGAGAACCTGGGGCGTGAGCATCTACATTGATTGTCAACCCTAAGTTAAGAATTTTCTAACTGGGCCCAAACCTGGGGCTCTAGCCTCCACGCTGCAGTACACAAACCTGAGTCCAGCCAACCATATCCCAGATTTCCTAGCACCCTCCCAAAATGTGGTTGCTCTAGCCCTTTGTTCATGGTGCAGTGTGGAAAAACTTGACTGTTCACCAAACTTGACTCTCCAGAAGACAAAGTAAGTTGGCCTGTGGCATTGTGGGATACTTCTGGTGGACTCTCAAAGCAAGAATCCAGTGGGGCTGTGTCTATGCTGCAAAGCAATAGTCTTGAACCCTGAGTCCCAGCTTGACCCAGGCAAGGACCGTCAACCCCCCTGGGGTCCTGTGACCCTGATTCAGCATGATTTAGGGTAGACAGAAAGGGGGTTAGGCTTGAGCCTGAGATTGAACCCTGGGCTTACATTGCAGTGTAGACAAACTCTGTGACTGCAGGTCAATCTAATTTACATGCTGAGGAGCCTGAAGAAGGCATAAGTCACTGTATCCCACCAGGGCCGGCTCCAGGCACCAGCGTTCCAAGCAGGTGCTTGGGGGTGGCACTGTGAAAGGGGCGGCAGTCCGTGTGCCGGCAGGGCGGTGTCTCGTCTTTCCGTGGCAGCCTCTTTCCTCAGGCTGCCACGGCGGCAATTCAGCGGCAACTTCACTCTGCAGGCTGCGCTGCGGCGGCAATTTGGTGGCAGCTTCTGTCTTCAGACGTCCTGCTTGGGGCGGCAAAAACGGTATAGCCGGCCCTGTATCCCACATTCCATTATAACTTGCACATTCTCACACATTCTTCCATCCTTTCCGCCCATAAATTAAACCATTGTAGATTTCATCACACGTGGATAGAGTGGCTGTGCTTTTAAGTAGATCTAGGGGAGTCTAGCTGAAGGTGAGATGCACCATCTCATGCATCCCTTCTGCGTTGTGCTCTGTTACTCCAATTTTCAAACTGCGGTGCCTACGTTAAAGCATCCTGATAGGCACTCTCCAGTGCCCAAATACTACAGAGAGGGAAAGTCTAAAGCTCCAGACCTGAACTTTCCTGAGCTTTGAGAATGGTTGTAATTTAAACAACTTTGGAATTTTTTCGGTATGAGTCTATTTCTTCTAAATATGTATCTGAGCACTCACATGTGAAACTGGGTAACAAATCTCAGATGTCCAGTTAGGCACTCAAGTTTGAAAATTGGGCTCACTGTCTTTCATCAGTAACAGCCGTGTTAGTCTGTATTCACAAAAAGAAAAGGAGGACTTGTGGCACCTTAGAGACTAACCAATTTATTTGAGCATAAGCTTTCGTGAGCTACAGCTCACTTCATCGGATGCATACTGTGGAAACTGCAGAAGACATTATATACACAGAGACCATGAAACAATACCTCCTCCCACCCCACTCTCCTGCTGGTAATAGCTTATCTAAAGTGATCACTCTCCTTACAATGTGTATGACAACCAAGTTGGGCCATTTCCAGCACAAATCCAGGTTTTCTCACCCTCCGCCCCCTGCCCCCCCCACACACAAACTCACTCTCCTGCTGGTAATAGCCCATCCAAAGTGACCACTCTCTTTACAATGTGTATGATAATCAAGGTGGGCCATTTCCAGCACAAATCCAGGTTTTCTCACCCCCGCCCCCCTTTTTTCCAAAAACCACACACACAAACTCACTCTCCTGCTGGTAATAGCTTATCCAAAGTGACCACTCTCATAAACACCACCCTATACCGGAAACCTACTGACCGCTATTCCTACCTACATGCCTCCAGCTTTCACCCTGACCGCACCACATGATCCATTGTCTACAGCCAAGCTCTGCGATACAACCGCATTTGCTCCAACCCCTCAGACAGAGACAAACACCTACAAGATCTCTATCAAGCATTCTTACAACTACAATACCCACCTGCAGAAGTGAAGAAACAGATTGATAGAGCCAGAAGAGTTCCCAGAAGTCACCTACTACAGGACAGGCCTAACAAAGAAAATAACAGAACGCCACTAGCCGTCACCTTCAGCCCCCAACTAAAACCCCTCCAACGCATTATTAAGGATCTACAACCTATCCTGAAGGATGACCCAACATTCTCACAAATCTTGGGAGACAGGCCAGTCCTTGCCTACAGACAGCCCCCCAACCTGAAGCAAATACTCACCAAAAACCACATACCACACAACAGAACCACTAACCCAGGAACCTATCCTTGCAACAAAGCCCGTTGCCAACTGTGCCCACGTATCTATTCAGGGGACACCATCACAGGGCCTAATAACATCAGCCACACTATCAGAGGCTCATTCACCTGCACATCCACCAATGTGATATATGCCATCATGTGCCAGCAATGCCCCTCTGCCATGTACATTGGTCAAACTGTACAGTCTCTACGTAAAAGAATAAATGGACACAAATCAGATGTCAAGAATTATAACATTCATAAACCAGTCGGAGAACACTTCAATCTCTCTGATCACGCAATTACAGACATGAAGGTCGCTATCTTAAAACAAAAAAACTTCAAATCCAGACTCCAGTGAGAAACTGCTGAATTGGAATTCATTTGCAAATTGGATACTATTAATTTAGGCTTAAATAGAGATTGGGAGTGGCTAAGTCATTATGCAAGGTAGCCTATTTCCCCTTGTTTTTTCCTCCCTCCCTTCCCCCTCCCCCCCCGACATTCTGGTTAAACTTGGATTTATGCTGGAAATGGCCCACCTTGATTATCATACACATTGTAAGGAGAGTGGTCAGTTTGGATGAGCTATTACCAGCAGGAGAGTGAGTTTGTGTGTGTATGGGGGTGGAGGGTGAGAAAACCTGGATTTGTGCTGGAAATGGCCCACCTTGATTATCATGCACATTGTAGGGAGAGTGGTCACTTTGGATAAGCTATTACCAGCAGGAGAGTGAGTTTGTGTGTGTGGTTTTTGGAAAAAAGGGGGGCGGGGGTGAGAAAACCTGGATTTGTGCTGGAAATGGCCCACCTTGATTATCATACACATTGTAAAGAGAGTGGTCACTTTGGATGGGCTATTACCAGCAGAAGAGTGAGTTTGTGTGTGGAGGGGCGGAGGGTGAGAAAACCTGGATTTGTGCTGGAAATGGCCCAACTTGGTTGTCATACACATTGTAAGGAGAGTGATCACTTTAGATAAGCTATTACCAGCAGGAGAGTGGGGTGGGAGGAGGTATTGTTTCATGGTCTCTGTGTATATAATGTCTTCTGCAGTTTCCACAGTATGCATCCGATGAAGTGAGCTGTAGCTCACGAAAGCTTATGCTCAAATAAATTGGTTAGTCTCTAAGGTGCCACAAGTCCTCCTTTTCTTTTTGTCTTTCATCAGTGTCATGAATATCATCACATCATACTGCGAAAAAAAACAGTAGCAGGATTTGTCTCAATGGTGCACAATGGAATTTTTTGAAGGTAAAGATAGTACACCACTTGGGGTGGCTTTAGTAACTCATTTCCATTTTGTTCAGAGGCACTCTACACTGTGCATCAGTCAGGAGGAGAGCATTGACACCCTCCTTCTTCTTATACATATTCCCTGGCACACAATGTTAAACTTTGATGTAGGTTATGAGTTATTCATTGTTAGAGGTTAATCTGGGGTGAAATCCTGATTAACCAATCCTCACCCAGTAGTTTGGTGCAGGGTCCCTGAAGCCCAACTGGCACACAAGCCCCACCCTACACTCTGACTGGGAGAGCTCCAAGACTTCTCTTTGGTCCACAGCCCCTATTCAAGCCAGAGGCAGAAACAGGAAGTTGTCTGTTCAACTGGGCTTCAGCCTGCCATGAACTGCTGGTCTGGTCTGGTTTTTACCTGTTTCTGCCTTCTGATCCTGACCTCCTGCTATCTTGACTCTTGGTTGCTGACTTTTGATCTTTGGTTTGTTTCTTTATTGTGATCTCCTGGTTTCTAACCTGGCCTGATTCCTGGTAATTCACTTCCAGACCCTTGGCCTGCACCTGATGCTAACCCATAGGCAAAGCTGCCCTGGCAGTGGACCAAGATTTCACTCGTGGACTTTTGGAACATATTTCAAATAGATAAAGAGAGATTCAAAAGATTCTGGGTAGATGTTTTTAAAACTACTAAGGCCTAGATTTATAAAGGTACTTAGGCATTGCTGTGCTCAGTGTTGCAATGCCTAACTGATTTAGGAGCCTGACCCTCATTTTCAAAAGGGATTTAGGAGTTTCAATCCCACCAACTGTCAGGTGGTTTTTGGCTCCTAATCATCTACAAAACCCATTGACAGGAATATAACTCCTACCAAGTGCCTAAATCCCTTTTGAAAATGAGGGTCAGGCTCCTAAATCAGTTAGGTATTGCAACAAAAGGCCTACGTACCTTTATAAATATAGGTCTAAGTGACTTAAGAGCACAAATTCCATTGAAAATCAATGGAACTTGTGTTCCTAAATAACTCTTGAGGTTTTGAAAATCCCGTCCTCTATTTCTACAGTCTTTCAAAACTTTTGGCATAGAAACAGGGTCAGACAGTTTCCAGCTCAATCAATTTTCTTTCTATTTGTGCTTTTATTTCCTCCTGTGTCACGAGAAGCACAGAGTTTAACTATACAGCTCTGAGATACAAAATAAATAAATAACCACAGGGAGCAATAATAATGGCAATAAGCCTATAACTGTGATACTCTAGTATTTAACATTCTGGGTCAAACTCTGCCCTGACTTACACTCCATGCAATCCCGCTGAGGGCAGTAGGATTTAATGGGGTATAAATCAGGCAGAATGAGGCTATTTTAGTGCAGGTGAAACTGCTGATGTAACTGCCCCATCTTAAGAAGACTTTTGCAAAAAGACGTAGAGACAAAGCAAGATATTTAAAAATTAGCTTGGAATGTTTTAAAAATATATATTTTTCCCCTTGTGATATGGGTATGGACTTGCTGTTTGATAGGGTGGGGTTAAATGAACGGGTTCACTCTATCAGTAGCTGTCTAAAATGTCTTACAAAACAAGTGCTTGGGCTGTTTCCATTGACTAGCACGCTACCTGAATTAAAAAATGGTCTGTCTAGTATATCTCTAGATACCAGCTATTAGGAACATTTCTCCTCAGCATCCATGACTGACCAATTTTACAGCAACATAAGCAATTTAGCATTGACTATAGCTATAGGCAATATGCCTTGAAAAGCTAGGGATAAAATATGTGTAAAGTGCAGTTTATGGGCCTGATTTTGCTGAGTGCCGCCTCCCCTGTGACAAGCAGCCTGCAATGCAATTGATTCTGAGGAGGGGCTCAGCACTAGACTGGTAGAAAAAAGTGCCAGTTCTTTTTTGTGGGAAATTTTTTATCTAAAAAAAGGGTTCTTCTAAATTTCGTACGCAACTTTTATTTTAATAAAATGCCAAAAGAGAAAACCTGAAACTTTCTGTGTTTTAAAAATATCTTTGGCAAAATAAGTAACTAAAAACAAAATGGTGGTTTTCAGTTAAAAAAAAGTCAACTGAACTGAATATTTTACATGAAAATTTTTCAGTTTGATTGAAAGGCCATTTTTTGTCCACAAAAAAAAGAGAGAGAGAGAAATTTAAACCATATCTACTTGACTCCTATTAGGATTTATGTAATGGATCCATTTCCAGCCAACTGATAGAGTTATTAGATGAATCCCCAGTTCCCCTTTCCCCCATTACATGCACCCACAAGCTGAGATTAAAAACCTATTGTTCCCCCCCAAAATAAGCTGCCCCTTAAATTGAGTGCCAGTAGAAGTAGTAGATCCCTTATCTTCTCCAAGAGCCAACACTATAGGGCAACCTCACATAAAGACCTGCATAGCTAATACATTGCATCCCTTCTTTTGTGGGCTTCCACATTTTCCCTCTCAATCGAAAGTCAGTCTTTTTTTTCCCCCTTAGCTCACCACTCCTGAAAATTCTACTGGAGATGGATCTGCAACTTGTGCTATGTCCCTTCAGCCTTGTACATCTTCACAAGTATTGAAGTTTCTGCCACTGGAATTTATAGTAGTTGACAATTTTGTTGATGATCCATGAGGCAGAAAAAAATCCCTCTGCTCTTTCTTCCACAGCTGCACCAAGGATACCAGAAGAAGATAAATTATCATAGGGCCTGCTTCTCCATTGCACTTTGTGGAGTCGTTTACACCTCTGCAAAGAAGGTTTAAAATCTTACCCAGTGAAAATGATAGCATTTTGGTACCCGCTTTGCATTAATTAATTGACTTCACACCATGCAGGGCTGTGGAGATTCAGGCCCTTATTGTCAACAAAGTTATACAAATAGCTATGTCACAGACACATGGCGATATGTTGAGTAAGAAGGGGTCCATTTTATAAGGACACTTTTTGACCAATAGAACACTGAATTAACTATTCAAAGAGAATGTTACATTTTGTTCAGAATGTCAAAAATATTGATTTTCAATATTGCAATGTACTCAGAATTCTACAGGAAGCATCTCCTAAGTGTGTGGGGGAGGGGGCTTGGAAAAATGACTCCTTTTAGTGCAACACTATATTTTGGGAATTAAAAAGAAGAGAGCTGAAGCCAGCTGTCCTGTCTTATTGAAAAATGATGCACAATGTTAGAAGAGTCAGATTCCAATAGCTGCTATAGTGAGGCCTCCTACCTGAACAATTGTAGTCCAATATTAAAATGATTGCCTCATAGGCACATGGCCAAAAATTCATGAACAGGATGCGACCCTAGGTAGAAACTTTTGCTCTCCTGTTTGTAAAAACATTAGGACAATGGACCAGACTGACCAGGAAGGTTGTGGAAGCTCCTTCACTGGAGGTTTTCAAAAGGAGGATGGATAGCCATCTGTCTTGGATGGTTTAATCACAACAAATCCGGCATCTTGGCAAGGGGTTAGACAAGATGACCCTTGTGGTCCCTTCTAAGCCTATGATTCTGTGATTCCTTGGGACCTGCAGATTTCAGCCTGCAAGTCCTCCGTGCCCAGAGCTGCAGAGGGGGATTCTTGGGAAACACCTGGAATCTGCGGTGTAGCCTGCATGTAGTTTAGACTTCAACTCCTCTGAGTTACCCAGAACATTTCTAATGCATATGACCCCTGTCACCGGAAAGAATAATACGTGTTGTGTCCTTTGTGTCGGCAGTGGGTGGTCTGACTAAGTTCTGTAGCAGTGTGAGTGTGCATCTGTGTCTGGTGCTAAATAGGGGCCTGAATTTGGCCATGTATTTAGCACTTTATGAACATTTCAGTTTAACTGGGAAAAGGGCAGTTTGCACCTCCCTGTACCAAAAGAGCTGCACTGCAGGGGGCATTCATTTCTGGCAGAGGTCAGGCTGTCTTTGTATTACTCTCCTCCATAGAGATTCTGCCAGGGGTAAGCCTTGCTTGTAGAAGCTGCCTTTTATACAGTATAAATGCATCCATACTAGGGTGTTTGTACCACTTTAACTATTTTGGTTTCTAAACCCATATATTTATAGTGCTACAAAAACTGTGGAGACAAGTCCTAAAGATACGCTTCCCTTCCCAAGCCAACCCAACCCACCTTGGGGGCTGTACTGTTTTGCTTCAGGGTCCTAACAGAGTGGGAATTATGGTGCCTTCCAACACTGTAACTCCCCTCTGGGTGGATCTTCCACTACTGGGGGTCCACAGCCATGGTTAAGCCTGGTGCTAAATCAGTTCCAGTCAGTTTGTTCTCAACCAAAAGACATTGGCAATGATTAAGAAGTTGTGGCTGTCAGTAAAGATTTTCAAATCTTTGACATGTCCCTTCAAAGAACTTGCTCTGGCTGGGACCTGTCCTCACTGAAGAGCCTGACTCTCTCAACATGTCCTCCTGAAGGAATGTCTAATCCTGGGAGCCTCTACAAAGGATCTCAGCTCATTGGGATGCCCTTCTTATCCAAGATGTTGCCCTTTGAGCGAATATAACTCTCCCCCACTCAACTATGTGCTTCTTAAAGGTGAGCATTCACTCAAAGGCCAGCATCCTCAAGGAATTTTAACATCCATTCTCAAGGAAACTTAACCCAATCTGAAAAAAAAATCTGCCTTGTGTGGGACATTATAAATGTTATCAAAGAGACAGCACCTTTTGTTTGAGAGTGTCAAGGCATGGTAAATAATTTATTAATTCCCCCCCACACACACACACACATAATCCAAGGAGAGGTGGTTAAAATTGAGGCACACCGAGGTTATGGGTAAAATTTTTAAAAGTGTCTAAGTGATGTAGGAGCCTAAGTCCTATTCTCGACGGAGCCAGATTTTCAAATTATTTAGGTGCCCAAAAATACAGAGGGAGTTACGCACCTAGGTGCTTTTGAAAATCCAACGAGAAGCTTATTTACATCTTTAGGCACCTAAATATCTTTTAAAATCTGTCCCTTAGTGCATCCTAGGTCAGCTAGACATTTTTTAAAATGTTGCCTTAAATGACTTGTGTTCTGGTATATCTACACAGCAAAAACATAGGCTGTACAGGACTAGCATAGACCCTGGATACATACTCAGCTTTCAAGCCCACACTGGTTTTACTGTTACTGTAATCCATGCGAGCTGGATTCAAGCTAGTTTGGGTAGGCTAGCGCTCGCCCATCCACAACACTTGCTGCGTAGGCATACTCTTGTCACAGGGTGTGTCAGTAGTTAGAACAAGAATAGAAGTTAGCCATTATGATTCTCAAATCCTTTTCATAACCAATTTTTGTAACTATTTGCTTTGGTTAAAGGAATATTTGAGGTAATAGCCTGTAAGACTTACTCTTTTGTGCCTTTGAGGTCTAGGATGGACAAATCCTGCTCTCCTTACTCATGTATTTCATGTGAGTAAATCACATAGGATTTGGTTTTGAATTTATTTGCAAATGTTCAGCTATGGGAAACAATTTCACACGCACATTTTTCTGGCAAGTAGAAATGCCCAGTGGAAATTCTTACAAATATGGCATTCTTAGCTCATCAGTAAAGGGTTCTAATTCACATTTTAATGAGATTATTGCCTTAATAGAAGATATAAAAGATAAACTCTTTGTTTGGTGATGGACTTATTTTTCCTAAGCAGTGAAAGCTGTTCCAAAAAGTGTCCCAGTCTCGGCATATCCAAAACCAAGGATTAGCTGCAGGTACTTAGAGTTTAGAAACTGCTGAAGGGACGAAAGACCAAGGTGTTGGCTCCAGGTTAGCTCTTATGATCAACTATTCTTTTTATCTTCCCATAAGTCCACCTCTGTCTTTTGTTGGGGGGGGGGAGTAGAAAGCGGGGCCAAAAAAGGAGTTTGAATGTTTTATTTCAAATAGCAGGTAGAATTCCTTAGAAGATGAGCCTGTAGCAATCAGGAAATTCAGATTAAGTGAAGCAGACTTGGGGCGGGGGGAGGATAAAGGGGGAATGGATTTATTCATGTAAAATAGAGCATTAACAGTAAACTGAGAAGGTGGTCTGTTCTGTGTTTAGACCTATACAAATTCTGCCCCCTTTTCAACACATTTTTCCCTTTGTTTATCTCCTGAGAGATGCCCACATGTGTACAATACAAAGAAGCGAGTCATAAAAGCACAGGCCTGTCAGCCTCCCTGAGGACCAATTAATGGTGTTCCAAATCTTGTGGGCAGGCAGATAAAAAGGATACAGAGAGAGAAGGGGAGGTAGATGAATACTCAACTAGAGCTAGGCAGGTTTTTTTAGATGTTGGTAGGAACTTCTTTAGGTATTCTTATCTAACTTATTGGGATTTGGCTTTCTCTCGCTTGCTTCTATGGTCCCCTGGTCATAACAGAAACATAAGGAAAAGTAACACATCAAAATATCAATTAGGCTTTCATCCAAACCAATAACAGCATGATTCCAGTTTGGAGAGAGGAGAGAAAAAAGGCCATTTAGAATTTTCCTGTCCCTCCTTTCATATATTGGCAGTTTTATTGATAGGTTCTTGAGTTTATATTACTATTTGTATCTCCAAGCTGGATATTTCTCTGAATGCAACGGGCTTTGTAGTGCAACCTTTTACTCCAATCTCACCCCCCTATGAGTCCAAAGGCCTTTGAACAGCAACCGAGTGGTACTTTGAAATCAGGAGTTGAAAGTGTTTGACATGGAAAGGGGAGCATGAAAGTCTTGCTCTTTGAACCTTTTCTTTGCAAAATCCCACAGAAAGTACAGGCAGGACAATAATGGACAGACTGGGGGCTCTCTGGGTGAAGAGGGGATATGTGGTAATGAGGTTTTAAGTGTTTCAGCAGCCGTTCTATCCTTGCTGTTGCCACTGAATTAAATCTGCCTCAAGATAGCACTGAAAATTTTAGATAGCTATAGATACTCCCCAATTTAATTAACTGCTTGCTAAACTTCTATAGAGGAAATTGTGCTGATGGAAATGAGAGAGAATGGTCAAAATTATCCTTAGGTTGCGACTTACCTGAAGTAGATCACTTGTATTTATTTGTTTTGTTTTCTAATTAAATGAAGCCAGATGTTCAGGTAAATACAGGTTATTGCATCAAAGATTGGATTCAGACTTTTCCAGGCTCACTTGCAAGCTCACTGTCTCTAAACTGTTAGGGTCAGAAGGGTGAATTAGTAAACCTGTCAGCCGCTAAGATTTGCTTCAGTTGTTTTACCTGAATGTGAGACCACTTAGAGGAGAGAGAGAGATTTTGATTCCCAGAAATAAAATGTCTAATTTAAGTGCTTATTTATATTTAAGAAAAGAGGATTTACCAGACTAGATTACCAATCCTTGAGATCCAGGATCTTGCCTTTAAGTCTTCAGAGAAAGGCAAGAAAAAAACAAACAAAAACCTGCCACAATCTTGTACCTGGGAAGAAAATTTCCTTCCCAAACTATATAGCAATCATTTTACACTCTCAAGCATGACATTTCATCACCATTATCTTAGCTTGGATGACTGTACAGATGTCGTTTGGTCATGAAATGTATCCAGCCCTTTTTAAAATCCAGCCACGAGTATCTGATTTGATGTCCTCCTGCAGCAGTTAGTTTCACAGGTTGGCTATATTTTGTGAGAGAGATTTCCTTTTATTAGTTATCATTTTAGCCTGGCAAAGACCTGTGATAAGAGAACTAAAAACACTGGTGGGATCAAAGTCATTAAAAGTGAAAGTGGAAATACGTTAACCAATGAAAATGCCAGATTGCTTTGAAAGGCTTATGAATCAAGAGAATCCAAGTGAATCATGCCATCTGATAAAATCAAATTAGGGTTTGCAGGCACCAGTGCTAAAAGTTGGAGAAGCACTGAACAACATGATAAATAAGAAACCTCTTAGTCCTGATACCAGCAGACGTATGGATGTGCCTGGGGCAAGTAGGCGTGAAAATATGTACATGTTAACACAACTATTTAATTTCATCATAAGGTCTGAGAAGATGCCTGGAGAAAGAACACATTAGTACCAACATTTAAGAGAAAATGAGACATACAAGACTGTAGTAACTATTGCAGTATTAAACTCATGAGACACATTATGAAGATCTGGGAGAAAATTATTGATAAGAGACTACAAAGAGAAGTTAAGGTCAGTGACAATCAGTCTGGATTCTTGCCAGGCAAATCAACAATGGATGCGATCTTCACATTAAAATTTCTTGTGGAAAAAATATAGAGAAAAGAGGAAAACCCTATGCATAGTATTCATTGATGTTGAGAAAGCTTATGACCATGTTCTGAGAAAAAGTCATTTGACAGAGTATGAGAATGAAACAGATATCTGAAGGCTATATCAGACTCATCCAGGATGTGTGTAAGAGTGCTGTTACCACCGTTAGAAGACTGTATGGAGAAAATTAACAGTTTCTAGTAAGAGTCGAAGTACTAGGGGGCTTAGCACTATGCCCCTTTTCATTCACATTGGTCCTGGATGCGCTCACAGAAAACATTCAGTGAGTGAGACCCGGTACATGCTTTTTGCAGATGACGTAGTGCTCGTGTGGAAGAGGGAAAAGGAAGAAGATTTAGCGGGATAGAGGTACATACTTGAAAGAAATGGCATGAAAATCAGTAGAAATAGATCAGAGTATATCATATGTAGATTCGACTATGTCTTGAAGAAAGACGACAAGTCTCTGAATCTGAGGGGCCAGCCACTACCAAAGATGCAGAAGTTCAGGTACCTAGGTTCAATAATACAGGATAATGGTGAACCCAACAATGAATTTATAAGCAGACCAGGAAAGTCATGGATTAAATGGAAAGAAGTGAGTGGATTGATCTGCAACAGGAGAATGCCTATTAGTAAAAGTAAAATCTACAAGACGGTAATCAGGCTTGCGCTTTCTTATGACTCTGAATGCTGGGCACTGAAGAAGAGATAGGAGCAGATCATGACAGTGGAAATTAAACTGTTAAGATGGATGCTTGGAGTTACAAAGATGAACCATGTTCAGAATACATGAATTAAGGGAAGTGTGACAGTGGTACCAATTATAGAATAGCTGAAGGAATCCAGGCTTAGATGGTTTGGGCCCATGAAAGGAAGAATGGAAGAATATACAGGAAACAGAGTGTTACATTTATAAGTGGAGGGTAAGACAAGACCCAAAACTAGATGGATGGATGTTATACAAAAGGAAATGATTAGTTGCAGAGTTTCCGAGGAACTGATATGTTGGTAGCACTGGAATGGAGAAGAAGGCCTCAAAGAACCGACCTCTCATAGATGGGACTAAGGCTAGAAGAAGAAGAAAAAGTTATCAATTTAGCCACTGTAAGAGAGAGAGTTGAATGAAAACTCATCATCCACAGATTCCTGAACCCACTCTTGCTCTTATCTGTTCTCTAATCTATGTACATTCTTATGACATATGCTGCACCCCACACTCTGGGATGTTATAAATGTCAACCTGGAACGAGATCCAGATTTGGAAAATGCTCCCTACCTCTAAAACAGGTTAAATCAAAATCTTGCATCCAAGCACTCAGTGTCTGAAATCTGGATCTAGATCTGAATATTGCATCTGGAGCCCATTGAGAGTCTGATTTAGCTCTTCATTATTTTAAATACGTTAATCTAGTCTAGTGCAATAATAATAATCATCATACTTTTCATTGGGGGTACTTGTTTCAACCAGCACTATGTTAAAGTGCACTAGAGAACCGTTAGTGTGCACCAACAGAGGCTCCACAGACCAATTAATGTGCAACACATTAGTGCACTTTCGAAATCACTCTCCCTCCCCCCATAGAGCCCATTACTCCACCATGTAGACAAGTCCTAAGACCCTGAACCTCCAATGAGCTTTGCACAGGCAGACTCCTATATCCACATAGACCCTCACTGACTTCATGGGAACACCACACGAGTGCATGGTCCACATGTGTGTAGCTTCTTGCAGGACTGGAGCCTAAGAGCCTGAGAGGCAAGTAAAAAAAATATTATCTCCATTTGGAGCTGTCCTTTGAGAGCCCATGTACATGAACAAGCCTAAGATAAGGATTAGAAAGGTAAAAGAGAATCTTGGCTTCCATTTAAAAAAAATGGTTCTAGCCCATTTCTTTGCAAAGTTAGCCTTAAAATGTTAAGTAGTACAAACCTATGAAAACCAACCTCTAGAATTGAAAGGTTGATGCTGATTACAGATAAAAGCTGCCCATGGGTGGCTTTTGGGGACAGATCTCTCTATTAATTTAAAAGGACCCTATATCAGTTGTTGGCTGTGAAAAAGCAGTGCTGTTCCGGTTGTACTTAGAGCACTAGAGGTTCCACGTTCTCCCTACGAGCCAACTGCATGCTGAGCAGCCAGTATGGTTTCTGGTCACAAGGAGGTGCACAGTTCAAAAGCAGGAGAAGCGGTGGTGCTCTTGTCTAATGGACTAGGACAAGAGACTGTTATGTTGTAATCCTAGTGCTGATAATAACTTCCTCTGTGGCCTTAGTCAAATCACTTAACATTTCGGCCTTAGATTCTCTAGCTGTTAACTGGGGCTAATAATGCTTACTTACCTCATAGGCGTGAGTATATTCATAAAGTAATTAGTGTTTGTAAAATTATCTATATATAACCTTCTCTCTCTCTAATATTAATATCTATCTATCTGTCTATATGACACACACACATACAAACTGACCATCCCACCTAAACACACAGCAGTTCTCTCGTGCCCAAACAAAGCTTATTTGATTAGATGACTATTCAGGAACTTTTTATTCCAAGGTTTTATAAGCCTGAAATATAATTTATATTCAGAATGTAGTGCTTTCTTTTTGTAAGGAGAACCAAAGTAACTACATATTACTGCATTTAAAGTGACAGAATTAAGCCTAATAACCCTAATTCCTCACACAATCACTTTTGACTTTGGAATGCTTCATTTTTCAGTGGTTTTCTCAAATGAGTTCATTCCTTGACATGTTTAAAATCTGAACACTTGAAAATGAAATGACCAGAAATATATCTGTGATAGTATTCTTTAAATCATGTATATTTGGCATTTAAATAATGAAGGACACATAATAACTTTCAATGAATTGCAATAATAGCAACAGTGTTTCATGCAGTATTTACCATCAAGATGAAGGACTGAGTAAAAAAGAACTAAGAAAATGTAATAAGACGTGAATTCTGTTTGTTGAACATATTCACATGAAGACTAGAGTATGAAGGAACATAGCTGTTTCTAATTACCTCATTGGATGTATGGAGACACACTTCTGTCTCTGATTGGTATAGTTTCCATCAAAAGATCTCAAAGCTCTTTACAAAAATTAATGAAATAATCAGAACATTGTTATTATTATACAATAATATTATTGTATTGCAGATGAACAAACTGAGACACACATAAGTTAATGTTGGGGCTGGTCAAAAATATTTTTTTCCATGGAAAAATTATATTTTTCGTGGAACTTTGAAAACTAGAAAAATTCACTGAAAATTTTCAATTTGGAAATGGTGCAGCAGTGCCTCTTGGGATTTGTAGTTTGGGTACTTCAAGCTCCCATTCTCCTTTATAGGCCAGACTCCCTGTAGGATTACATTTTCCATGATACACTATGATCTCACCTCCTGTATGGAGAAGATGCAGAGCATCATGACAGTCCCTAGCTATGGTGCATCATGGCAGATGTAATCTGGCTGGGGAGCTCGGCTCAGAGAGGACAATGGGGACATATGGCAACTGAACTGCAAGTCCCATAGAGCATCACAGTGGCATTTCCAAATAAAAATATTTTGGGTTTGGTTTAAATATTTCCATTTCTGGGCATTCTGTTTTTCAACAAAAAATTGAACTTTTCCACAGAAAACAGACATATTTTCCATGAAAATGTGTTTAGTCAAATTTAGCGATTAAAAAATAGTTTTGACAGAAAATTTTCAACCAGCCCTTGCTACTGCACAAATTTTCAAACCAGACTTTGGGTGCATCATTTTCAGAGTGTCCAATTTAAGATATCTAAGATGTCTCAAAATGGACACCTAAAATTAGACTCAGTTTTTCACAGGCATTCTCTAATACCCAGATTTTTAAAGATATTTAGGAGTTGCTGCACTTAGCATCACAATACTTAGATGATCGAGGAGCCTAAATCTCATTTTCAAAAGTGCTTTAGGAGTCTAAATCCCATTGATTGCATATAGCTGTGACAGCCCCATATCCTCCATGGACTGACCAGTGGGTTCTACGTTTTCAGGGAATGAGGCAGGCCTGGCTCATCTTCAAATGCAAGGAGAGAGGTACTATGGGATCTGAGCTCTGCAATACTCAGACTGTGCAAGGACCCCCAAATTCTGCCCTCATCCATGCCCTTGGTTCTGCTGCTAGGGAACACCCTGCATCTGCTTGTATTGTGTACCTGAAAAGTGACCTGATAACGTAGTACAGTTATAAGTAGTGTGACAGGAATTGGTTGGTGATGAAGAACTTGCATGGGAGTGTCCTCCACAGGAAATTCTTTTTAAAATGTGCAGCACTTGGCACAACGTCCTAAAAGTTTGCACTTCATTTGATGATCTCCAGGGATCAATGTCATCTCCCTCACAGCTGCTTTAGCAGTTTCCAAGGGGAGGTGTACACTCCATCAGAGGCAGAGTAATCACCAAATCTCTCTTCATTTGAGTTGCAGACTTGTAACAAGGGGCTCCCAAGAGCCCCCTGCAGCACATCTTTGGACTAGTTTTAAATGTCCCAAGCAATGGGACTTCCACCCATTGGATGCTGTACATTCCACGTCCCTTTGGGGACTTGTTCTGCAGTCCTACAGATCTCACTGTCAGGAAGATTTTTCTTGGTATTAATTTAGCTTAAATTTTCTCTTGCTTGTCTATATCTAATTACTGCTAGTTAAACCCCCGTCTCCCACCCTATATCATTCCTCTCCATCCTTGACACAAGACTAAGGATACATATGGATTTTAGCATATATCCTCCTTTAATTACCTCCTAGTTGAACCATACATATTTAGCTCTTTTTATCTTTCCTCATATGTAAATTTCTCTAGTCCCCTGGCCATTTTTATTTCTCTTCTCTGAACTCCATCCAATTTGTCAATAACTTTCTGCTAATTATATGCCCAGAACTAAATGCAAGTTTCCATGTGCTGTTGCACCAAAGCCGGATAGATTTTCAAAATAGGTCAGCCTACCACCCTCACCAATCAGAGGCAGATTTTCAAAAGTTTTTTGGATGTTGAGATCTTTTGGAAATCTGGTCCTAAGTATCATAAAAAGAGATGCTGGATAAGGAGCAATTTTGAAAATATTTGTTTCAGTGTCTCAAGGGGCCAGGGGCTCCTTTGGAAATCTGGCTCCAGTTGTGGGGTCTGAGCACTTGGAAACTGTCCTAGATCTCTTTGGGAAACCTGTACCTGTGATGGGGTGAATAAACCCTATTCAGCAACAGCCATTAGGGAATTAATGGACAGAGTCGCTACCTCCCCAGCTGTGGTTAATTGGTTGACCAGCAACAGCTAGGTTAAGAGGTTGCAGCCCAGGCAGAAAGGGGTGGCTGCTAGAGAGGCTGAGGTCTATGCTGAGTTAGCAGCACTATCAGGAAGCTGCCAAGGAGCAGGACCTGAAGTTCCCTGAGAACTGAGGTGAGATTGCAGGGAGCTGAAACCACAGCCTAAGTGGGCTGGAGAAAGACTGGACTCCCTAGGGTTCTGTTACCATGCTGGGGAGGATTTGAGGAGAAGGAGAGTTGTGCTGAAAGGCATGTCTACGCTGCACAAACTCAATCCATGGCAGCAAATCTCAGAGCCTGGGTCAGCTGATGCTCATTCTATGGGGCTAAAAATAGCAGTGTAGACATTCCTGTTTGGGCTCTAAGACCCCCTCACCCTTGCTGGGATTCAGAGACCGGGCTCCAGCCAAAGCAGGAATGTCTACATTGCTATTTTTAGGCCCATGTTGGGGGCCCTGCAACCCCAACAGGTGACCCAGGTTCTGAGACTCACTATTGTGGGTCTTTTTTGGCTTGGTTTGTTGTTTGCAATGCAGACATACCCTTAGGAAACAAGCTGTTAAAGGGCCAGTGTGTTTTCAAGAGACCTGAGTACAGGTAAGAGAGCTAAGTTCTCTCTGTCTGATAAAGGAAAAATAACTTGTCCCTTTTACACATTTTCCATTTCCAACTCAAGTAATTTCAAATCTGTAGGATCCATTAAACTGACTTCCTGTGTGTTACTTTGAATATAAACCCTCTAGCCTTCACAGAAGAGAGGTAAACTCATTTTTTGTGGGGATGCTGTTCACCATTAAAGCAATACCAAAAGTACCCAGAAGGCCAAGCAAAAGAGAAATTTTATTTCTGACTCATGCACCACCTTACTGTGTATAGATGGTGAGTAATGTTATATTAACATGTTTTGTGATTAAAATGCCATATTTGTCAAAATCACAACATTTCAAAAACTATTGATTTTTAACAAATATTAATGTAGGAATAAAAATTCTAAATGGGGGGGAATTTGGAAAACTTTTGTTTTGGGGAGTTCTGAAATTTTGTTCTGAATATTTTTTTTTACATTATTATGTCATATTACAAGATGATAAGTTGAAATACTTCTATTTCAAAAATCAATAAGGGCAGCTGTTACTTAGTACTCATTGAGACACTTTATCTTTTTTGGTTCAGTGTTTCTGCTTTTTGCATTGTAATGAAACAGATTGACACTGTCATGTTATGAAATAATTTAAAAACTAATACAAAAATTAAAGAAAAAGCCATAAAATAAATTTTTTGAAACAATTGGTTTTAGAAATTTCCCATTAACAGGAAATTTCAAAAATATTTGTTTTCACTCTGATATGGACCAAAACCAAATTCTGATGTCAAAATTTCCTGTGAACCAGAAATTCCAGGTGTTGGCCAACTCTAATACCCTGTTCTCGTGCAGTACAGACAGTGTAATTATTTTTATTTTCACAGGACCCGATCATGCAATTGTTCCATACAAAAAATGCACAGGAAAAGTGTGGCATTTCCCTTTCTAATAGCTAACCCGTACAGGGGAAAAGTGACTGATTCACATTTTACATTAAGGCCCCTTTTACACTGTGAATGCAAATTACATTTCCACCCACCTTAAGGTCCTTCTATTGCTATCACCTGTAGCTGGAGTTGGAGAAACCTGTGCTTTGGTGCTGAAGGCCCTGGGTTCAGCCCTTGTTGGTAACTTATGTGGGGTTTGTTCTGCAAAGCATTCCTATTGAACTGAGTTGCAGGATCAGATTTGTCATAGAGTTAAATCTTGCACCTAGACTGTGTTGTGTGTAGCAGAACAGATGTTGGTAGAACAGAGCAAATAATTTAGAAATAATATTTTTTATTCAACTTTTTCTGTTTATGAATGATCTATAGAACTGGTTTGTTTGTTTTTTTAATTGAGAAACCGCTTCTTTTTTTCTAAGTGATTTTGACACCTGTCAGGGTTCCCACCCCACTCTGAACTCCAGGGTGCAGATGTGGGGACCCGCATGAAAGACCCCCTAAGCTTATTTCTACCAGCTTAAGTTAAAACTTCCCCAAGGCACAAATTCTTAGCTCTTGGAGGGCACGCTGCCACCACCAAGAGATTTAACAAAGAATTAGGGAAAAGACCATTTGGAGTTCCTATTCCCCCAAAATATCCCCCCAAGCCCTTATACCCCCTTTCCTGGGGAGGCTTGAGAATAATATCCTAACCAATTGGTTACAAAGTGATCACAGACCCAAACCCCTAGGTCTTAGGACAATAGAGAAATCAGTCAGGTTCTTTAAAAGAAGGATTTTATTTAAAAAAACAGGTAAAAATCACCTCTGTAAAATCAGGATGGAAAATAACTTTACAAGGTAACAAAAGATTCAAAAACACAACAGAACTTCCTTTAGGCATACTTTCAAAGTTACAAAAAACAGGAATAAACCTCCCTCCAGCAAAGGAAAAATTCACAGGCAGAACAAAAGATAATCTAATACGCCTTGCCTGGCTTTTACTTACAATTTTTGTAATATGAGAGACTTTTAGGATGCTTTACAGGAGAAGGAGTTTTCTGACCTGATGCTTCTCTGCTTCCCAAGAGAACACACAAAACAAAGCCTTCTCCCATCCCCCCAGAGTTGAAAGCATCATCTTTCCCTATTGGTCCTTTTGGTCAGGTACCAACCAGGTTATTTGAGCTTCTTAACCCATTACAGGTAAGGAGGAATTCTAGGCTACCCTTAACTGTATGGTTATGACCACACCAAAAAATAAAAAAGTTCTTTCAAAATCTATCTTTTGTATCTTAGAAATGTAGAGATGGAAGAGACCTCAAGAGGTCATCCTGTCCAGCCCCTCCCCCATGCTTCTTAAGTATACCTAGACCAGGATTAAATATACCTAGACCATCCCTGACAAGCGTTTGTCTAACTTGTTCTTAAAATCTCCAATGAAGATGATTCCTCAGCCTCCTGTCCCAGTGTTTATTATTAAGAAGTTATTACCAAAATCTAACCTAAATTGCCCTTATTGCAAACTAAGATGTTAAAGTCTTGTTCTACCCTGGGTGGCCATGGAGAACAATTGTGAACCATTATCTTTATAACAGCCTTTTATGTATTTGAAGACTGTTATCATGTCCCTCCTCAGCCTTCTCTTCTCTACATTATACATGCCCAATTCTTTCAACTTCTCATTGTAGGTCAGGTTTTCTACATCTCATGTCATTTTTTGGTGGCATTTTTCTCCTCCCTTGAATTTTATCCCTAACTTTCTTACAGTATAATGCTTTCTGTTCTTCCACACAAAAAGTGAAACTCAAATGTCTGGTTTTCAGAAACCAATTTTTTTTACCAACCCCCCCCCCCCCACACACACACACACACTTTTTCAGTTTTCAATAATTAAAAACCCTTTAAAATGGTATGGTTTGAATCATCTCTGTTTGTTTGCTTTTAAAAGCTATTTGTCACATAATTTCTATGTACTATTTTTGGCCTCTGACTTGTTGTAGCTCTTTGCAAGATTTCAGTGTTTAGATTTCAGTCTTTTTGGATAGGACGCAGAGGTCACACACGATATATTGTTTCCTCACTGGATGAGAACAGTACTTGAACCAGGTTTACAGTACAAATACTCACATGTACCAGTTTGAATTTGCTATTCACAAGTATTCTGCAATATTAGTTTAGAATTTGCTGTTTCAACAAACATGGAAAGTAAACACTGCCAAAGTGTATTTGTTTAAAAATAGTTGCAGAAAACGTTCTGCAGCTTTTCCCTTTTCCCTTCACCTATTGTGGCTGGTGAGGGTCAGCAGACCCACAAATGCTGCTGGTCACAGCAGAATTACACAGGAGGAGTTGGACTGGAGGGACAATCAGTGGGTTGCAGCCTTCTGGTTCTTTGGGGCTTGATTATGCCTGCACATAAGTAATTTTGCAAGGCCAAGCTTTAGTGTAATCGTTTGCAAGGTCAGGTGCTCGAAAAGAAGCAGCATGCACCCCTGTTTGCCAAGCTTGCAAAGGCCTTATATTCAAGTCCGTGACATTTCTCTGTGTGTAACATTATAAATTCTGAATGTCCCATCTAATCAATTTGAAAACTTCAGAGAATGTTCCAGGCCTCAATGGCCAAAGCCCTATTAATTCTGGGGGAAATCAGAACACTGAAAGGGAGAAAATGAGAAATCCATGAAGCCCCTAGCAGGTCTTTAGCTCAGCCAGAGCCTCAAGCACCTCTGCAATTGTCTATAGATCAAACAACTGATATAAAAATACCACATTGCATCTCTGCTCATCCTCCCAAAACTTTAACATGGTGATATCCTGAATGAGTTAAATTCCAAACAAATAATAATGGTGGTGATGGAAAGAGGGAATGGGGGTATGCACACAGCCCCAACGCTGGAGGAGAGATGGTGGATCCTGGTGTGGAGTGGGGAGAGAATGGGGCGCACACAGAACCCTTAGCAAGGAGGAGACTTAAGGACCCCGGCAGAGGGGCATGCAGAGCTCTTGGCATGGGGAAAAGATGGGATTTGGGGGCACACAAAGCCTGTGCCATGGGAGTAGGGGGAATGGATGGCATGGGAGGGAAGTGAGAATGGTGGTGCACACAGAGCTGCTGGTAGGGGAGAAGAAAAATGGTGACCTTGATATGGAGAGAATTGAGTGGAGTTGCAGGGAGTCCCTGAAATAGTTGAATGAGAAGATGGCACACAGGAAGTGGAGTGGGGGGACAGGGATGCAAGGAGTCCCTGATGTATGCAACAAACTGCAAAACATGCTATCCTGTAGTTAGTACATGGTAAGGATGACAGTCTATGTGCAAACTGGCTAGGCTTTATAGTGTTCAATCTACTTTCCCTTCATGCTGGGTTATGCTGGTTAGCATAAGAGTAAGTTCAATTCTCTTGAGCACCAAGTTGAAATTCTGCTTGTCTTCTTTCTGGGGACCAGCGGGGAGGGGAGAGCCTCACCCATGTATCTGCATAGCAGAGGGCAGAATCTGGACCATGCGATTTTTGTTGTTGTTGTTTTAAGAATAAAATATTGGTTTATGATGTAGAAGTTCCTCATTATATACTCTGACAAACCATTTTGGCCCCCAGCAGAATTCCTTTAAATATTTCGCTTAATAATCTTGGTATTTCATTGCCTTGGGGTTTTCTGTTTGTCTTGTTTAGGGCTTTAAAAAAAACAAACAACAAATTGCATTTTTTTTTTTTAAAGATCAGGTTAAATAATCTGTCTCCTCCTTCCACTCTACCAGTAAATATTCACTAGGCTGTTCTTAAAAAAAACAAACAAAAAAAAACAACAACTTTGATGTACCTAATAGAGCCATTCTGTTAAATCAGTTAAATACTGCATGTATTCATAATTTTTAAAAAGGGATATTATTTACCCAGAAGACTGGAAAGTTTCTAAAAAGAGTTTCTCCAGTGCATCATGTAAATATGTATTTAGGACAAGTGCTGTGTGTTCAGTATTTAAAAAAAAAAATATATATATATATATATATATATATATATATATATATCCTTCTGAAAATCTCTTTGAAAAGTTATTGCACACGTCCACTGCAGCAGTGCAGTTTTAAATATTAATATCTCCGCTATTTCCATTTTCAAATGTTTCAGTTTGGTTAGAACTTACTGTGGCTGATGGGCTCTACCA
This sequence comes from Eretmochelys imbricata, assembly GCF_965152235.1. Classification (NCBI taxonomy): domain Eukaryota; kingdom Metazoa; phylum Chordata; order Testudines; family Cheloniidae; genus Eretmochelys; species Eretmochelys imbricata. The sequence continues at coordinate 245,133,595 of NC_135572.1, read as the reverse complement.
GTGCTTGAACTTCAGATAATACCTATGTTGAACTTCAGATAATAAGTGAGGCCTCAAAGGCTTGTGCACACTAGGGCTATTTGTGTGTAAAGTGACACGGGCTAAAATCTTTTCAGGATCAGGGCCTTAGTTTTATTGTGTGAAACTAAACACTATACCCAAGGCTAGTAAAGAATCTTTCTTAGGGAAGAAGTGAAAGATGGCTATCTGCCTGTCTCTTCCAAGATTTGCACATCAAGGAGAGTCTCCATGTTTGGATTTCCTTCTCCACCCTGCATGGAAGGGGCTCATCTCTCTCCTCTCTACAGCACCAACCCACCTCCTCCAGATCCTGCAGAGACTGCTTCCAGCGTCCACAGCCCCTGGGGAGGGCAGGGGCTGATAATGATAAGCTAGAAGGGGCTTGCATTGTTCACCCCTTCTGCAACATTTAGATTTCTGAGGCTTTGTCTTTTCCACAGAGCTCCACCCAATGAGTTCATAGGCTGCTCTGTGTAGAGGGGAGGCCTTAGTAGAGCAGCTCCAGTGGAGTCAAACTGAAAGGGAGTGCGGAAGAAGAGGGAGCCAGGGGTAGAGGTGCTCTTGCATATATGGCTGTGGGCTCCCACAAATTTCTCAGGATCTGTGGAGACCTACCAGGTGTGGGTTTAGACATAAGCTGGCCAGGAAACTGAATTCCACTTCTACGAAAACAAATTCACCCTGAATTGAGACGAAAAGCCAAAATATCTACGTTTTTCTTGGAAGTTGAAATTCTATAATGTTTAGTTTCAGAAACACTGAAATTTTCCAGCAGGGGGAATGTGTTGCTGTTTCTGAAACAAAATATGCTCCCTAGGATCATGGGAGCCCGCGTGGGTTCTCCAGCAAGCAGGCTGTTGAAGAGCCAGAGGTGAGCTCTCTGGCAGGAAACCAGGCAGGTGTCAGAATCTGCCTGGCTTCCATTGGAAGCTTCATCAAACTCAGCACATTTCTGTGGAATGTCTCGAGTTTGATTTGTAATTTTCTAACAGAAAAATGTTCCACCAGAAAATTTACAACCAACTCTAGTGTAGGCCTCGTGATCCTGTAAGAGAGTAGGGAGAGCGTGATCCCTTCCCTTCTAGAGTGGAAAGACTGGAACTCTGCTTTGTCCTTTCATGGACCATGAATGGTGGGGAGACTACTCCCCTGTACTGTGCATCCCTTAAAGGCCAGGCAGAATCTTCTTAGGAGAATAATTCCCAACTTGCTTAGGTGAAATGAAGTCCTCTATAAGGAGATATATAGGCACTGGGACTGTGCTTTGGGTTTTGGTTTAGATTTTTATGATCTTGTTTGGTTGGTGATTCAAAATTGTTTGAGTGGTAACTATAGTCAATAATTATTAATACTAAGAGTTGGGGGTGGGGAGAATCAAGACTGATTCTCCCTTGTATTACACCCTGTGTAGTCATTCACACCTGTGTAAAACACAACCAAATCAAAATACTGTAGTAATGTTTTGTGCTGACTCTGCACAGGTGTAATTGATGATGCAAAGTGTGAGGCGATGGAGAGTCAGGCTCATGGGGGAGGCATAGCTCAGTGGTTCAAGCATTGGCCTGCTAAACCCAGGGTTGTGAGTTCAATCCTCGAGGGGGCAAAAATTGGGGATTGGTCCTGCTTTGAGCAGGGGGTTGGACTAGATGACCTCCTGAGGTCCCTTCCAACCCTGATATTCTATGATTCATTGTGCATAGAGATTTGTTTTCTCAAGGAATATCAATAGCTGACAAGAACAAATCAACTGCCTTTTAAAATGTCTAATTGCACTGTATTGGTGGAAGGCACCTTTTAAAATATACTTTAGGTTTTATGGGGTGTTTGTTTGGGTGGTTTTAGGCTTTTTTTTTTTTAAATTCTGGATTGCTTTGATTGATGGACACAGCAGGTGGAGGGTTCTCCCTTTTCTCTTTGCCCCTGCAGGAGAACCATCTTTTTCTCTTTTCATTTGTTTTTGGTGGTGGTGGTTCTGACTAAAGATGATCTTCCACTAGAAAGTTTAGACAGAGATCTGAAGTCCTTCCAAGTTTAGGGCTTTGGAGATCCAAGCTTTTGATGTGGCCCATCTCTAATTTTATCAGATATAAGCACATATGTAGAGTGGATTGAAACTGATTTTTTTTTTTACTCCAGCAAATACTTATGCAGCAGTGGTAGCCATTTTGTTATTGTAGCAAACGCTCAAGATGCAAAGAGACATCTATTTTTTTTTCTTTCTTGCATCATTTTTATACTCTTGAGAGCCCTCTGTGGTGTAGGTAGAGTTGGGTTGAAAAATTGTGTCTTCCTTTGAAATTTCCTTTGATGGAGATGTTCTGACCTGATGGAGGTATAGGTAAGATAAAAGTAACTGTACTGTACCTTCAAATGGAAAGGATCTCCATTCCTACTGCCACTTTCAGTGTCCTAGAGTATCATATCATAAAATAGAAAATATTACTGAACTAGTCACTGTACTCTCTCTTCCCTCTCCCCTTCCCCAGTGACAAATCATTGGTAATTATCACAGCCCTCCTGAGCTCACTGCAGCTATGCTGAATTTTTAGACCACTTGAGAACTAACACACATGTACGTGTACAACCCCTCACAGAGAGATTACATTTCATCATTAGTTCTATTTCTTGTTTTTCCTTAATCTGAAACAAAATATATCTAAAATGAAAAAAAAATATGTATTTTTATTCTTTGTGTATGGCAAAGTGTAACCCCCTTCAGTCCACTGATGTTCAGCATTTACTGAAATTTTCTCACTGAACTGCGGTGTTGACTTAAGGCCAAATCCGCCATTCACATGTAAAAAATCACCAAATGGAAGGTATAAGCAATAGAGAAGTGGCCATATCTTCCATGTGTTATTGGGGTTTTTTTCTGTGCAGAATTCTGTGCCATTGGGCATGTGCATAATTAATATGCCACGCGCATAATTCTTTTCCCTGCAGAAAATCACTTCTGCTGGAAAGCTTGCTGCAGTTCTACCTTTTGCCACCAGCGGCCACTGTGGTGCTAGAACAGAGCAGCTGCTCTCAGGGGGAGCCTCCCCAGCTGCCGATAGGCTGTTTGCCTGACAGCGCCGTGCCTATGGGGCCAGGTCAAGAGACAGGGGATGTGGGAGGACAGACAGCATGGGGCTAGGGGGTCACAGACTGGGGTTCCTAAGGGCTGTTGGGGAAGGACAGACGGGGGCAGGGGCTGAATGGGAGTGGAGGAGCTGGGCCACATGAGGACGGGGGAGGGAGTGCAGGGCCACATGGGGGGATAGGGAGGGTGGCTGAGTGGGGGCATGGAGATATATGGGGATAGGGAGGGGGTGCAGGAACTCATGGGGATGGGGGCAGAGGGCTGGCTGAGGGGGTGCAGGGACATGAGGGTGGCTGAATGGGATGCATGGACATATAGGGATGGAGGAGTGGGTGTCTGAGTGGGGGTGGAGGGACACATGGGGATGAGAGGTTCAAGGACACATGGGGAGAGGGGCAGATGTGGCTGACTGTATTGGAGAGGCTAGGGGTCAGCCAGGTCTACATGGGGAAGTTTCCTAACAATCCCTCCCTGCTCCCCCCAAAAAATCTGCTCAATATTTCTCCCACCCACACCCAATAACCCTCCAGGTTCACTCCCAGGCTCCTTCCCTCTCTCTCAGCTCCTCCTTTACCCTGACTCCCCCAAGCCTTTGCACTACTTCTGTGGGGGGGAGGAATACGGTTCTGTATTGTAGTTCAAATGAATTACTCAAAGTTCTATATTTATATGCATAGTAACGAATCTATTTGACAAAAAACATTTCCTGAATCTTTTTCATTGTCTGTATTGTTACAGGCATATGTGCTGATTGGTATTTTGAAATAAATTACTGAAATAATTGAAACTGGTGTGATTATACTGTGTTATTTTTGAGAAATAAAATATGCAGAATTTTTAATTTTTTGCTGTAGAATTTTTAATTTTTTGGCACAGAATCCCCCCAGATATTACCCCCTGTAGTGTTTAGTGCCACAGACAGGAGGCTATTAATAATCTGAGAAATAGTAAATTCCATTGCATTAGGCTGCTATGAGAGGGGAAGACCTGTTCCCTGACTTCTCACCAACCTCCTTCTAGCTATACTAGCCCACTGGTGGAGTAGATCTCTGCTCACTGGCTAGGGAGTAGGAAGGCTGTTTCTCATTAGCTATATTTTTTCCTGCAAATCACCCTGCTATACTCTACATTTTTGCTCTTCTCCCAATCCCCACTATCTCATGCAGTTGAAGGGAGAACTTGGACCTTGCCTTCCAAGAGACTGTCATTCCAGACTCCTTGTGCTGCCTGCTGCCTGTTACATATCTAAACTTTCATATTCAATATAAACATGTCCTGTAAGTATGAGGATGGTTCTCCTGCTTGACACCCTGGGTATTACATTATGTTTTTCTTAAAATTTGTAAAATTATTAGGGGAAATGTTTATCCTTAATGGTATTATTCCATTGAAATGAAGATAAATATTAACTTGATTTCCAGTGTATGACAAAGACGGGTTTATGGGGGTGGGAAAAATTCAGAATCAAACTAATAATCCTGAACTCCTCCCAGGAACTGTGGCGCCATCTATCTTCAGAAGAAGTAGGACTGAGTCTCTGAGTCTAGGATCTAATCCATATCTGAACTTTCCCAAACTTCAGGGGAAGGGATATTGAATTCCTGAGTCCACTTCAGGTTGGGCCTCTCTAGGTGATGAATCCGTATGCATCCGATGAAGTGAGCTGTAGCTCACGAAAGCTTATGCTCAAATAAATTGGTTAGTCTCTAAGGTGCCACAAGTACTCCTTTTCTTTTTGCGAATACAGACTAACACGGCTGTTACTCTGAAATAGGTGATGAATGTATAACAATTTGGTACCAGGCCAGAATCCAAACTCTGTGAAGACAGGAGGTTCAAATTACGTTTCGTAATGCAGACCCAGTGTTAACTGGCAGCCCCCAAGCTTTGGAAAAGTTCAGAACCAGATTCAAGATTTTCATTTCAGTTTATTCCCCAGAGTTTTTTGTCTTTAGGTGTAAGAGACCAATCCTTTTAAGATGACAAAGCCAGAAGGGGAGTGGGTGCTACAATGTTTATGGCAGGCGTTCTCCACGTTTGATAAGTTATGTTACTTAATAAGTTTCTTGTAAAATAGACCCAGTGGGCCAGATCCTCAGCTGGTGTAAACCTGGCAGCATTACAATCAGTGGAGCTACACCAGTTTACTTACTAGCAGGTGAATCTAGCACAATGGTTCTTGCCTCCTGGTTGGATGCAATAAAAAATCTGTGTGCGAATGCTCGTTTTGATGTATTTAGCCTGTTCTACAACACTGCTTCACCTGCTACCTGGTGTTTATAATTGTAAATAAAAACTGAAAATGGGCCTGAGCTGCAAAGAGCACACGTGAATCCAAAATTTCACAGTCCAAGGCTCTTCAGATCCAGAGTTTTGGCTTGGACCCGTATCTATTTAGAGATAGAACTTGTCATTTTGGATCAAACAAAACATTTTTTAGATTTCCATTTTGCTGAAAAAAAAGTCAAACAATTTGGCCACGTAATCTTCATTTGCTCTTTCTTTAAAATTAATAGTAGCAGTAGCTGCACGAGTGTAGCTACATCACTGTTTTCTTGTCCACCGTGACGTACCAATGTAGAGGAAGGATGGTCTTGTGGTTAGGGTTCTAACCTAGAATTTGGGAGGCCTGGGTTCAAGTCCCTGCCCTACCTCAGAATTTCTGTGTGACCTTGGACAAGTCTCTTAGGATTTCTGTGCCTCAGTTCCCTCATCCATAAAATGGGGATAATAGCACTTCCCTACCTCTCTGGGTGTTCAGAGAATAAATGAGATCATGAGGCACTTAAATAAAGTGATAATGGGCACCATATAAGTACCTAAGATAGGGAGAGTTTGGTTTGGTTTCCGCAAATCGGTGCTAAATGCCTCATCCCAGGTTTTGCAACCAATCGGTAATAAGCAATGCTTGTTAAGCACCTAAGGTGATGCATCCGAGCACAAACAAAACTTTGATTATGTGTTGTAAGTTTCAGGTCTTCCATTCAATACATTTTTGCCTAGTATAGATAGGGCCTCTGATTTTGCTTGTAGTTGGATTTTCTGTTCACATACCTAAATGTTTATTTTCCAGCCACTTCATTCACATTGCATGTTTCTTTGTTCTGGTGATGATTTCAATCATTAATTTTTACCATGGGGATTATTAATAATGCTCTTAGTATCTTGGGGTCTTAACATTTTCATAGCCCTTTAAACCTTTATCGTTGTTTTTACAATTGATATTTCAAATGTGCAGTCCTCTCTTTTGGCTTGTCATGCATCTAGTTGTGTTCTCCTCTGAAAGAGGAATCAACAGTAATGTCAAGAAGGTGATGGAGACTGCTTAAACACAAACATATTGCCCTGTTTATCCAGTTTATCAATCTTGGTTTTTAACCTTAGCTGTTGCAAGTAGCCATAGGATATATTAAATCATTTCAGGGGAATGTTATACACTTACGACACTAGTTCAGATCCAGATCTGGTTGATCATGGTTGAATATTGTTTCCATCTGATGGTAAATCTTTGCAAGTGGATAGGGGTTGTCTGACCAGACATACAGTAAAAAACCTCTCTATTAACACGTGAAGGTTGCCTTGAACATCCATAGGGGCCTCCTCCCAGAACTATTCCACTCAATGACAAAACTATTTATTTCAGTGGAAATAGAATCAGGCTTCTGTTGACAATGAAGATGGCTGTGTATCTCATTGTTATCAGTACTTTATTTAATTTAGAATGTAATTTACCATTGGTTGACTGGTTCTATGGGACACATGCCTCATTTAAAGTATTCTACTCTGAAAACTGGCATTGTTAAAAGGCATAAGGACGCAGGTTTATTCTCTCACAATTATCCCTGTATAAAATGTTTACAAGTCAAACTCCCCGCCCCAAATGCCTGTGCCACAAAGTCAAACTGGACTCTGAAAGGCTCTTTCCATTTTACAAATCATCTGTCAACAATGAGGTTCTACAGGCTAATTTGTGCCCCCAGTGACACCTGTATAATTCCATTTTCTGCTTCATTATAATATTACTAGTGGAAGCATTGTAACCTCCTTGCATTCAATGGTTTTATAGAGGTCTAGATTTGAAAACATGCTGTCAAAGGTGCCCAACGTGAAGCAGAATCCAGCTTCTTCATTCAGTCCTAGATGAGATGGTTCTGCTGCATTAGCAAGATTAAAAAGGAGTATTCCCAATCTGATAAATGCCCAAGGACTTTTTTTCTGAAAAAAAGAACAACAAGACAGGCTAGCTAGCTTAGGTGCCTGTACATGAATACAAGAAGCCTGGGAAACGAGCAGGAAGAATTGGAAGTCCTGGCACAGTCAAGGAACTATGATGTGATGGGAATAACAGAGACTTGATGGAGTAACTCACGTGACTGGAGCACTGTCATGGATGGGTATAAACTGTTCAGGAAGGCCAGGCAGGGGAGAAAAGGTGGAGTTGCACTGTATGTAAGAGAGCAGTATGATTGCTCAGAGCTCCAGTATGAACCTGGAGAAAAGCCTGTTGAGTCTTTGGGTTAAGTTTAGAGGCGAGAGCAACAAGGGTGATGTTGTGATGGGTGTCTGCTATAGACCACCAGACCAGATGATGAGTGAGACGAGACTTTCTTCAGACAACTAACAGAAGTTTCCAGATCAGAGGCCCTGGTTCTCATGGGGGACTTCAATCACACTGGAAGAGCAATACAGCAGTGCACAGATAATCCCAGGAAGTTTTTGGAGTGTGTCGGTGTGATGCTCAGAGCAATACCCTACACCCCCATGTTCATCTTTATAAAATGATTGTGTGGTATCCAATGCAAAATTTGTCATATTGAGTGTCTTTGGAAGGCTCATGATGCACTGAGCATTGTTGTTACAGTAATGTTATAGGTTATAATTTCATGTATGTAATTATGAGGCTGAAAATCTATCCTCACTGCTTAATATAAGCCCAAGCAAAAACTCTCCAAGAGCAGAGGGGCAGTTCACACCTCATCAGGGCAGGTATGGGACAGACCCAGCCCAGCCTCACAGGAACAAAGGACGCTGGCCTAGGCAGCAACAAAGGATCTGTTAGGCTCAAGAGAGAGTCACCCCCCTTCCTTTGGTCACTTTGAAACTGTGATGAGGTAATGCTCACCTGACTCTGAAGGGGAGGAGTGGGCAAAGTGAAGAGGGAAGAAAGGACATGATAAAAGGGAGAGACATTTGCCATGCTCTTCCTCTCTCTTCCCCCTACATCTACAGACACCACACCAAGTGACTGAAGCGCTGATCAAAGGGGAGAGCCTGGCTGAAGGGCAACCAGCCAGCTGGTGGTGAGAAGCATCTGAGTTTGTAAGGGCATTGAAAGTGTTTAAGATCAGCTTAGAATGTGTTTTGCTTTTATTTCATTTGACCAAATCTGACTTATACTTAGATTTTAAGTGATTATAAGTCAATCTTTAAAGCTAATAAATTTGTTTGTTTGTTTTACCTGAAGCAGCCCATTTGGTTTGAAGCGTGTCAGAGACTCCTCTTGGGATAACAAGCCAGGTACATATCAATTTATTTGTTAAACTGATGAACTCATAACTTACAGGGTCCAGCGGGCATAACTGAGCTCTGCAAGATGGAGGTTCCTCGGGTTGTGTCTGGGACTGGAAATATTGGCTAGTGTCATTCAGTTGCACAATCCAAGGAGCAGCTTACGTGCCAGAGGCTGTGCATGAACAGCCCAGGAGTGGGGGTTCTCACATCAGAGCAGGGTAAGGCTGACTCCCAGAGTCAAGGATTGGCATGCCCTAGCAGATCTCCAGTCCAAACAACACCAAGGGGAACTTCACAGTTGGGGATAACTACCTGGTGCGAGTGTTGGAGGAACCAACTACGGGCCAGGCTCCTACGGACCTGCTGCTCACAAACCGGGAAGAATTGGTAGGGGAAGTAGAAGTGTGTGGCAACCTGGGCAGCAGTGACCACGAGATGGTCGAGTTCAGGATCCTGACAAAAGGAAGAAAAGAGAGCAGAAGAATATGGACCCTGGACTTAAGAAAAGCAGACTTTGACACCCTCCAGGATGGGCAGGATCCCCTGGGATGCCAATATGAGGGGGAAAGGTGTCCAGGAGAGCTGGCTGTATTTTAAAGAAGCCTTATTGAGGGCACAGGAACAAACCATCCTGATGTGCAGAAAGAATAGTAAATATGGCAGGCAACCAGCTTGGCGTAACAGAGGAATCTTCGTTGAGCTTAAATACAAAAAGGAAGCTTACAAGAAGTAGAAACTTGGACAGATGACTAGGGAGGACTATAAATATATTGCTTGAGCATGCAGGGGTGTAAACAGGAAGGCCAAAACGCAATTGGAGTTGCAGCTAGCAAGGGATGTGAAGGGTAACAAGAAGAGTTTCCAAAGGTATGTTAGCAACAAGAAGGCGGCCAGGGAAAGTGTGGGCCCCTTACTGAATGGGGGCAACCTAGTGACAGATGATGTGGAAAAAGCTGAAGTACTCCAGTGCTTTTTTTACCTCGGTCTTCAGACAAAGTAAACTCCCAGACTGCTGCTCTGGGCAGCACAGTATGGGGAGGAGGTGAGCAGCTCTCAGTGGTGAAAGAACAGGTTAAGAACTATTTAGAAAATCTGGACATACACAAGTCCATGGGTCTGGATGCAATGCATCTGAGGGGGCTGAGGGAGTTGGCTGATGTGATTGCAGAGCTATTGGCCATTATCTTTGAAAACTTGTGATTGGGGGAGATCACAGATGGTTGGAAAAAGGCAAATATAGTGCCCATCTTTAAAAAAGGGAAGAAGGAGAATCCAGGGAATTAGACCAGTCAGCCTCACCTCAGTCCCCGGAAAAATCATGGAGCAGGTCCTCACGGAATCCATTTTCAAGCACTTGGAGGAGAGGAAAGTGATCAGGAACAGTCAACATGGATTCACCAAGGGCAAGTCATGCCTGACCAATCTGATTGCCTTCTATGATGAGATAACTGGCTCTGTGGATATGGGGAAAGCGGTGGACGTGATATACCTTGACTTTAGCAAAGCTTTTGATACAATCTCCCACAGTATTCTGGCAAGCAAGTTAAAGAAGTATGGATTGGATGAATGGACAATAAGGGGTATAGAAAGCTGGCTAGATTGTTGGGCTCAACGGATAGTAATCAACAGCTTGATGTCTAGTTGGCCACTGCTATCAAGCGGAGTGCCCCAGGGGTTGGTCCTGGGGCTGGGTTTGTTCAACATCTTCATTAATGATCTGGATGATGGGATGGATTGCACTCTCAGCAAATTTGCAGATGATACTAAGATGGAGGGAGAAGTGGATACGCTGGAGGGTAGGGGATAGGGATAGTGACCTAGACAAATTGGAGGACTGGGCCAAAAGAAATCTGATGAGGTTCAACAAGGCCAAGTGCAGAGTCCTGCACTTAGGACAGAAGAATCCCATGCACTGTTACAGGATGGGGACTGACTGGCTAAGTGGGAGTTCTGCAGAAAAGGGCCTGGGGATTACAATAGATGAGAAGCTGGATATGAGTCAACAGTGTACTCTTGTTGCCAAGAAGGTTAATGTCATATTGGGCTGCATTAGTAGGAGTATTGCCAGCAGATCGAGGGATGTGATTATTCCCCTCTATTCGGCACTAGTGAGGCCACATCTGGAGTACTGTGTCCAGTGTTGGGCCCCCACACTACAGAAAGGATGTGGACAAATTGGAGAGAGTCCAGTGGAGGGCAACGGAAAAGATTAGGAGGCTGGGGCACATGACTTATGAGGAGAAGCTGAGGGAACTGGCCTTATTTAGTCTGCAGAAGAGAAGAGTGAGGAGGGCGATTTGATAGCAGCCTTCAATTACCTGAAGGGGGGGGGTTCCCAAGTGCTCGGCTGTTCTCAGTGGTGGCAGATGATAGAACAAGGTTGAAGTGTGGGAGGTCTAGGTTGGATATTAGGAAACACTATTTCACTAGGAGGGTGGTGAAGCACTGGAATGGGTTACCTAGGGAGGTGGTGGAATCTCCATCCTTAGAGGTTTTTAAGGTCAGGCTTGTCAAAGCCCTGGCTGGGATGATTTAGGTGGGGTTGGCCCTGCTTTGAGCTGGGGGTTGGACTAGATGCCCTCCAGAGGTTTTTTCCAACCCTAATCTTGTATGATTCTATGAGAGGACTTTTATTAAATGAAACACTCAACAAAGTGTGCAGTTCACTTTGAAAACATGTCTAGTCCTCAGCCACAAAAAAGCCACACATTTTGTACAAAACAAAAAGCTTCTCATTCTCTAAATAAAACAAATATACAATACTAGTGTGTCTAGTTAGGCCTACCACTCATTTGTACCTGGATTCAGATACCAATATACTTTTACAAACTTGACTGGTCAGTGCACTGTAACAGATTCTGAAAAACCAATGAAGTGAGCTGTAGCTCACGAAAGCTTATGATCAAATAAATTTGTTAGTCTCTAAGGTGCCACAAGTACTCCTCCTTTTTTTTTTTGCGAATACAGACTAACATGGCTGCTACTCTGAAACCTGAAAAACCAATGCAAATGGAGTTTAAAAACACAGTACAATTACACTTAGTTTACTGGACCGGTATGTAGATCTTAGAAAAATTAGGCTGAATTCAAAATTTTGCTCTCTGCCATGATTTTGCATCACTTTGATGCAAAGATTAATGATAAAATACTCTCCTCAAGCATAGATTTGAGATAGAAATCTTGTTCTTCAATTTTAGATCTTGCATATCAGCTATATTTTGACTTCAGCTTCCAATTCTGGGCTCAGCCTATGACGTTTGTATGTGAATCAGTCATGCTGGCAAAGTAATGGAAAGGTTCCATACCTTCTGAGTCATTTTTCACTGTTCTTGTGCAGTTTCAGTTCTTTGTTGTTAATTAGATCAAGCCAGCTTTCCAGTGAGACTGTAACTGTAGTGTCAGCAGCCTGCAATCTGTCAAGTCCCCCTAAAATCTCTTTCAATTGCGATTGTAGGTTTAGTGCTTCTTTATAAAGTCCCTTGGATAAAATGCCTGCTGTGTTTTGACAAAGTTCTTAACATGCTTGGTGTAAATTTCAACCATTGCGCATGTAGAGACATTTTCCTGAGGGATCCAGCAAGTACCCTTAGAAGTGGGGTATTTGGGGCATCCATTATCCATTTTCAATCAACCTATCATAAGACTAGATGATGATGGTTGTGGAAGAACTTTTGTATTTCCACAATGTTCTTTAGAGTCTGTATTCAGTGTTGCTTCTTTCTCAGCAATGTTTATATGTGCTGAAGTCTGGGATAACTGTATTTGAGAAATTCTCTCATCTTTTTTTATTTTTATTGTTTACATAAACAGCAAGGATCTCCTTTTTGTGCTCTTTGCTTCCTTCTTGAATGGCATCTTCAAACTCCTCAGATGCAATATACAACCAATTTTCTTTTCAAACATAGAATCAGTAGCATTGAGAAAGCACTTAAATGATCGTAATTACATTTTAATCACAATGGTGGAACCAAAAAGTCTCACTTGCAGAATCACCAGACTTGCCAATGTTCTGCTCTTCCGTTTCAATAAAGAAAATTTAATTCAATAGACAATTTAACTTTGAAGAACCTGAAAGTCCTTTTCTGTGCTCTTTAAATGAGCCTGAATCCTTTTATTCTTGTTACTTAACCATATATAATGCTTACATTTTACTTTAGATTAATTATCTCTTCTCCCTTACTTCAGTCCACTCAATAGCCTGTTTTTTAACATCCCTTTTGAGAAACACCATGTTGAGTAAATAAACTGAGATATGGAAATCACTGAACACAAATCATCCTTTTGAATTGTGACTAGGAGTAGAGCTGACTGGAAAATGTTTTCTTCATTTTCATGAGAATTTTCTCTGTGTGTGCGAGAGAGAGAAATCAAATTGAAATATTTTAACCAAAAAAAGTTTTGATTTGGAAATGCTGCTGCTGTGGTGCCTTGTGGGAGTTGTAGTTTGGTGCCTCATGCTCCCAAGTCTCCTCTATAGGCCTAACTCCCTAGTCCGACTGTATCTCCTATGATACACCATAGTCTTGCCTCTTGGGAGAGGAGAGGAAGTGCATCAGGTGCAAGCCCACTCCATACAGAAGAATGGAGACATGAGGCAACTGAACTACTACCAGGGGGCACTATGGTGGCATATCTGAATGGAAATATCTCAGATTTTTGGCCCCAAACTGAAAACTTTGGCGTTTTCAGGCATTGAGTTTTTTGATTAATCAAAAATTTCCTGCTTTCCACAGATATTTTTCATGAAAAACTGCTTAGTTGAAAACACAATTTTCCATTGGAAAACCAGTATCAATGTAAAACTTTTCTACACATCCTTAATTAGGAGCTATCACCTTTACAACTTGTTAGAAATGAGAATCCACCTAGTCATTCCAGTCTTTCAGCTTCCAGTGAAATGTGATTCCCTTACTAGATTTACCCCTCTCTTCAGTAGCTCAACTCATTCTTTTTCCCCTGTAGGCTTTTACATGGTGCTATAATTTATTTCTTAACAGACATAGCAAGAATCTTGATGTTTAATCACTTGATGTTTAATCAACTTTTTAAAAGCTAGTTTTCATTCACAGATTGCAATAAGAGCCTAATGTTTCTAGAATCAAAACCTTTCAAAGATACATTATGTTCACAGGTTTCAGAGTAACAGCCGTGTTAGTCTGTATTCGCAAAAAGAAAAGGAGTACTTGTGGCACCTTAGAGACTAACCAATTTATTTGAGCATGAGCTTTCGTGAGCTACAGCTCACTTCATCGGATGCATACTGTGGAAACTGCAGAAGACATTATATACACACAGAGACCATGAAACAATACCTCCTCCCACCCCACTGTCCTGCTGGTAATAGCTTATCTAAAGTGATCATCAAGTTGGGCCATTTCCAGCACAAATCCAGGTTATGGCCCAACTTGATGATCACTTTAGATAAGCTATTACCAGCAGGACAGTGGGGTGGGAGGAGGTATTGTTTCATGGTCTCTGTGTGTATATAATGTCTTCTGCAGTTTCCACAGTATGCATCCGATGAAGTGAGCTGTAGCTCACGAAAGCTCATGCTCAAATAAATTGGTTAGTCTCTAAGGTGCCACAAGTACTCCTTTTCTTATTATGTTCACAGACACTTCAGAACATCATACAAGTTCAAAATATGAAGGGGGGAAAAAAGCTGGATGCTCTGTCCTCTTCACCTCTCCCTGCCCACAAACAAACATGCTTCTCACAACCCTGATGGCAGTCCGGACTTGTGTCTCACTATTTTAAGTAGATTAATAGATTTTTAAGGCCAGAAGGGCCCACTGTGATCGTCTAGCCTCCCTTCGTGACACTGGCGATAGAACTTCTCCAAATTACTTTCTAGAGCAGATCTGTTAGAAAAAACATCCAATCTTCATTTTAAAAATTGCTAGTGATATAACCCTGATTGCACAAAGGAACCTATTTAAAGAAAAAAAAAAAGAGACCTTGTTCAACAGTCACTTTGCAGAGTAGAAATGCACTTTGTTTTCCAGTTTTTATTCTTACAGTCATTCACCATATCCATGAATCTTCTGTTTGAAACATATTTCTGTGGGTTTTTTTTATCCCAAATTAACCCTAATGTCATCCTTGCTTATCATCTTAGGTTATGTATTACCATTGAAACACTTGAAAGTGTTGCAGCTACCTCTAGCTTCTCACTTAATTCAAGCAGCAGGTTTACAGCTCTGCACAATATTTTGCTCCAGTTCAGTTTGGGGTAGACGTCATTTTTTTTGGTATTACTTTAGTGCATAAGAGCCCTAGTCATGAACCAGGACCCCACTGTGCTAAGGGCTACACAAATACAGGATGAAAAATACTCTCAGTCAGACAAAACACAATCCAGTTGTTAAGGTGCGAACCTGGGACTTGGGAAACTCACATTCAGTTCCTTGTACTGCTATAGACTCCTTAAGTCTGCTTAACCAAGTCACTTAGGCCCAGATCCTCAAAGGTATTGAGGTGCTGAACTCACATTGATTTGTAGCATAGACCAGCACTCCATGTCTTATGATGCACCATGCTCTCACCTATTGGTGAGGTGAGGTAGTGTATTATAGGAGTCTCATGCTGACGATTGCTTTCAATGGGAATTAGGCGCATAAATACTTCTGAGGATCTGGGTCTCAGTTTTCCATATGTATAATGGGCATAATACTTTCCTATCTCACAGGGGTTTGGCGGAGAAATACATTCATTAAATAGTGTATGGTGCTTAGATGGTAATTGGGTCATATAAGTATTTAAGACAGAAGATAAGGCCTTGAAGAAAGTACTAGCATATGCAGATATAGATGAATGAATATAGCTAAAAACCATTAGTCTTGTGAATAAAATCCACCAATTCATGTTGCTGGTGTTTGTGAGCCATTTTATTGTTTGTCAGGAATTTTCAGCTAAGCCAGCTTTCATTCACAAGAATGTTTTTGTAAAACAAATGCATCAGAAATGCCAGCAAAAATATTTATGTAATCATATTCACCAGCAGTGTTCTTTCAGCCTATTACAAAAAACTTTTTTTTTCAAATTTTATTTGCAAAAGACTTTAACTGAACAATTTTAGGTAACACATGGAACAGTTTGACAGTAATATGCCAACAGAGAAAGATCCTTCATGTCCCACTAAGACATGATATTGCATAGCTTAACATACATACCACAGGTGCCTGATCACACAGTGCAAATAATGAATAGCAAGTATTCGGTGACCAGTTTGTAAACAAAATATAGGCTAACATTTGTTTGCACAACTATTCACTGAATAATTGTGACTACCTAAAAAAATAAAAATTTGCAACTAGTGTTTCGATAATTCACAAGCAGAAAAAAGGGTGAAATTAATCACAGTGAATAAGATGACAAGCTGCACTCCATCTACTCATTCCTCTTAGTTTCTAATGCTTAGGATCTGTTGCTTTCAATTATAGGACCTGTAGCTAGATTCCAAAACTTAGGTGGTCAACAGGCATCAGTAAAGAACCAATTAATTTTTTAAAATGTACTTTCCCCTAGTCAACGTATGGCATTTCTTTCAGGGGATGGGCCTAGAGAGTTAAATGCTGAGTGAACTTTTAAGAAGTCTAATTTCATGATCCCTCGTCGTAGCTCCAGTCCTGCATTCATTGTGAACCCAACATTCCCACTGACTTCACCAGGAGAGACTGAATGGAAGAAAAAATACCAGATTGGACTCAACATTTGTTACACTCCCACCTAAAATAGTAAGGGAGTTTTGACCTCACTTCAGGCTATAAAGTCATGTAGGATTATTTTTCCTTTTTGAAGTTGGTTTAGATCGATTATAGGGCTGTTTTTGCTTCCTCTGTAAAATCAGGTATTGGCCATAGCTGGAGGCAAATTGTTAAGACAAGGTGTCTGATCAGCTATGACAAATTGTGTATTTCTTGAAATGGCTTGATTTGGGGAGAGCCCCACTTCCTCCCCTTATTCTATTTATAAATAACATAAAATACACTACCAATGTTAAAAAGTGTTGTTTTTTCCTTTCTAATCTTTTTGTTTTTCTTTCTTAAATTCAGTGAATGAGATCATGTCTCTCTAACCCCTGCACACTGTGCCGGAAGGTGATAAGTCATGGAGAAATGACCTATACTATGACTTACAAAGTGGTATTAAAAAAAACCGTACAAGATATTCTTCCTATTGTCAAGTATCCAGGCTTATAACAAAACTGTATTGTCCCCCTGCATTCTGTTCATTCTGACAAGTTTGTATGTCTGGCCGTCTATCTAATGGAGTGCACAGTTCATGAAGTGTTTGGTCATACTAGAAGTCAAAGAGCTCTCATAAGCACAGGACCTTCACTGAACCAACTTCTTATAAAATTTCTATTGACAAGACTGCAGGGCTTGAGAGAGTATTGGCTACTAACAGCACAGTTTAAAATGACTTTACTGCACAACTGTTGCGGTTTTGTTTTGTTAACCATTGACA
Organism: Eretmochelys imbricata; assembly: GCF_965152235.1. Classification (NCBI taxonomy): domain Eukaryota; kingdom Metazoa; phylum Chordata; order Testudines; family Cheloniidae; genus Eretmochelys; species Eretmochelys imbricata. Next base: position 245,116,512 of record NC_135572.1, on the reverse strand, counting down.
AGTGGAATCTGTGAATGCTTAACAAACCCCTTTTTGTCAGCCACAGGAATGTATTGCAAACAGGTTTTGTTTGATATTTACAAGAAATCTCCCCTTGGTTTCTGTAACCAGACACATATATGCAAATCCACCACCTGATCCTTCAAATTATATTCCCTGAATCAGTAAGTAGTATAATAAAACTGCATTAATTTACATTTCACCTATCTGCATGTCCTATAATTCTCACACTAAGAACAATGGTTTCTTTCTCATTTCTCAGCAAAGATTTAATAGCCGACACAGTGCTTGTGTGAGGTCTCACGTTACTAAGACTTAATTACTTTTATAAAATATATTACTGAACATTTACGATTATACTGCTGTGTAAAGTATGGGTGTAAATAATTAAATCTAAACTGCATTTGTCAAATGAATGTTTTGTGATGCAGAAGCCTTGGTTTTGTGAGTGTTGGGGAAACTGAGTCACAAGTCCACCCAATTGCCTTTATTTATACAATTTCAGACAGAATTACTGTCACTTACTATGTCTGGACACACATTTACACCAGACAAGTAATAACAGATTAGATGCAATTGGTATATGGGCCCAAGTTACCACATTCTGGGGCACCTAGCCGTCCTTCCACTTTCCACAACAGTCGTCACCTTTTCCGATCCCTTGATCTGGTCCTTCAGTCCGATTCTTTGGTTTCTGGTCCAGTGTTTCTCCAGTTTTGGCTCATGTTCGCTTAGGTCTTTTATACATTGCTACATTATAGATTAAGTAATCTTTATTCATTTGGCTTTTAACCAGGCCTGCCAATGGGGGCACAACAGGGGCAATTGCCCAGGGGCCCAGGGCATTTAAAAGGGCCCAGGTGGGCAACAGGGCTCCTAGGCATGCACTGGGTGGTACTGGTGGTGGCGAAGGCAGCCGGGCGGGCATGTGGAAGCCCTGGCCATCAGAGGCGCTGAGATTCTAATCTGCCGGGGAGTGCTCCCCCTGGCTCTGCCCAGGCCCCGCCCCCAAGGCGCACCCCAACCCTGTTTCTTCCCACCCCCAATCTGCCCCAACTCTTCCTGCCCCGTCCCTTCCCTGCCCAGTTCCACCCCCTCCTCCAGGCAAGCTGCGCCCTCCCTTCCTTCCCCCCCCCCCACACCCAGGGCCTCCAGATGCTGTGAAACAGCTGATCTGCAGTAGGCGCTGGGAGGGAGGGAGGGAGGGGGAGGCGTTGATCAGTGGGGCTGGCCAGCAGGCAGGAGGCGCTGGGGAGGAGGGAGAGGCGTTGATAGGGCGGCTGCTGGTGGGTGCTTAGCACTCACCTTTTTTTTTTTTTTTTTCCCACGGGTGCTCCACCCCTACAGCACCCACGGAGTCGGCGCCTATCCTGGCTGTGCCGGAAGAGCACGCCCAGCAGCGCAGCTGGCAGCAGCTCGCTGGGCACCAGCCTGCCCAGGGGCAGCACTGCCCAAATATCCGGGGCACCGCGTCCGTGGCTTGTGCCTGCACCAGCTCTGCGCCCATGTGGTGACACCGCACCGGGCCAGCAGCAGCGTGAGGCCCTGCTCCAGCCCACCCTGCCCGAATCAAACCTCAGCCATCCCTTTCTAGGCGGCCCATGGATCTTTCTGCCCTGGGGCCCGGAATTGCTGTCGGCCGGCCTGCTTTTAACACATCAGCCCTTTTGGTTTTTTTGTAACCTGTACATTATGCGTGTGCAAGTTTCAGTTACCCAATTTCTGCATTTTGCTTGCAGCGGTTTTGCAGTTTCTGGATCATGTCATTTTACGTCACCCAGCTCTGGGTTTTCCCAGAAAAAGTTATTTATTGTTTTACCTCAAAACATCCAGCACACTAAGTTACCTTTGTTCTGTCAGCAATAACATCATTTTAAGCAGCTCAGTAATTCTATGTAAAAGACCACACTTATGCCAGCAAGGCCTTGGCATAAGTGTTACCTCATCTGTACTCCTCACTGTCTACAATTACAAATCATTAAAGTGTAACTAACAAAGCTTTTAATTTTACCATTTAGCAATCTTTCATTTTTATATTTCAGTGCCATAAATCAGTATACGTTATCCCCTTAATCTATTTGGGGAGGGGTGTTTGAAGAGAACGCTATGATTCTGTAATGTCAACATTTCTTATTTTCTTTAAAGGGGGGGTTTTCATTCAAAGCCCAGTTTTATTTGTGAATCATCACAAGGAAATGCTGTGAGAAGTTTTCCTGTGAATTCATTTTGAGGAGTAACTCCATTTTAAACGTTGGTATTCGTTTGCTTTTAATGGTATGCCAACGTGTGTGTTCGCTTGTTTTTCAGTTTAACAAATTCTGTCATCTACAATGGATCTTCCAGTGCAAAATTTTCACAAGTGTCTAAATGACTTAGGCTCTCAAGAGACTTGAGGTACAGCTACACTGTGGTTTTAAAACCCGCGGCAGCTCTGAGAGCCTGGGTCTACAGACTTGGACTTGTGCTACAATGCCAACAACAGCACTGTAGGTATTGTGGCTTGGGCTGGAGCTTGAGCTCTGAAGCCCACCATTTTCCCTGGGCTTCAGAGACCAAGCTCCAGCCCGTACCCATATGTCTGTGCAGATGTTTTAGAGCCGTATCGTGAGCCTCAGTCTGGAGAGCTGGGCTCTGGGACTCACTGCTTCAGGTTTGAAAATGCAATATAGACATACCCTTAGACTACTTTTAAAATTTTTACCCCCAGTCTATAGGACAAATTAGGGAGGCTTTGCTGCAATAAGAACACAGCTACAGGCTATCGTTCTAGTACTGCAGAAAACCAAATTAAGTTAAAGGGGCCTGTGCATTTTGGTCCCAGCTCAGGAGGGCGCTTACACATGTGTAAAGTTAACATTTGCGTAATTGTTCTCCTGAACAGAGATGGCTACCATGTGCTTAAGTGCTTTCCTGAATTAGATCCTGAGAACTTCGTATGTCATATATTGCACTGCACCTTCAGCTGCTTTCCTTGGGCCTTGAAGCTCTGCTTTATCTTAGCCACAGCCTATTGCCATTCTGTAGCCCATCCACACTAGCTGGCGTGCTCCAGCACCCTTTTTTCCCCCCCAGCAGCTGGGCCCATTCTCTAGTTGCTTCCATTCGCTGTACTGGCTGTATACATACCTATTGGTGTTAGTTTGCCCCTCACTCACCACCATGCTGTTGGTGACAGCCCTTATTCTCTTGTCTGTAGATGGTAGAGAGGTACTTCCAAAGAGTTTTATGCACACTACTGATGATGACGATAATATGAACTTAAACAGAATTTGACATAGTAAAATCTCAAACCATTTTATAATGGTAGGTAAGCAGTCAGTGACTAGCCTAAGGTCCCATACTGAATCAATGACAGAATTGGGACTAAAAACTTGTTCATTATAGGTTCTTATACCAAGTTCACCGTAGTAGCTAAGCACCTTCCGGTAGTGTGTTAAGCAACGTGACTGCACATCTGCCATGTGTTGGTTGTTCTCTCATCCTTGCCCCAGAGGGAGAATCTGACGTCATCACTAGGTCATACCTTGCCTCCCTGCTTTGGTGGATGCAGGTAGCAGATCAGTTGCAACCTTCAAGATCACATGTGATTTTTCTCTGCCCTGGATGCAGCAGGATCACATGGGAAATTTTGTGGGAATTTCCAAATATTATGGGTTTTTTTGTTTTAATTCAGAATGAAAACAAATTTTGAAATGTCAGCATTTCTCCACAGAGACCAGCTCTTTTATAAACCTAAATAAAACTGCATTCTGTGTGTGCGCATGCATGCTCTGAATTTTTTTTTTTTTTTGTTCTCTCACCAATGAATAGAGTTTAACGAAACTTTGCCAATTTTGCACTGAATTTGGCAGCACTCCATTTGGTCATCCTAAGCATAAGGAACGCCCCAATGGTATGAAATCATAAAAACCAGAATTGATGGTAAAAGATCATGGAAACCCATGCATAGTTTAGTGATTTGGGGAATCAGTCCACATACAACTTATGAAATCCAGTTGATTTTTAAGAAATTGATGAATCAGTGAATGCCTTAGTGAATATGGAGTCAGCCATATGGTAGCAGGCTGGCACAAATCTCTTCCAGACCAGGGAAACCAGAGAATCATTAACCTGAATGAATTCCATTGTAATGTGAGCCCTTTAAGACAACAGGATGGCAGAAGCCTGGGGACCAGTTTGACCACATCTGACTATATGCAGTGTGTTTGGAGCAGTGGAATTTCTCCAGGCAAAGGAACAAAGAGATGAGGTGTCGGTACAACCCTTTAAAAACACAGAGGCTGAGTCTAGCAGAGAGACTAAGTTTTTAGGTTTTAACTATGTATTCTGTATTGACTTCTGTTGGAACCATGCAGTGAAATCCCCATTCATTGCTTTGAAAATGTACCCCTTAGTGTTTGATGTCACTTGCTGAGATATAAAGCACTGATCCCAGGTCCAAATCCATGGCAGGCTGCACTGTGCTATGTGCTGAAATTCTGTAAAGTAAAACTGTAACTTAAAATGACAAATCAAAAGCATTTGGAATGAAGGCTACTAAGATGTTCTTTCCTGGTCCCATATCATGATGGCTGACCGTCCAAAACTATGTGAAGGTTTTTTTCTTTCTTTCTTGTCCTCTTTCCTAATTGGAATATATCTTGTTTTTCAATAATAGAAGATAGTCAGTTTTTTAGAGCTGAAAATTAATTTATGGACACTGCTTGATTGTAGGCATCAGAATATGTTTGTCTTTTACTGTTTTCTGTGTACCAGTTCACAATGTATTCCAAGGGTTAAATGATGCTCCTATGCTCTCTACCCCTGTGAGCACATACAAACTCAGCCCACTTATTGCCAAGACAACAAATATAGCAGCTCTGCTGCTCAAGGTGGGGTGGGGAGCGCAGGACTCTGCTAACGTATCTGCACTGCAGAACCTTATGCCAGAGCACCACACTCCAAGGCAGAGTGGAAGGTGGCTGGGAGGGGGGGGGGGAGAAGTGAGGGACAGGTCATGTGGATTTGTGGTGTCAGACCCCTCAGATGACACACAGGAGTGCCAGTGCCTTGGAATCTATTAATCTAATTTTGAGCTCTCTGGGCCAGGAGTTGTCTTTTTATCACTTATTTGTACAGCACCTAGCACACTGTGGATCTGATCACTGATTGGGGAATCCAGGAGCTACTGTCATACAAATAATTCATTATAAACATTTCTACTGTGCCATTTGGAGAAACTATCTTGAGTAACTGCAGGTTTTATAATTCTATTTTAATTGCTGTGGATTTAAAAAAGCCCCTCCAAATCACATACTTTACGTAATTCAGTGTTAAAAAATGTTTGCTTCTGGGCTGACAATTTGTGTACAAATCGAAACAACGGAGTTAAAGCTGCTGCTCTCCTGTAACCTTTGTAGTGTTGCTTACTGGGTGCCTGTTCAATAAAGTCTGATGCTCTGGTCAGAATTACAAACATTTGTAGAAAAGTAATTTTGAGTAGAATTAAAATGACCTCCTGTACTGTAAAGGGCAGTGGAGAAGGAGGAAAGAGGAAAGGGAAAAGAAAGAGTAAATTGGTACATTCCTATTCTTTGTTATTTTAATCAGACTGCTGTGCAGAATGAGACACGAGTTAATACTTTGTTGCTAGTAATGAACAATTCCCACGAGTAAGGGTGTTGTCGCAGGTGCCCTAGACAAACTCCTCTATGTATCCCAATATTCATTCTCTACCCTCAGCTCTCATACAAGTCAATACAAGTTAAAAGGAACCTTAGCTCCCCACAGAATTTTGCCCTTTTGAAGCTGCCACATGATGTTCCAGAGGTGGCTGCACATCAGTGTTGATTTATGTTTTTATCAACTTTGTGGGATGAAAGAATAAAATACATTATCAAATGTATTTTGGTTTGGCTTTGGCTTTGGGATGAAAGAATAAAATACATTATCAAAAATTTGAGATCTTTTTTGATTTTACCTAATTTTGTCTGCTCCTTTCCAGTCCTAGTTTTGTCTCAGCTGCAAGTGCCACATGAATACCCTTTCTTGCTTTATTTCACTATTTCCATTTCTGGTGTAAACCATAAAAATGCACTGGGGCCTGTCGTACTAGTTGTGAAGATTTTCAGCCACTAGTCCCGAGGAGCACTGGGGTTATATAACAAGGAGATACGGGTCTGTGTAAACAGGAAATAAAGGCAGTTTGGCATTCATCCTGATACCAAAAAGAAAAGGAGTACTTGTGGCACCTTAGAGACTAACCAATTTATTTGAGCATAAGCTTTCGTGAGCTAGAGCTCACTTCATCGGATGCATAGCTTATGCTCAAATAAATTGGTTAGTCTCTAAGGTGCCACAAGTACTCTTTTTCTTTTTGCGAATACAGACTAACACGGCTGTTACTCTGAAACCTGTCATCCTGATACCAATATTCTGGGTCTCTGTAATCTCTACAGGGCTCAGAAATATTTATCTATAATGTTCATTTCACATTCTCAAAGAACTGGGTTTGCTTTGAGTTCATGAGGATGCATTGCTTTATTTCAACCAGCTTGGCCCATCCCAAGATTTGACTAGAACACCACTCTAAAGACAGAAGACAGGCTATCAGACCTTTTACTTAGAGACAGGCACAACTGCAACCCCAAATAAAAAAATCCTGATATTTGTTAGGGTCCTAAATCTGAATCTACACTGTGTACACTATTGCAGATCTATCTTAATCGTGTCACAAGCAAAACAAAACATCCTGAGCTTTGGATTGATTGAATGATTTATTTATTTTTATTTATGAAATTCAAGTTAACACAAGGACTCTTATGTCTTGGCCCAGCACCTAGCTCTGTAGGACCTATTCCTGGTCCATATGTGTGTAAATAAACCAGTGAAACCCAGTCAAAACTACCAACCTTAATCCAAGTTCACGGTAAGGATTGCAAACCACACGGAATGTGGCCCAAATTTCAGATTTGCAAAAAGATGAGTTTTGTCTAGTTTCAGTCTTCATTACTAAAATTTACACAGCCCTAGTAATAACCCCACAAGTTGACTCAAGCATTGTATTATTAGGCTAATCTGTTTTTAACAGCTAACTGAAAATCAGTTCTGGAGGGGAGAGGAGAAAGAGGAACAAGATTTGAGTCTTGTTTTATTCTCCCGTCTGACCTAGAAGTTTTATATAGTTTCAAAGGTGTTCACTTACCTATTTATTCTTCATAATAGCAAAGTGCCATCTGATATCTTCTGTTCAGTGTTGTCATGAACACATTATGAATCGTTGCAACATCCACAGACTAAATCATAGCATGTTAATGAATTCCTGCAGTGCTTTTGCATTTATGCTGACACCCAGTGGCTGCCCAGCATAACTACACTCTACTTTGTGCAGTGTACAACGTCCTCATTACCAATGAAATAATAAAGCTACAGCAGCAGTTCCAAAGAAGTCTAAGACCCTTGGCAGTGAGGATGTCTGTGCTTTTTTTCTTCAGTCACCTGTTTCAGTAAACAAACACTCAAGTAAAAGGGAGGAACGTCCCATTTGAAGTATACGGGAACCAACCCCTTGCAGCTCTTTGATCATTTGAATCTGGATCCAGACCTATCATGTGCAAATGGGCCAAATGAAAAGATGGGATGAGAAGATCTCTTCGTTTTCCATGAGAGGGGAAGTAAGGAAGGAATGGTTTTGTGATTGCAAAAAGCAGTTGACCACAAACTGATTTTTCACAGTACAAAATGCCTCCATTACCGCCACTCCCCAAATCTACATTTTCATGTATTGTTAAAAAAACAACAAACTTCAAACAGCTTCAGTTCTCTATAAAATAAGGCAATTTTACTATAGCAATAAATATCACTCCCTGTCAAGTGTAAGTATTGACCTCCAGATATTAAAGCTGATATCAATATTCTCCTTTGGGCTGAATCCTGGAGTCCTACTCCATCTTTACGCTGGCAAAATTCCTACTAAAGTAAAGGAGCTATGATTAAAGATTACAAGACTGGCCTGTTTAAAAATCAGTCCTTTCTGCTTTAAAGATCAGATCCTGCAACTAGATCCACACTGGCATACTCCATGCCCTAGGACAGAGCTTCAATGACTTGCAGAATCTGTCCCTGTAAGTGTAAATAGATCATAGGGAAAGAGCTAAGTCCTACTCCAGTAATATGCTGCACAATAACAGCCTGTCTTTAAGCTCAGCAAAAGCATAGTATATGGCATTCTGTCAATACACCTGAGCACCCAAATATATTAAATGTAGTAAAGCATAAAATAATAAAGTAAAACTGAGCCAATGTTAAACAGAAACAAAATATCCAAATGGCAATTCCGAGGCTAAACAGTGCAGAGAGTTTTCAGGCACAAGGAATGATCCTACATATCACGTGTTTAAGTACTTTTTTCCGGGAGCCATACAGTAAACAGATAGCACTAACAAAGTCAAATATTAATAACCAAGAACTACACATCTCCAAATCCCCTTCCCCCAACCAGCAAAACCCATAGAAATTTACACTGACCAAAGCAAATAGAAAATAAAAGTCAAACCACTTAAATGGTTGACATTTAGGGATAGAACCAAACACCCTTTCCATCCTCTTGAATTATCTAAGTTATAACATTAACAGAAAATAAATACACATTGAAATGGACTAACTCAAGATCGTGACATCCAGGTGGTGAGAAGTTATAATAAAAAGGTTTTAGAACATCTCAGGAAGAATTTTTTAGAGTGTCTGTTGACAGATAAGATCATTTTAATGTTTTGTCCCAGTCTAAGTGAGGTGCTGAGGTTTGACTAACCGGGGTAGCATTCTCAATGTAATAGAGTACAAGCAGCATGTTTACCACTGTCCCAACTCTGTGTCTCATTTCTTGGGGGGATGTAAAAAGATACCATTTGCAGAGGAATGGAAAAAAATATGAGAAGGTTGAAGGAAGGGAGATGACCCAAAACCTGATTATTTTATTATTATTATTTTTTTAATAAAATAAAAAAAATCATTCCACATTTGTCTCTGCATTTCTGGGTTCAAGTTGGCATCAAGTAGATGTGCCAAAATTGTGCAAGGAAAATGGTGAAGGTGGCACCACCCAGCCAAAACACGAAGAGGTTACTGAAGATCTTGTGAGAAAGTCTGTTCGCAAATAATGTCCCTTAGACACTAGAGACTGGCTAAATTCTGAATATCTAATCTGAATCAAATATCCCAAACCATTTAAGGTTTCCTGCTTTTGCTAGGAATCCCTTTCCTATAAAATTTGTCCTGTCTAACTCATCTCTCTTTCCTCCATCCAGCTCTTTCTTATAGCACCTAATGCTTACTCCTGGCCCAGATGACAAAGAAATCTGCAACCAGACCCCACCCTTCTGCTTTCTCAGTTGTCTTTGTGTTTAGATCCTGCCACAAAGCCTTCCTGTGAAAATTCCAGTAACTGCCCCCAAATCCTCACAGCTGGTGCCCTGAATAGTGCATAAGAGAGACTGGGCAACTTTTGATCTTTCTGCCCCCATGCCTTTTAATTGAAACATATAGGCTTGGTTGAAAGAGAGTCCAGATCTGAACCATTTCCTGGTTTGCACATTCAGCCTCTTGCCACCACAATTTAATATCTTCTTTTAGCTCAGCCCACCTTTACAGATGTGGGAGCAGTACACTGTCACCATACATTCCTGTCTGTGGCTTGTCCCTCCATTAAGACCAGCTTAGTCAGATCCCTGTATTCAATGTTCTACCATCTAGTTGGTGGTCGGCCTTTAGGTCACACTGACCTTGGTTGTGTTTGTATAATTTTCTTTGCATTCTTTCACTGTTTGCCTTGTGCAGTGTGCCCACCACCGTGATCTTGTGAAATCATGGCATGGGATTGGCCCCAATTAAAAAGATTACAATTTAATGTACATTTAATTTATAGTATAGGGTTTAAATCTTATGAAGGTTAGGCTGCGAGCCCTCAAATACAACTGAGAAACTGTTTCATTTTGTGTTTTACTTTATTTTAGGTGTGGCTGAAACAGATTTTTTTTTTAAAATGGGTAACTCTTAACAAAGAGCTGTTCATTTACCAATAAGTAATGCAATAATTGTACCGGTTGTTGGTACTCACTGATAACGCCGATGTTAGTTCACTTAGCTGAGAGCACAGCCTTTATACATAGAGGCTCCAAGAGAAAAGGGAGAGTTTCTGCCCAGATCTGTCTTTGAACTATTTTTTAAATATGTCTGATGTCACTCTGAGTCTGCCTGTGAGAGGGGCAGCTTTCTTTCAAAGTCGAGTGAAAGAATCACTCAAGTAGTTCGACAAACAGGTGCCTATGTTTTGTTGATGAGGCAAGAACTCTCCTTTCTGTCCATCTCCTCTTTAAGACTGAAGAGAATTTTTTGAGCCATCTTGACTTGGGGTCCCAGCATTTGTGTGTGGGGGGGGTGGGAGGCTGGATTGCTCTGGTACACTGGGTGCTCCCATCACTGTCTATATTATTCAGGGGGGAGAGATTTATTTTACAATTAATTAATCATTCAAAAGCAGCTAGCTAATAAATAAAAATCAAACACCGATGTGCCAGATACACACAGGTTTATGTATGCCTCCATGTATGGAGTACATGCCACTTGCTAATCTCTATTGTGATATAGGAGCTGTTCATGAAAGTATATCCAGAGCAGAGTTAAGAAGTATTTTCTTTGTCACTTTTACCTGCTCATTCACTATTATTGTTCAGCTTCCATGCTGGAGCATTGGCAGTATGTGCTTGGTCACCTAAGTTGAATGGTATTGATCTACTCCTTCACTGAATGAGTGTAAACTTTTAAACAGAAGAACAAATAGTGACAAACAATTCTCTTTGTCATGCACAAACACACTACTTCATCTGCAAATATGAGTTTTCATCTGGGGTGAAATTCACCCTGCTACAGAGTGCCAGAATAAGGCTGATGCATGCATAAATTCCACTTAAGACCTACGTTGAGGGCTTAAGTGGAACTTTTGTTGTGCTAGCTCTCTATGCAGAAGAGAATTTTACCCATTATGAGTAGCTGTTTGCTAACCGGTCATGCTAGCAATCACAGATTTGTGTGGAAGCTTGCAAATAGCAAAAATAGGAGCAGTATAAAGTTTAAACTGAACAGCCATTCAAAATTCAATTGAATATCCATGAACATTGTTTCTACAGTTTTCAGCCAACTCTAGTTTGATTTTGCTTATATTTCCTGCTTTATAAATGCAAATACCACAGACTTTTGACACTTCCACTTCTAGTCTTGACCAGTAATGATAAAACAAAAGAGCAATTAAAATTTGCATATGTAACAGTGTGCTTATTTGTTCGAAAATCTGTCCCTATAGCACTAAATGACTGGTGAAACCAAGTGTGGAAGGGAACTGGAAAAAGCAACTTTCACTTTTGTGATAACTTGCTGTTCAGTCCGGAAATAGTATATATACTGTTCATTTGACTAATATAATAGATTGTGCTCTACTTTCCCTGACATGACTGAGATGCATGGTTGAACTGAATGTATATTATTTCAGAGATAAATCAACAGAGAATCTGTGTTCTGGGTTACATTGCTCAGGCAAATTAATAGTAATTATAATGGTCATTTACATTCTACGGAAATTCATTTATTCAGATGGATCCCAAAGCACTTTATAGATTAGTAAAAGGAATCATTAAACTGCAGCTACCTTTTGTGGAACACAGCAGCTGTTTAACATTCTACAGCAATGCTACACAGAAATTTGGGGTAAGCAGTGAATAGTATCTTATCTCAGTGATTCTCCTACTGCAGTCCATGGACCACCAGTGACCGATGCAGGCCTTTCTCCAGCCTGCAGATTTTTAGCTAGATCCTCATATGGATGCATGTGAGCACAGCTTATTAAGAGCCTGATCCAAAGTTCATAGAAGTCTATGGAAAGATACCCACTGATTTCACTGGGCTTTGGATCAGGTTCTAAGTTCCTTTAATTTCAAAGAAACTATTTGCAGATGTAAAAGATCACAAGATTTGGCCTTCACTAACAATGTGCAATCTAATACAGCATGTATACACTATATAAACTGTAGCTCAGAAATGTTTTGATTGTAAATAAAGAAGGGGTAGAGGGAGAGTGAAATTATGAGATCTAGGGTCTATATAAATTGTCAATGTGCTTGTCTCAGAAAGCATGGTCCAGATGCCTGGAGCAGCAGAGGAAAATGCTTTTGATGCAACAGCGGTGCCACTATGAAGGGACAGAGGACAGGTGAGTGATGGCCTAGCAGTGAGATCAGGAAAGAGAGCAGAGAATGATAAGGTCCATGAAGAAGGAGAAACAGTAGTTCTGTAGTTCTTTTTCTAAGTTAAGCAATTTGCCCAAGTACTATAGGCAGTACCTAGGAACGGTCAGACAAATTAGAGACCTCTTCTCATGATGTCTGTTGCTATAGGTGCAGCTATGAATATAGCAAGCGTGCTTACTCAAAACATATACCACATCTCCCCTTTGAAACCCTTTTGATTTTATTATACTTGCATCTAAGTTACTAATTTTTCTACTCTGATATCGGTTCTAACAAATCTGAAAGGCTGATGGCATTATCTCACCTGTAATACCTGTGAGTGTTTGTATATAAGTACATTGCCCTTCTGCCAGAATGATCAGTCAACTTTAAGTACCTCTCTGATTTTGGAAGTTAAAATGCTCTGGAGGCTGTAGATGAAAGGTCAGAGTGGGAGCTGGCTGGGAACTCTCAGTTGCTTATCCAGGGTCCCTTTGTCTTTGGAACACTTACAATGTAGAAGTTACTGCTGGAAATGGCAGTTTTCCTTCAGGAAGTGGCCTAGCAGAAATATCCATGGAGGTTACCTAGACAACTACTGTAGCAAGTTAGCTATTAGTTGACAACTTCCTTATTTTTCATGTCTGAGCTGGGAGTTTTATGTTATTCCTCTTTGGTGGACACAGGACTATAAACTGGTCATCTTTGTCTCTCGAAAGTGAGTAGTTTCTCTGCAGATCTCCTATTCAGAGGCTTCCCCTTATCCTTGAATGGTTGGCTTTGTGTCAGTTTGTATGTTAACCCAGGCAAGTTGATCTATTCCTGAGTGCTGCAAAATGGTAAATGGCAAAATGGTAAAAGGTTTCCTCAGTACAGTGCAGGAGGGAGTAAAGGCAATGCTACAAAAGAACACTAAAGGGAGCTTAGGGAAGATGGCAGCACAAGAAGAATAAGATGAGGTATGAATTGGCAGATTAAGCATACTGAGTACACGCTTACATTTGACAAAATAGGACATCATGGCAATGAGGCAGGTATATAAGTAGTGTGTTATTTAATAGTTATTCAATTTTCTACCCTTTCCTCCCTCCACTCCCCTTTGTAAATTTAACAGGAGTTCTGTAGATGGTCATTACGGAAAGCTGTCTAGATTACCAAACCCGGGGGGTGAAAAGGCTAATTCTGTTTTCACACACATCTGAATCAGTTTATCCATTCCTGTTTTAATGGTGCCTCAAACTCAGTTGGGTCTGTTAGGCACTACTGTAATATAGATTAATAATAGTACAGTTCCTCCTCCACCTTCAACCTCCCAAAGAGAGGGATTTCAGCTGAGATACTCCAAAGCTTTCCTTTGGCCATTGTGACTTTGGTGAGACTATCCACGCTGCTATCTACTTCAGGTACACGCTTTGCTCTAGAAATGGGGGCACTCTCCTTTTACTGCAGCTTGTGAGATTATGCAACTGAAGGAACCATTGTTTTCTGAAGGCTAAAAATCAATGGAAGGCTCCTTAAAAAAAAAGTACAGCCTATTCTCAAACAATGTCAGAGAAAGTCCTCTCTTTATAGTTTGAGTTGTAGAAGGTCAGAAGTGTCCTACTTAGAAGTTAAAAAAAGAAGAAGAAACTTTAGGCACAGACATGGAAAGGAAAAGTTGAAATACAAATCAAGGTTTAATGGTCCTTCTAGTAGCTGTCTTTTGTTTTTACAGTGTGAGCCATTAAAATGCTGGGCATCCAAGCTCATCCATCTCAAGGTGCCTCCAATAACTATGGTATCTTACTATATTCTTGTGGGATGGCAAATATTGAGTTTTAATGCCATCCATTGTAAACTGTAAGGTGACATTTTCAAAGCTGCCCAAGAGATCTGAGATACCTAATTTTCCATTACTTATAATGGAAAACAGGCATCCAAACCCCTTGGGCAGCTTTGAAAAGCTCAGCCTAAAGTTTTAGAACACAAAATTTCTATCCATTTAAAGAATGCTTTAAATTAGGAGTAATTCTGGAACATATGGGTTCTGCTATTTTCTCCAAAGACTATTTTCTATTTATGCATTTCATAAATAGGGTTGGGTGATACTTTGCATTTTTAGGTTCCAGGGGTTTGTACACAATTTGTTTGCTTTATGGAGGCTTGTCTAGTGCTGTGGTACAGTAAGGAGCAGCAAGAGCAGGATTCTAACAAGGTAACTGGTTAAATAAAGATAACCCAGAAGTGATACAGAACAGTCAGCACTCCTTCTAAGTACAGTGAGACACCCAGTGTTAATTCTTTCAAGGTCTGATCCAGTATTCATTGAAGTAAATGAAAGAACTAATATTGACTTGAGTGTGCATTGGACCAGATCCTCTGGGCCCAGATCCTCAAAGAGGGGTGTGCGGGTGGGTGTAAATACCTTTGAGGATCTGGGCCTTATTGCCTTCTGGCACAGTTTTTACCCACTGAGTTGCACTTCTGGGATCCAACAAAGAGAATCACTACTTAGTGAAAACCATGCAAAACTAGAGACTGAAAGCTGAGTTTGGACTCAACTGAGAATAGGGTCCCATTGAAGTCTCCCAAAAGATTAATGAACTTCACTCTATATTTTATATAGGTTGTTATACTTCAGTAATCACTGTAATATCTGAGTACCTTTCAGTAGTATGTTAAGCGAAGTGATTACACATCTGTCTCATGATGCTTGGTCTCTCATCCTCTCCCCAGAAGAAGCGTACACAGTGGAGTGTCTTGTTTTGGAAATATATGATGGTTGGTTGGTTGGTTTTAAAATATGTACCTGTTGCTATGTGTATATTAGAGAAGGCAAGGTCAAAGCAATGTGCCTTGCCCTTGGAGCCAAAGGTGTTGAGGTTTGTGATGACCCTATTTCTTTAGGGAAATCATTCCACAGCCTCAGACTAGCCCCTGAGAAAACTCTCTCAGACAAGCTTTACTCTTACTGTTGAGAACAGTTGATTCCTGGGTTTATGAAGGATTACAGTACAGGAGTCTAAAAAGGCAGCAGTATGTTGCCAAAGAAAACTCATGGTGTTTGGCTTTGAACAGGCTCCAATTTCTATCCTCAACAGTTCATCGGGATCCTAATTTAATGTTGATTATTGCTTTAGATTACTGAGCTGGGAGTGCAAAATGTTTAATACACTGTATTTAAATAATTTTTCACAAAGTAAACTTTTGATTTTGCCTCACTGTATCCCTGTCAATTTAAATTCATGTTTTAATTTTTATATCAGATAATAGTTCATTTCATTGTTTCTAAAAAAACACTAACCTGAAAGCTTCCCAGAAATCTAACATCTCTTAATAGTCTTTGCAAGTAGAATTGCTTACTGCAATTTAAATATTCAAAGGGCTTTATTTTAAAGTTAATATTGTTTATAGGAAGCAAATGCAAATAAGTGGTTAAAACCTTTTGGTATTAGGTCATTAAAAATCCATTCTTGACTTCCTGCCCACAACTACATCTTTTTTCAGACCTGTCACCCATTTCATTTAAGCACTTAGCTCTTTCCTAATGAATGAATTGGCATTTCATATTACCTTATTATCCTATAAAGCAAAATGCATACTCAATAACATTAACGGTAATTTCTCATAAAGACACATTATTGATCTGGGTGCTACCTGTAAGCATTGAAAATTGCATCCTGCACACAGAGCCTTTCACATCTGGGCCTGAAGAATTAAAGAAAAATTAAATTTGACAGCAGTAAATTCACAGGCACAATCTAGGCACCAATTTATATGCAAAATGAAATGCTTTATGAAAATTTCCTCTATTTTCTCACGGAGATTTGGGAAAAAGATTTCACTAGATGCTTCTTTCTCTAATATCCCTCTACTTAAATATTATACTGCAGTCACTGCAGACTCCCTTTGATGTATAAATAATCAAGTTAAATTATGTGCAGCAAGGAGACTAGTGCTCTGCCATTCTTATTTTACAAAGTAATTTCTACCCTAGAGGGTCAAATTTCCCTGACAAATTCTTAATTACTATGTTGCAACAGAAGCAGAATCTATTTGTGCATAAATCCTGGGCATTCCCATGTGGTAAGTAACTAATATTACCAACCATTTCACTTGGCCTGTTCACTGAACTCCATAATTAGATAATACTTTTGATGATGGTACATTTGAAGTCTTAATCCATTTAATTTTTTATGAGATTTTTTTTATTTTAATAGGGATATGTTAGTGACCGCTGCCTATTTAAAAATCATTAAAATTCTGTCCACAGCAGTAATAAAGATTAAAGATTACTAATATGGCATTCATAACCTTGCTGGTTTTCTAGAAATCCGGGGCTTAAGGTAAATGTTAAAGGTCATTTAATATGTTAGTCACTAATTATAATCCTGGGTAGTAGGTTCCTTTTCTAATTATCCTGGTATAAAAGTTCTATTGTTTGGTCTATACTTCTGATTTTTCTATTTGGTTTTTCGTGTGGATGAGTAATCCTGGAATTAAGCTTCTGACCATTGATGAAAGTAGGTAATGCACAATGATTAACTGGATAAAAGCATACGTTTGAAAGCTGCAGAATATCTCACCTTGAAGTTACTTACAAAAGATACAACATCCCTTTTCTAGTAGAAATAAAGCAGAAAGGTCATTGCAAAGATTAACACCTTTTTATTTTAGTATCAAACATTGACAAATAAGATAAAGGCCTCCAGAGCATGTTGAGAAGAAAGCAGGAGCAACTAGAGACAAAAACGGGAGTTGGGAGAATTTAAAAAGAGCAATCATCTCCCTGAATTCAGGAAAGCACTTAAACATATGCTTAACTGGATAAGGATGGATTTAAGCATGTGCTTAAATGTTTTCCTGAAATGGGGCTTAGTTCTGCAGTAAACTACTCCTCAGAGATTCAAACAAACTTGACCTGCTTACGTTCATACAAAAACTTGGTCTTTCCCTTCTGCTCACCTGTTATCTTCCTGCCCAGTGGCAGGTCACCTGTGATTGACAAAAAGCCCTAGGTAGTTTTGCCTGTGAGGTACATTTTATTATCTATATGATTTCTCTTCTGGTACCACCCAAATGCCCAATCTGGGTCTCATTGTCTATACAACCACATAGGCATCTTCCCTGCTCCACAGAGTTTACATACTGAGGCCCCAGTGCAGGAAAGCACTTAAACCTATTCAGGACTGCACTTACCATTTCGTACGTCCCATTGATTTAAATGGGATGCTTTCCTTAATCGGGGTTTACGGCTCTGATCCTGCAACTGGCTCTGTCTGGAAAGGTCATTGTGCCTGCTGGGAGTCCCACTGAACTCAATGGAGGCACCAATGATCGGCCTGCATATTGCAGGACAGGGGCCTGAGACTAGATGCCTTAAGTGAGTGCACTAAACAATAGGAGGAAAAGAGTAAGGGAAGACAAAAATAACAGCAATTGGAACCTGAAAGGTATCTAGCCACTTAACTCCCACTAAAATCAATGGGAGTTGGGCTCTGAAGTAACTTTGAGGCTCTGGGCCCAGGTGTCTTAACCCGAGTACACAAAAAATGGAGATAAAGATAATAATGCCAGAATTTTCACTATCTGAACATGGCAATATTCAGCTCACTTCAGTATAGGGGCACTGTGATATTGATTTAGTTAATTCTCATAAAGCATTTTGATGATAACACAGAACATAAGAACGGCCATACTGGGTCAAACCAATTGTCCATCTAGCCCAGTATCCTCTCTTCTAATAGTGGCCAATGTCAGATGCTTCAGAGGGAATGAACAAAACAGGGCAATTATCACATGATCCATCCCCTGTCATCCACTCCCAGTTTCTGGCAGTTAGAGGCTTAGGACACCCAGAGCATGGGGTTGCATCCCTGACCATCTCGGCTACTAGCCATTGATGGACTTATGAACGTATCTAATTCTTTTTTAAACCCAGTTATTTTTTTTCTCTTTAGAGCATCCCCTGGCAATGAGTTCCACAGGTTGACTGTGCACTGTGTGAAGACATACTTCCTTTTGTTTGTTTTAAACATTCTGCCTATAAATTTCATTGGGTGACCCCTGATTCTTGTGTTATGTGAAGGAGTAAACAACACTTTCTCCACACCATTTATGACTTTATAGACCTCTATCAGATCCTCATTTAGTTGTCTCTTTCCCAAGCTGAAAAGTCCCAGTCTTTTTAATCTCTCCTCATATGGAAGCTGTTCCATACCCCTAATTATTTTTGTTGTCCTTTTCCAGTTCTAATATATCTTTTTTTTTTATTTGAGATGGGGAGACCAGAACTGCATGCAGCATTCAAGGTGTGGCATACCATGGCTTTACATAGTGGCATTATGATATTTTCTCTCTTACTATCTATCCCTTTCCTAATGGTTCCTAACATTCTGTTAGCTTTTTTGACTGTTGCTACACATTGAGCAGATATTTTCAACTGATTACTTACACACACACACACACACATACACTCTCACAAAGGATATTTCTAAACTGTTATATTAATTTAGATGGAATATACAGGCCCAAAGAATCAAAGGTGTTGACAGGACATGTCACCATCCAACATTAAACAGTTTTAAAGAGGGTTTGTCATTTGGTTTACAGAGACCTCCACCTCCTTGTTACCCTAGCAAATACACCATTAAAAATCCTT
Source organism: Eretmochelys imbricata (assembly GCF_965152235.1). Taxonomy (NCBI): domain Eukaryota; kingdom Metazoa; phylum Chordata; order Testudines; family Cheloniidae; genus Eretmochelys; species Eretmochelys imbricata. The sequence goes on along the minus strand of NC_135572.1, from coordinate 245,097,618 downwards.
TTGACCTTTTAGATACAGAAAAGAAGGGAAAAAACAATTTAAGGATTAGCAATGTAAAGTATTAAATAAGGCTTTCATTTTAACAACATGTTGGGACACAATCAGAAAGGCTAAGGCACAAAATAATTTACACCTAGCAAGGGACAGAAAAGGTAATAATAAGAGGTTCTTTAAATACATTAGGAGCAAGAGAAAAATAAAGGGAAGTGTAGGTCTTCTATTTAGCAGGGAAGGAGAGCTAATAACTGATGTCATCACAAAGCTGAGGTGTTTAATGCCTATTTTCCTTCAGTCTTTATTAAAAAGGTTAATGGTGACCAGATACTCAACACAATAAATATTATCAACGAGGGGGAAGGAATGCAGGCAAAAGTAACTATCTGAAGCTATATTGGAAATGTTAGCAATTATTTTGGAGAACTCCTGGAGGAGGGATGAGGACCCGGAAGACTGGAGAAGGGCAAGCATAGTACCTATCTTTAAAAAAGGAACCAAAGAGTACCTGGGGAATTCTAGACAGTCAGCGTCGCTTTGATACCTGGAAAGATACTGGAACAAATTATTAAATAATCAATATGTAAGCACCTAGAGGATAATAGGGTTATAAGGATCAGATAGCGTGGAATTGTAAGAACTAACCATGACAAACCAACCTAATTTCCTTCTTTGACAGGGTTACTGGCCTACTGCACAGGTGGGAAGCAGTAGTCAGAATATATCTTGACTTTAGTAAGGCTTTTAACATAGTGCCACATGGTATTCTCAAAAATAAATGAGGGAAGTGTGGTCTAGATGAAATTACTATAAGGCAGGTGCCCAACTGGATGAAAGACCATACTCAAAGAGTGGTTATCAATGGTTCACTGTCAATCTGGGTGAGACATATCTAGTGGAGACTCACAGGGGTCAGTCCTGGGTCCAATATTCAGTATATCTCATTAATTACTTGAATAATGGAGTAGAGAATATCCTTATAAAATTTGCAAATGACAAAAGCTGGGAGCGGTTGCAAGCACTTTGGAGGATTAGAATTCAAAACAACCTTGACAAATTGGAGAACTGCTCTGAAATGAACAAGATTAGATTCAATAAAAAATAAGTGCAAAGTACTTCACTTTGGAAGGAAAAATCAAATGCACAACTACAAAATGGGGAATAACTGGTTAGGAGGGCTGAGAAGGACCACAATGTGATGCAGTTGCACAAAAGGCTAATCTAATTCTGGATTGTTAGACATGGTAGGTAACTGTCCCACTCTGTTTGGGAGTATTGGGGCCTCAGCTGGAGTACTGTGTCCAATTCTCGGCACCACGTTTTAGAAAAGATTGGAGAGAGTTCAGAGGAAAGCAACCAAATGATAAGAGGTTTAGAAAACTTAACCCCTGAGGAAAGGTTAAAAAAACTGGACATGTTTAGTTTTGAGAAAAGAACACTGAGTGGGGATCTGATACCAGTCTTCAAATATATTAAGTGCTTTTATAAAGAGGACTGTGATCAATTGTTCTCCAGGTCCACTGAAGGTAGAACAAGAAGTAATGGCTGTAATCTGCAGCAAGAAGGATTTAGATTAGATATTAGGAAAATCTTTCTAATTTAAAGATTTCTAATTTATATCTGGAATAGGCTTCCAACAAAAGTTGTGGAATCTCCATCACTGGAAGTTTTAAAGAATAAGTTAGACGAACACGGGTCAGGGATCATCTATGGATACTTAGTCCTGTCTCAGTGCACAGGGCTTGGCTAAATGACCTCTTGAGGTCCCTTCCAGCCCTATATTTCTGTGGCCCCATGATCCCATATTCCCTTTTCCTTTAGCGAGAGAGAGTTTTTAGATGTACCTGCCCCTTCCCCCTCCTTGTTTCACAGTCTCTTAGATGGTATCAAAGATGGTAATTTAAAGGCCTTTTGAGGAAAAGGGAAGAAGTTAGTTGAGTTGGTCTGGAACTCTTGTTATTGTGTTGTTGTTAAAATCTGATCCTGTTTCCCAGGAGCCAAAACAAGACAAAAATACAAAAAAGGGAGGGGAAAAGAATAGCAAAGATAGAAAATATAGATAGAAAATATATCTTCTGTGTCTGGTGTTGACTCTCACTTGCAACCTCACTGCTGTAAAAACACAGACACAGCAATTGTTTTCCCAGCTACTCTGAGACCTGGGAAACTTGTACCAGAACTGGGCTATTTAGGGTATTGTTTTTAACTGCCTCTTTCTGGTCACAGGCATACAGCAGTGTTGCAAAATATGCAGTCTTGGCTGTCTAAACCAGATTCTTACTAGACAAAAGGAAAAAGGAGAGAGAGATAGGAAAGAGAAAAACTAAGGTTGGAAAGGAAAAGGACTCATGTCTCCTACAATGGAGGTGGAGTAGAAAGCCCACCATGATGCCAGCTGGGGATGCCCACTCTCCTTATACTGGGTGTACTCCCACAAGGCCTTCCCAAGAATCACATCCTTTCTCAGCCAAAGCAACATAAAGGAGTAATAGTATAATTAAGAATTTGGATCATAAAGTCGTGCTGCTGTGCTCGCTGTTTAGACCCTAAAGAATCAAGGCTTGCCAAGATTTACATGCTTCCTCATATCTTCCATTATTGTAGAGGATGGAGGAAGAGAGAGCTTAAATTAAATGTTTTTTATCATCACTTGATGGTCCACCTGGTGGCCCCACAGGTGTAAATAGGAGCCTGGAGTTCATGAGACTGGGGAAGAAACACTACACTAAATAATGATGAAGCACTGTGGAGATTTTCAGTGCTCTCAAAATCTTCTATCCACTTCCACTTGTGGGTGGACCAGAGGTTGTGGATTGGCTTGCAATATGACCTTCTTCAGTGCAATGGCATTGCTTAATGACCTCCATAGAAACCGTTTTATATTGCCCAACAAACATATGTGCAATATTTCTGTGATTTATTCCTGAATATTTCTATATTTCTGAGTTTATGTACCAAAACATGTACTTGAATTTGGGCAGAGGTTGAGTGTGTAGCCTTGTGAAATTCTACCCACCAACTAACCTGAGACAAGGAATGTTTCTGATGAGCTAAAAACTAACAGTAGATTTTACACTATTGGCATCTCCTTGGGAAGAATGAGAGAGCAGGTTTTGTGCCTGGGCTGATGAATTTTCATAACAATTTTGCATGTTTGGCAGGAATTAAGGAGATAACACATAAGTATGCTATTTTTTCCATGACTTTCTTCCCACAACCAGCCTCTTTAAATACTTTAAGCAGAGTCAGAGGGTAGACCCCTTTAAAATATTCAGAATGCTGCTTTAATCGAGGAAATAGGTTCTCACCACACACACAACTTTCTGTCCCCTATTTTCAATCATTCTTTTTACAACCAATAATGTGATCTGGGGAACATGATAATCTACTTTAAGTAAGTGGCATTCTCACCTTGCTCTAACACAGCACAGTACACATAGACTAGATATAGTCCCCTATCTCTGGGGCTTTTGTTATTATTATCTTAAATAAAAATAAGTTTCCTAGCAGAGTTTGCTCCTAAGTTTGGATGTTTTTAGGTACTTTAGTGCACCTTATGGCTAATAGGACATACTTGATCTAGTTGCCAGCATGAGCCAGCAAAATCTGTTCTGTATCTTGGTACAAGATCTTGGAAAATAACATCTTGTTACATCTTCCCATACTTTTCCCTGCTTCCTGTCCTGGCAAAATTATCATAGAAGTTTACTCACCCAGGCACAAAACCTATTTGGCCACTCATGGTAGTTAAACATGGGTCTTGAAATTGATGGGGTTGCATTGGTATAACTGAATAGAAAATGTCCCACAGCCTTCAGGTTTACTTCAAGTAAACAGTGATACATGCTAGGAACTATCAAAATATAAAACATGTCTTTGTCATGTGCATTCCTGTCACATGAGAACAGTCATAGCATGGAAAGGAATAAATATTTGTAACCAAATAACCATGTTAAGAGGAGGCATGGTAATGAGCACCACCATGAGGAAAAGTGGACAGATTTCAAGGGGGGGATTAGAGATTGGGATGCATGGTAAACTATAGAGATGAGCCTGAACCAAACCCCTTGACACTCATACACTTGAGGTATTTGAAATCTAGGTCTAGATTTCACCATATTACTTTTAGTAAAACTAGCTTTAAAATGGGGATGGAAACCTTGTAATGAAAAAAAAAAAACCCCTGGTTTTGGATTTGAAATTTTGAAATGGTCAATGTAAAGCTTTTAAAAATTGATGGACTCAGAATGGTCAAAACCCTGGAAAAATTTAGTTGAACGTTTGGCCTCCCCCTCCCTTTGAATTATGATATGCCAAAAAAATTGACCAGCCCTACTTTTTAGTACATCTTCCTCTGTGAAATTGTTTTCTCTTATAAATTTCCTCTTCAGTGACCCTGTGTGTATGTATATATTGCACTTCCAAACACTTTGTGGGGCTAAATTATGCCATTAATTGCCAGAGCTAAACCTGGAAGGTGGAGAAAACACTGGAGCCAGGCATACACTGGTTACCAGATTTATCCTGCTGGTGCAGAACAGAGTGGCTAGGAACAGTTCGGGATTGCTTGAACATAATAACTATGTGAGGCTCCTTGCAAATGCAGTAATGTGTTCCTCTCGCCAGCATGTGTACTCTTCCCCACTCTTTATGTGCTAGCTAAGGTTGTGAGCCCCTTTCCCTTCAGACTGTGGACCAATGGCAGGCACAAGAGTCTTCCAATTACCATTCTTGTGTTCTCGGTAGGTATCCTGTCCTACTGCAGTGCAGGTACAGTATAGGAAGTCAGTGAGAAGTGCCTCTTTACCACAAAGGGCAGGATTTGGCTTGTATAGTTTATATCCAGATTGGAACATGTAAAGAGTGAAGTTCAGTATATGAACATTTCTAGTTTTTATAAAAAATTGAAAATTGTTGCACATTTAAAGAAACAGTTGCCCTAGAAAGGTAGTAAATACAAAGTGCATTCTATTGCATGTTTATCACAAAAATGA